>NC_133192.1:1842500-2175000 GCF_049306965.1 Danio rerio
CAAGTTTGTGTGTGTGTGTGTGTGTTTGAGTGCAAGTTTGTGTATTTGAGTGTGAGTTTGTGTTTGTGTGTGCATATATATTGGAGTGTGCATGTTTCTGAGCGCAAGTTTGTGTGTGTGTGTGTTTGAGTGCAAGTTTGTGTGTGTGTGTGTGTGTGTGTGTGTGTTTAAGTGCAAGTTTGTGTGTGTGTGTGTGTGTGTGTGTGTGTGTGTTTGAGTGCAAGTTTGTGTATTTGAGTGTGAGTTTGTGTTTGTGTGTGCATATATATTGGAGTGTGCATGTTTCTGAGCGCAAGTTTGTGTGTGTGTGTGTGTGTGTGTGTGTGTGTGTGTGTGTGTGTGTTTGAGTGCAACTTTGTGTGTATTTGAGTGTGAGTTTGTGTTTGTGTGTATATGGGAGTGTGCATGTTTCTGAGTGCAACTTTGTGTGTGTGTGTGTGTTTGAGTGCAACTTTGTGTGTATTTGAGTGTGAGTTTGTGTTTGTGTGTGCATATATATATGGGAGTGTGCATGTTTCTGAGCGCAAGTTTGTGTGTGTGTGTGTGTGTGCTTGAGTGCAAGTTTGTGTGTGTGTGTGTGTGTGTGCGTGTGTTTGAGTGTAAGTTTGTGTGTATTTGAGTGTGAGTTTGTGTTTGTGTGTGTATATATATGGGAGTGTGCATGTTTCTGAGCGCAAGTTTGTGTCTGCGTGTGTGTGTTTGAGTGCAAGTTTGTGTGTATTTAAGTGTGAGTTTGTGTGTATATGGGAGTGTGCATGTTTCTGAGCGCAAGTTTGTGTCTGCGTGTGTGTGTTTGAGTGCAAGTTTGTGTGTATTTGAGTGTGAGTTTGTGTGTGCATATATATTGGAGTGTGCATGTTTCTGAGCGCAAGTTTGTGTGTGTGTGTGTGTGTTTGAGTGCAAGTTTGTGTGTATTTGAGTGTGAGTTTGTGTTTGTGTGTGCATATATATTGGAGTGTGCATGTTTCTGAGCGCAAGTTTGTGTCTGCGTGTGTGTGTGTTTGAGTGCAAGTTTGTGTGTATTTGAGTGTGAGTTTGTGTTTGTGTGTGCATATATATTGGAGTGTGCATGTTTCTGAGCGCAAGTTTGTGTGTGTGTGTGTTTGAGTGCAAGTTTGTGTGTATTTAAGTGTGAGTTTGTGTTTGTGTGTATATGGGAGTGTGCATGTTTCTGAGCGCAAGTTTGTGTGTGTGTGTGTGTGTGTGTGTGTGTGTGTGTGTGTGTGTGTGTGTGTGTTTGAGTGCAAGTATGTGTGTATTTGAGTGTGAGTTTGTGTTTGTGTGTGCATATATAAATGGGAGTGTGCATGTTTCTGAGCGCAATTTTGTGTGTGTGTGTGTGTGTGTGTTTGAGTGCAAGTTTGTGTGTGTGTGTGTGTGTGTGCGTGTTTGAGTGCAAATTTGTGTGTATTTGAGTGTGAGTTTGTGTTTGTGTGTGTATATATATGGGAGTGTGCATGTTTATGAGCGCAAGTTTGTGTGTGTGTGTGTGTGTGTTTGTGCAAGTTTTTGTGTGTGTGTGTGCGTGTTTGAGTGCAACTTTGTGTGTATTTTAGTGTGAGTTTGTGTTTGTGTGTATATATATATATATGGGAGGTTGCATGTTTCTGAGTGTAAGTTTGTGTGTGTGTGTGTGTGTGTGTGTGTATATGTTCATTCATTCATTTTCTTTTCAGCCTAGTCCCTTTATTAATCAGGGGTCGCCACAGAATGGCGACTCTTAATTTTACTCTTTGGTGGATAAACATGCACCTATGAAAAAACACACAGTGAAGAATGTTAGGGCACTGTGGATTGATAATGAACTGAAGAACATAATGGCAGAAAGAGATGAAGCAAAAGGTATAGCAAATAGAACTGGGAATAAACTGGATTGGGAAGTCTATTGTAAATTGCGTAATAAAGTAGCTAAGATTAATAGGAAAAAGAAAAGGACATTTTATAAAGTAAAAGTAAGTGAAAATAAATATGATGGAAAAAAATTGTGGAATATTATTAATGAAATAATGGGTAGGAAATCAGGTCAAACTCCTTTTTTTATTGAGACAGGTGATTTATTTTTAACTAAATCATATGACATTGCAAATTATTTTAATGATTTTTTTATTAACAAAATGAACAAGCTTAGAGAAAAAATGGTAACTGATAATATTATATCAAGTGAAAAGCAAATTGAAAAAATAGTAAGTGATAACTCAGCTCTATCTTTTGAATTGAAGGAAGTAAATGTACAACAAGTGGAGCAAAAATTATCAATGATAAATATAGATAAACCATCAGGAAGGGATAACTTAGATGGTCGCCTTGTGAAATTAGTGGCCAGTTGTTTGGCGGAACCAGTCTGTCATATTTTCAATGTGAGTATTAAAGAAGGAATTTTCCCTGTAGCTTGGAAAGAAGCAAAGGTAGTTCCTTTACAGAAAAATGGAGCACTGAGTTTTAGTGGGGCTAATAGTCGACCAATAAGTTTATTACCAGTTCTTAGTAAAGTCTTTGAAACGATAGTGTCTGAACAAATTCAATTATTTTTTAAAGAAAACAATTTATTCTCTGACTTTCAGCATGCGTATCGAATAGGCCATTCAACAGGAACAGCATTAACACAAATAATTGATGATTGTTTAGTACAGCTTGATGAGAGTAATTTAGTAGGAACAGTTTTGCTCGATTTTAGCTCTGCTTTTGATGTACTGGATCATGAATTATTGCTTGAAAAATTAAGATGTTATAAATTTACTTCTCAAACTGTGCGTTGGTTTAAAAGTTATCTGACTAGTAGGAGGCAATGTGTATTCTATAATGGAAGTTACTCGGAGGTGAAAGAGTTGCAATGTGGTGTGCCTCAGGGAAGTTGTTTAGGACCATTGTTATTTTCTATTTTTACCAATGATCTTCCTCTGGTTTTATTATAGAGAATAGAGCGGCACGACTCATTTTACACTGCAATAGAAGAGTTAATATTATGAAAATGCATAAAACTTTAGGTTGGTTATTGGTGAAGGATACGGTCATTGTTTCTCTGCTGTGTTTTATAAGAAATATTTCTGTGTTAAAAGTTCCAAGTGTATTGTACAGTCAACTTTTGTATAGTAATGTTAGTCATCATTTTACACCAGGCATGCATTAAAGGGGAATTTTTTGCTTCCCATTTCGAAAACTAATGCAAAGCAACGTACCGTGATGTATAGAGGAATGAAAATATGGAATGAATTGCCGTCAGACATTACATGCTTTGTAACAAGTAAAAGGAGGTTTAAAAAATCATTTAAAAAATATTTAATGGAACAATATTAAGTGGATTGTTGATTCGGATGTTATGTATGAATTTTGTATTTTAATGTTTTTATTAGTCTTTGTTGTTGTGTATTAATGTAATTTTGTGTTATGTTCGATGGACCCCAGGAAGAATAGCCACTACCTTGGTAGTGGCTAATGGGGATCCTGATAAATAAAAAAAATGAACCGCCAACTTATCCAGCATTTGTTTTGAACAGCTGATGCCCTTCCAGCTGCAACCCATCACTGGTAAACACCCATACACTCTCATTCACTCACATGCACTACAGAAAATTTAGCCTACCCAATTCCCCTGTACCACATGACTTTGGACTTGTGGGAAAACCGGAGCACCCGGAGGAAACCCACACGAACATGGGGAGAACATGCAAACTCCACACAGATAGACCAACTGGCCCAGCCGAAGCTCAAACCAGCAACCTTCTTGCTGTGATGCCCATATATATATATATATATGCAAGTGTGTATGTGTGTGTCTGCAGTCTCCTAAGGAGTCAGATATAAAAATGTGTACACTTAAATGTGTTTGTGTGTATGTGTGTGTGTGTGTGTGTGCAGTGTGAGATGAAAGTAGCAGTATTGATCGATGTGCATCTGATAAATCTGACCTGAGAGAAACAGACTGCAGCATAAAGAGCTGATTTCCCTCTTGTGCTCCACACAATCCACTGGAGACTCAGAGAAACAGCTTCTTTACTGCAAATTACCCACTTCAGCTCTCAAACTTTCTTTTAGATCGATCTTTGTTCTGCTAACTCTCTCTCTCTCTCTCTCTCTCTCTCTCTCTCTCTCTCTCTCTCTCTATGTTAACAGTTGTTTTACAGACGCTAGGACACATTTCAAAAGTTCACCCTTAGCTGATGATCAATAAAGCGTAATTGGCATGCTGTCCAGGGAGAGAGCCCTGAGCTCGTAATATCCTCGAGTCTGGGGCTTCCTCCCGTTAGAAGGGCGAGAGGGGAGTTCGAGCTCAGGTAGGTCTCGAGAACTCCCCTGCTTGTCGCTGTGTGAGAAGTGTAAACTAAGGTTATCTTAGGTGATAATTTGGATTAGTCGATTGGCTGTGGTGTATGTTATTGGACGGTGGGAGGTAACCAGGGAGATTATCACTCGTTATTAATGCATTGAGAGTCCCGGAACTTCCAGGAGACTTGGGATGTCTGAATATCACGTGTAACAACTACTGTGAGACACGATCCATCGATAACATCCTCGTCAAAAATCCAATTCAAGATATCTACAACTGTAATTCGACTATTAGTAAATTAATTAGAGATATCTTCAAATATATTTGTAAATATCTCTAAATATGATGAATTAAAGACATCTCCAAATGTATTATGACTAGTCAAAACTCATTTAGAGATATCTGCAAATATTTTTCAATGGAAGTCAATGGAGGAATATGACTAGTCATAATATATTTGCAGATATCTCCAATCTGATTTCGTACTAGTACAATTATAACTGCAGATATCTCTAATTGTTATTCTGACTAGTGGAATTATAATTATGACTAGTCTAAATATAATTAAAGATACCTCTAAATATATTTATGGAGTCAGAACAAAGATTTAAATGTTAAAAAGGCTTGCCATAGAGAGCGCTTCTGAACAGCGCAGCAGCGATGACGTAAGCGTGCCGAGGCCTGATATGGTGTGAGTGCGGGCCGTCGGGGTAGACGGGAGGGGGGACAAGCGTGCTTTGGCCCGGTTCGAGGCAACTGTACCTAGTGTGAGTACGGCCTCATTCACACTAATTCACACACACACACACACACACACACACACACACACACACACACACACACACACACACACACACACACACACACACATACTACGACTAGTTTCGCTTATTTAACTCCCCCATATCACATGTGTTTGTACTATGGTGGAAACCGGAGCATCCGGAGGAAACCCATGCCAACATGGGGAGAACATGCAAACTCCACACAGATACACCAACTGACCCAACCGAGGCTCGAACCAGTGACCTTCTTGCTGTGAGGCCACAACACTACCCACTGCGCCACCGTGCCACAATAAATAAACAAAGAAAACTAAATCTGCTTTTAATATTGCTTACAATATTTACAAATGAATTAAATGTATGTTTTGTAAAAATGTATTTTTTTAACAGGAAAAAAGTTGGTAAATCTTATTTAATTTCTTTGTTACTGTAATATAATTGTTGAATATTTGAGCGTGTTCTTCAGCTCTGGCCTGTGTGGGTCAAACAATCACTCTTGTCTGGTTTGGGCATTTCGAGGACTGCAGGTCAAACAAAGCAGTGAAAGGAGAAGTGGACTCTGATCACTGGCTGAAGCACTCCAGTCATTCTCAGTGTGAGTGTGTGTGTGTGTGTGTGTGTGTGTGTGCGCTGCACTGCTGGACACCTGTGCTTCTGCTCGCTCCACAGGCCTCCGTCACCTTTAACCCGAGCTGATCATCTGCTCTATACACACACACACACACACACACACACACACACACACACACAAATACACACACTCAAATGTAAACATGCTGAGTCTGCGCTTCTGCAGAGCCACAGCACCTGCACATGAAGGAGATGACATCATCATCAGCCCCCTCACCCGAAGTGCTCCACACACACACACACACACACACACACACACACACACACACACACACGCACACGCACACACACACACACGCACACGCACAAGTTTTTTTTTTGAAAAGTGGGGACATTACATAGACTTCCATTCATTTTATACTGTCCAAACCGTATATTGTATTGCCCTCATCCCACCCCACTCCTAAACCCAACCATCACAGGAGTCAGTGTGCAGCTTTACTCTCTGATTAAACTCATCCTGTGGGATCTATAAGCTTTTTGAGAAATGAGGACGTCACCAATGTCCTCATATTTCACCTTTTTTTGTAATACCTGTCATACTTATGTCATTATACAGATTTGTGTCCTGACATGTCACAAAAACATGTACACACACACACACACACACACACACACACACACACACACACACACACACACACACACACACACACACACACACACTTGTTTTTGTGAATTGTGGGGACATTAGTTTCCATTGTTTCCATACAAATACCATAGTATATTTATAATTGTGCAACAGTGAGAAGGGGCACCTTCTCACAAACAGACTCTTCTGTTTGGAAAAGTTAAATCCTTTCCATGTAGATAAATACATGATGGTTTTATTCACCATGCTCTTCTTGAATCTGTTTAATCTTTTACTTTGGTGTCATGTTTTGGGAATCTCTCTGGTCAGAATAAAAACTCACTAAATCCAATAGGTAAGTGAGTTAAGTTAAGCCTGGTTTATACTTCTGCGTCAAGTCACCGGCGTAACCCACGGCGCATGTAGCTGTGCATTTATACTTCTGCTGCTGTCTCTGTTGGTCTGCATTA
Source organism: Danio rerio (assembly GCF_049306965.1). Classification (NCBI taxonomy): domain Eukaryota; kingdom Metazoa; phylum Chordata; class Actinopteri; order Cypriniformes; family Danionidae; genus Danio; species Danio rerio. The sequence goes on from NC_133192.1 coordinate 1,849,221, forward strand.
ACACTTCCGAAACGCTAGTGGGCAGTGAGGTGTAAATGTTCCTCTGTGTCGAGTTTCTTCACTGGTGTTTTGTTTTTTCTCAATACTTCCGGGATGTATAAGTGGCTCAAACTCGCTCATTTCGAGGCAGGAACCGGCGGACGTGCAACAACTTTAACTATGAGGTAAACACAAAACAAAACTTTCCATCCAGAGCTCCTTCACAGGACTCCACACTTCTTTGTGTGGCACTGTTATGAAATGAGGAATCTTTGACTGTAAACCAAATCTACCTTCGGGTATAAATAAAGTAACCTAACCTATTGTATTTCTACTGTACAAACTGTATTTTCTATTGCTCTAGCTCCCACCCACCCCTAAACCCCGACCCTCACAGGAAGCTGGACAGTTTAACTCTCTGAATAAACTCATTCTGTGTGATCTATACGCTTTAAGGGAAACAATCATCAGCAATGTCCTCATAATTCACCTCCTACATTTAGTCAATTAGCAGATGTCCTCATAATTCCCACCTACTTGTAATACTGGTCATACCTTTGTCAGTATATACAGATCTGTGTTCTGATATGTCACAACAACACATACACAAACTCACTCATAGAGTACAGACATGTGCAGACACATACATACACACACTGATGATAATGTCCACACCAAGTGTGCCGCAAGCCTACGTTTGAGTGAAGGTCTTGGCCGTTAGATCGCCCCCTGGGGGCTGGCTGCAGTACAAGTCATAAAGCCCGCCTCCTCCGTGTTAATGAAGGAGACTTGAGCCCAAATAAAAAAAAATATTACACTTGCAATAAAATGTCCCGAAAGATAGTTCTGGTCGATTAAGGCACTGGTTATTGTGCTGAAATAGGTGCAGATCTTCATTTTTGTAAACAGTTTGTTTTTAGCAGTAATTTAATGCTGGGCGTGTCATCGTGATTGACAGCTGTGATTGACAGTTTCTCAAAGCAGCGCGTCTGAGCTTCGGCAGGAGACTGAAGTAGACTGAAATGTTATTATTCGATTTCTGTGTTATTTTACCATGACAAAATGAGTTCAGCAGTAAACTATAGTTTCTGACATACATGATCCTGGTGGAACACTGTTTATTCGCTAAGTTCAGGGCTTTTTTCGGGCTTTATTAGTTTGCTGATACACGCCTAGCCACCCAGATAGCAAAACACAGTTCCGGCTAGATTCTCGCCTGCCGGAGACTTATCTCTTAGAGCTCAGACTGACTAATGTTACCTCTGCTGGACCTACTCCGGATGCCTGGACTCACTACCCAATTCCAGCCCGAGTCAATCGAGCCAGATGCGGCGGCCGAGCGAGCCGGCGCTGCCGCATGCGAGCCGGAATCAGCCCGCGACGCCGCGAGTAAGTTATGCGCTGCGGCCTGGAGCTGGCGAGATTGAATATATAAAACCCTCATATTTGTTAACGTTATTACATCCATTTGTGTTGCTATGACAGCAAACGCATGCTGAGAAGTTCGGGGGGCGTGGTTGATTTTACATAAAGCGTTTGATTGGAAGCTTGACTCAGCTCATTTTCGCGGCTCCTCCTCTGGCTCCATCAGACAATCCTTCTGCGCATGTCTGGCTCCAATTTCAGCAGTCTTTTGCGACAGTTTGTGCCCGTCAAGCAGGCGTTTTGCCCTCAAGGCGTTCAATGGGAAAAAGGGCTGTCGCGTCGTCCATATTTTTTACAGTCATTGGTCCACACACCTGCTCTCAGTGGTGTAAATGAGCCTCTGAAGGGTTTAGCAGGTCTCCTCTAATGACGGCCTTACAGTGGAGTAAACAGAACACAAACTCCTCAGTGTTTATAAAGCTTCACATCTACACGACAATGACTTCAAAATGATCTGAGTTTACACATGTCCACAAAGATGCCCAAGATCTGTGTGTGTGTGTGTGTGTGTGTGTGTGTATGTCTGCATAAGTTTGTACTCTGTGTGTGTGCAGGTGTCCATGCATGTGTTTGTCTAAATATGTTTGTGTGTGTGTGTGTGTGTGTGTGAGATCTGGGCCTCTGCAGGCTCTTCACACACCGGTGTGTTCTCGACCCCCCGCTGCTCGAACCCTCAGACGCAAAAGAGACGCTTCAGGTGTCCTTTGTCTGGAGGCCCAGGAGGTCTGGAGACGGACACACACACACACACTCACACAAAATACACACACACATTCCTACACACAGACGATCAGACAGATGATGTCAGTGTGTTCGATGACAACACGTCTGGACAGAAGATGAACAAACATGTTCATCCATCCAAAACATGAACACACACACACGCGCGCACACACGCGCGCACGCACACACACACACACGCAGAGAAAGATAATGACTTTAGACTAACTCCCAAAATGTGCAAAATCACACAGACAGACACACACACACACACACACACACACACACACACACACACACACACATTAAAATATACACATTGACAATATATAAAATGACAAACACACAAATTTACTGAAGCAACAAAATAAAATATGTCATTTCCACATTAAAAAATACATATATTATTAATAAATATATAAATTAAATTGACTTTTTAATTAATGAATTTGTACATCAAAACTCCTGGAGGGCCGCAGCTCTGCACAGTTTAGACCCTGTTTACGCTAATACGTTTTACTTTTAAAAAGGCATTTTAGAATGAAAATCACGTGATCACACACACACACACACACACACTCCGTCATGTGCTGCAGCGTATGCGGATGTCTGAGCTTCAGGCAGTCAGCGGGTGCTCTGAGCACAGCTCCCCAGGCGAGAGCAGTGCACGTCGGACAGTTCACCAAGGATGTACCGCTGGACCTCATCTCACTATATTTGTTAACCGTGATATTTAATTCATCTTCATGTATGAAGACTTGCGTTGAATTCAAACTAAAACATTGTGTATGTACAAAGCTGTAAATGTAAGTACACAGTAAAGAATTCAGATGTATGAAACACTGTCCCACGCATATCGTCTTTGTGCATCTGAATGAACGTGAAATCGAGCACATGTGCACGAGCGCAAAACCCCTCTCTGCCTCCTCCCCCGTATGAATATGCTAATGACTCTACTTTGGCAAAACCAAATGAAAAAGCAATGGCAAAAGCAAGCAAGAAGAGAAACAATTCAACAAAATGTGAATTGGAAGTGTTCCTATCAAAGGTAGACCAGAGAAAAACGGTGTTATTTGCAAATTTGCCGCAACCCATCTCTGGGAAACATCCACACACACACTCATACACTAAAGGACAATTTAGCCTACCCAATTCACCTGTACTGCATGTGTTTGGACTGTGGGGGAAACCGGAGCACCCGGAGGAAACCCACACGAAGGCAGGGAGAAAATGCAAACTCCACACAGAAACGCCAACTGAGCTGAGGTTCGAACCAGCGACCTTCTTGCTGTAAGGCGACAGCACTACCTACTGCGCCACTGCCTCGCCTATTTGCACATTTATTGAATGGAAATGTTTCTGTTTCATGTATGCAAATTCGTCCTCAGATGACGCCTTTATAGCAATGTTTGCGCAGTCGATCGCTCAGATTACATTGGGAAAACCGGCGATTGCTGCAAATTGAGCTTTAATGTTTGGCTGGTCAACTGCATGGTATGCAAACCTTATATACCTGCTAGACATGCAGATGATCCCGTCCCATACAGCTTCCATTGCAAGGCTCAAAGACACTTTGTAGTGTGCAGTTTAAAGGGCCATGAAACCCCCTCGTTTCAGCAGGGTGTTTTCACACCTCTACTTTGGAAAAAGTCAGTAAAGTGGGCGTGTCCAGCTCTGTTTAGGGGGGAGTGTCGGAGGAAGAAAAGAGGCATGGTGTGGGAGTGTCTATTTGGGCGCGCTGAATTTCAGAGTCAAAACACACACCCACACACAGAGGGGAGAAAGTGACTGTGTTTACATGGACATCTGTGGTCGAATTATTTGCCAAATTATTAAATGTTGGACTTTAACTGCAGTTTGGCTCTTTCATTCAGGGAATTCATTCATGCCCCTCGCGACAAACGTGATACTTGATTGGAGGATCTGCTCTAAGCGTGTATTTTTCATGCAATGTTTGATACCGCACGGCGAATGAGAGAAAAAAAAACCTCAGCATTTCCCAGAAACTTAGATGCACACGGCAGGTAGTGTTAGAAAGCCGCGTGTGTTATTCCGGTCACTAAATGCGGTGAAAGTCTTACACGAGGTTAAAGTTTGGTTGTGGTGCTAACATGTTTACACTCGGTGCAATAGTTAACTTAGTTCGATACGAACAAACTGAATAAACAAAGAGCACTGTTCGCTCACTTACCAAATCTGTAGAGACAGGACAATCACCAGCAACTAGAGCCGCGTCTTTATTAAGAGGAGACTACAAGCGAATCCGGATCTCAGCGTTTGCAGATGAGAACAGCTCTCAGGTAAACAATAATCCTCCTTAGACACATAAGTTATTGTTGTCGAGCGTCGCGTACACTGTTAATCCACACGTGACTCCAGCTGCGCTCTCACAGAGAGAAAATGAAAACAAAACTTCACTGCAGCAAACTATAAAAGCAACACTTCACGCTTGTTTTGCCAACACAACGTGGCGTCTCTGTCGTCTAAACACTGTGACAGTAATGAATATTAATGAAGTGGCACAATAGAGCGCGCTGATTGGTTTGAACCAAGCTTTACTCATGCATTAATGCAGCACACTGTAAGACGTAATAAGACACACTCTGGCACAGACGTCCAGTCTGCACGCTGGAATACACGCTATTATGTCATGGCCGTGACGCAGCTTCAAAAATTCGTTTCAAACCGGAAGTACGAATTTGCTTGAAATAACGCAAAAACAACCAATTTACACTTTTTAGTGAAATATAGGTGTCCTAATAGTGTTTATAGCAGTGTGGGACACATATACCACTGTCAACAGCTCAACACATGTGTTCTGGTGTTTCATGACCCTTTAACATAAATGCCTCTAGGAGTCGCCAATGGAAATAAAACAAACACACACAAGAAATGAACGTACGCCAGCCACGAAGTTGGCGTGGACCAACACAACCAACACACAAAATGGAGACATCTGAAAATGAAGGCGGGGCTGCCAACATTCTCCATCTGATTGGGGCTTTTCCTGAATATTAAGTAGCCTAACACACACAAAAAGCACAATAAATTTATACATTATAGGAAATAAAGAGAAGCGATCAGTCAATATACAGAATGTTCATGGTTACATTAATTATTTGCACTCAGCCACGTTACCTGTGAACAAGTAATCGATTCAAAGGACCAAAGTCAGGGAATATGTCGTTAGATAAAGACAACAAGATGAATTAAATATCACGTTTAGCAAATATAGTGAGATTAGATCCAGCAGGAGATGCTTGATGAGCAGTCCGACCAGCACAGCTCTCATCTGGGTAGAAATGCTGCAGCGCTTGCCTGAGGCCCCGTTTACACTAGTGGGTTTTAGTTTTAAAACGGCGTTTTAGAATGAAAACGATCCGCGTCCACACTCGCGTTTCACCCAGCGTTTCTGAACAGCTCTCCGTCCACACCGAAACGCTGAAAACGCACATCACGTGACCACACACACACTCTCGGGCAAGCGCTGCAGCTCATCTACCCAGATGAGAGCTCTGCTAGTCTGACTTCTCATCAAGCATCTCCCGCTGGATCTAATCTCACTATATTTATTAAACGGGATATTTCATTTATCTTGTTGTCTTCATCTAATGACATATTCCCTGACTTTGGGCATTGAAATCTATTACTTGTTCTCAGGTAACGTGTTTTGGCTGAGCGCAAAGATAAGTTAATGATTAATGTAACCACGTAGACTATTCTGTATATTGACTGATCGCTTGCCTTTATTTCCTATAATGTATAAACTTATTGTATGTTATACTTTTATAATGGCCATTATCGATTATTAAAACTGATATTCAGCAAAAGAGAGGGTGTGTTTCGTATTTTCACTGAAATTGAAAGGAGGCAGTTGTTATCAGCTCTGTTTTGTTATAAATATCCACACAGTGAAGATGACGCTCATATATGCAGCACGACGCCTCAACATTTCTGCTGTCTAAGTTGCTAATATTAAAATGAAAATAGGCAGTTCCTTAAATCATGTTTACATTTTATTGTTGTAAAAGTGAAACATCGTAGGCAGGGTGATGTGAATGAAGTTATAAAGTACACTGTTCCCTTTGAAGATTTGCCCGTGTCCTCGGTATAGTCTGTTGTCCATATCAAACTGAGAAGAAGAGACTGCAGCCTTGATCAAACTTGCGAAGTCTGAACTTACAAGGAGAAAATGCAGGACTGAACTGTGTGTGTTAGGCTACTTAATATTCAGGAAAAGCCCCAATCAGAGAGGCGAATGTCTGCAGCCCCGCCTCCGTTGTCAGATGTCTCCGTCTTTCCCCATCCACACTGAGACGGAGCAGCAGCGTTTCAGAATGAAAACGGCCTCTCCAGCGTTTTCGCAACGCTCCGTTTTCGGCGCTCGAGAACTCCGGCGTAGTGTGGACGGATGGCGTAACCGTAGCAAAACTTATGCGTTTTCAAACTAAAACGCACTAGTGTAAACGGGTCCTAAGTGTGTGTGTGTGGTCACATGATGTGCGTTTTCAGCATTTTGGTGTGGACGGAGAGCAGTTCAGAAACGCTGGGTGAAACGCGAGTGTGGACGCGGATCGTTTTCATTCTAAAACGCCGTTTTAAAACTAAAATGCACTAGTCTAAACGGAGCCTCAGTCTCCAGTAAAAGTGTCTTCATGTCTGACTCTGCAGAGGTTTTGTTTGATCCTCATTTCTGTCCTGTTTTTTTTCTCATTTCTCATGCAATAATATGATTTAAGACTAATTAAATCATAGTTGATTAAGAAGAATCCTGTCAAACTTTCAAATATTTTCTAAGTGGGGCTATGCAGTGGTTAGCACTGTGTCCTCAAAGCAAGAATGTTGCTGGTTCGAGTCCCGGCTGGGTCAGTTGCTGTTTCTGTGTGGAGTTTGCATGTTCTCCTCGTGTTGGTGCGGGTTTCATCCGGGTGCTCCTGGTTCCCCCAGTCCAAACACATGCGCTATACTCGCTTGTTAAGTGTGACGTCACGCGGAGCACCTTCGGGTCCAAGCGCTCTGTTCAACTGAATGAGGAGACTCATGAAATGGTAAAAATAAACATTTACAAAGCGATTTAATACTTTTGAAAATCACGATGGCAGTATATATGTCCATGCCTAACATCCGATGGCCAGAAAGTGATTCATTGTTTTATAAATTGTTAAATTTTTGGTATTTGTTATGCAGCAAGCCCAGAGATGGTTGTGTACACTATGACTTTATGTAAAATTAACTTTAATGTGTGATAGGAATAAAACGTGATCATAAACTAATGATTTCTCCACTCAAATGAATGGCGGCTTGGACCCGGAAACAGTATACATACGTCACAAACACATCACCACTTAACAAGCGAATAGGGGAACTGATCAACTAAACTGTCAGTAGTGCATGAGTGTAAATGAGTGTGTATGCATGTTTCCCGGTGATGGGTTGCAGCTGTGTAAAACATATGCTGGAATAGTTGGCGGTTCATTCCGCTGTGGCAACATCTGATAAATAAAGAACTAAGCCAAAGGAAAATGAATGAATGAATGAATTATTAGTCCACTTGAGATTTCTTTTTCAATTGTCTACAGAACAAAACACTGTTATCCAATAATGAATATAGAAATAAGAAATTATTTATTAGAAATGAGGTATTGAAAATATTATGTTTAGAAATAACTAACAACATAAACGAAACAAACGAACAGACAGACAAAGAAAGACTAAAACGTGCCGTAATGTTAACTTGACAGACAGTCTTATCTTTCGTTGACGAACTTAGCTTTGTTTGTTTGTTTTGATTATGTTGTTAGCCGCCTGGATGGACCACTCATCTGCTTATTGGCCTTTTCTCTGCATTTGCCTGCATGTTATTGTTTGCTCCTGATTGTGATCATTGCCTGCCTGACCATTCTCTTTATAATAAATCCTGCATTTGGATCCTCACTCCGTTGTCAGAATCTCCTGTGATAATAGACCATAAACGGATCCAGCAGGAATCAAGATCATGCGTCTCTGTCGGAGTGAACAATCTGTGGAGGAATACGGAGACAACACCACTCGCAATCATAACATTAACAGAGATCATTCAACATTTTTAAACATAATATTTTCAATAACTAGTTGATTTTGTTTTTGATGACAGTGCATACTATTTTACTAGATATACTATAAGGTACTCAGCTTAAAGTCTAGTTCACACTACAGGATTTTAAACATCAGCAGATCGCTGTGCCGTTCACACTACATGACTTTGTGTCTTTTAATCTCTGAGGTGTTCACACTACGCAACACTCTGTGTATGATCCACAAGAGAGGGGTCACACACTACATGATCTGACAACAACTCATTCCCCATCAGTTCATTCAAGCTACCAAACCACAGCCAATGAAAATTTGAGGGAGGAGTCGTCAGAAAAAGCTGAACACTATTGGCTGCTTGTGTGCTGATGACATCACTGACAGAGTTTCAAGCTTTGGAGGAAGCATTTAAAAACATCGTCAATCAGCTGATTTACCAGCGCATTAATCACTCATCTGCAGGTTCCAGTGGATAGATACACAGAGAGGTTTTAATTTTTGTAATTGTATAACTCTTTGAAATAAAACTAACATATTTATAACACCCTGCCGCTTTCTAACTATCAGTGTATTTCTTTCTGACATTGTCATTTTTTTTTTATTACAAAACAGTAAAGAACTGAGCATTTCTGCCTTAAATTACCATATTGGTTAAAATGACTGCATGCATGTCTGATACTTTTCACTCTGACTTTTTTTATACAGATACAGTAATGCGGAAATGGAGTGTGTTGCAAGAAGCGGGGATCAAAAAGAGCTGTAAATGATCGAACCTAAAGTGGGTGTTGTCGCCGCGCGCGTACTGAATAGCGTTTTTGTCGCGCGCGTTCTGATCAGCTGTGTTGTCGCGCGCGTTCTGATCAGCTGTGTTGTCGCGCGCGTTCTGATCAGCTGTGTTGTTGCGCGCGTTCTGATTAGCTGTGTTGTCGCGCGCGTTCTGATCAGCTGTGTTGTTGCGCGCGTTCTGATTAGCTGTGTTGTTGCGCGCGTTCTGATCAGCTGTGTTGTCGCGCGCGTTCTGATCAGCTGTGTTGTTGCGCGCGTTCTGATCAGCTGTGTTGTTGCGCGCGTTCTGATTAGCTGTGTTGTCGCGTGCGTTCTGATCAGCTGTGTTGTTGCGCGCGTTCTGATTAGCTGTGTTGTCGCGCGCGTTCTGATCAGCTGTGTTGTCGCGCGCGTTCTGATCAGCTGTGTTGTTGCGCGCGTTCTGATTAGCTGTGTTGTTGCGCGCGTTCTGATTAGCTGTGTTGTCGCGCGCGTTCTGATCAGCTGTGTTGTTGCGCGCGTTCTGATTAGCTGTGTTGTTGCGCGCGTTCTGATTAGCTGTGTTGTCGCGTGCGTTCTGATCAGCTGTGTTGTTGCGCGCGTTCTGATTAGCTGTGTTGTTGCGCGCGTTCTGATTAGCTGTGTTGTCGCGTGCGTTCTGATCAGCTGTGTTGTTGCGCGCGTTCTGATTAGCTGTGTTGTCGCGCCCGTACTGAATAGCGTTGTTGTCGCGCGCGTTCTGATCATCTGTGTTGTCGCGCGCGGAGAGGGGGGGTTGAGCACGCATACTCAAGAGCGGTGTTGTCGCGCGCCTACTGGAGGGCGGGACGGAGGGTATGTCGCGTCGCGGGGGCACTTTTGATCATTTTGGAAGGGAACTTTCTATCCAAGACTAAAAAGGGCATGTGCACTGCACAGGTTGAGCACTGTGTGTGCACGTGCCTGCAAGTTGGGAAACACGACTAATAACAGTCATGGGGACTGCAGAAACACAGCACACTGTTCAGATTGATGCAGACATGAGATCTCTATCTCACTCATGGCTTGTCCTCTCAAGTGGGGGAAAGACAATGCACAACGTTACCCACTGCTGTCAACCTGGGCCAAGTCATATCTCTCTGTCCCAGAAACCTCAGTCCCAAATGAGAGGGTTTTTTTCTGTTGCAGGGGACATTGTAAATACCCAGAGATACCAGCTTTCACCAGATTATATTTATATGATAATTTTCCTTAAAACCCATCTCTATCTAAGTGAGTGAGTGATTAAATGTTGAATGTGATGAGTTTTCAACAATACTAAATTGACACTTTATTTTTTTACATGGTTTAATATTTTTTTGTTATTAAAATTGAAGTTCCTGTTTCAAAGCTTACAGATAGATGGCTAATTTGTATGTCATTGACACTTTTGGCACTTTTTTGGAGTATTTTCATAAGTTTTGTTTTTCCTGTAAATGATTCAATAAATACCGTACCGTGACATTCATACCGAGGTATTACCGTACCGTGAAATTCTGATACCGTTACATCCCTAGTAGATGTTGATCATTAAAAATACAGACATATTACCTCTATAAATTAATGAAATACGGTAATTTAACGTAAAAATGAAAAATTACTTTTACGGTTTGTACCGTGTTTTTAACGGTAAAGTACTGGCAACCACAGCTGCCGTTTTTTTACTGTAAATTTTACGGATTTATTTTTTACAGTGTAGTCTAAAATGATGTGCTGTCATCACGGCAAAGAGAAGAGAAATCAGATATTAGAAATGAGTTAAAAGATTATGATTGGAAATGTGTTCTCTCGGTTTTAAAACTCCTCTCTGTTAAACAGCACTTGGGAATTATTAGAAAAATAAAACATGTGGCCAGATGTCGAATAGTTGAGCGTTCATTAAATCTGTGAGCTCTGAATGTGGATCTGCTGGTCATGTGTGCTGTTTGTTTGTTTGTCCAGTGTAAAGTGCCGCCCGCTGACCTTGTAAAAGAAAACCCATCTAATATTAATGCAGAAACTCGAGCCGCTGCTTTTGTTTGGGCCGTTTAAAAGCTCCAGGCCTCATAAATTATGCTCAGTCTGTTTCTCTGCCGGACTGTGGAGATTCAGCCAGATTTACATCAGCATTTCTGACTGACTGACTGACACACATCAATCTGGAATTAGTTGCTATTAACTCTTCTATTAAATTTAAACTCTTTACCTTTATATTTTTGTTCCCAGTTTCTGTTTCTTTTCTCAACACATTTCTTAACAGAATTTGTTACACATAACAGATTTAATAACTCATCTTTAAGATTTAATTTCTCTTTGCCATGATGACAGCACATAATATAAGACTAGATGTTCTTCAGGACACTAGTGTTCAGCTTAAAGTGACATGTAAAGGCTGTGACATGTAATTAGGGTAAAGTTAGGGTTTTTAGGCAAGTCATTGTCTAACAGTGGTTTGTTCATGAGACAATCCAACACTAATATTGCTGAAGGGGTGAATAATATTGACCTTAAAATGGTGTTTAAAACAATCAAAAACTGCTTTTATTCTAGCTGAAATAAAACAAACAAGACTTTCTCCAGAAGAACAAATATTAAAGGTAATACTGTGAGCAATTCCTGAATCTGTTCAACATCATTTGGGAAATAAACAATAAATATTGCACAGTAAGGCGAATAATTCTGACATCAACTAATCATATCTCATGAATATCTCCTACTGCTCTTCTGTAGCTCCGAGTATACAGCAATGAAGAAATAACATCAGATCATTTCCATATATACGTATACACAGATAAAGATGAAACTTAATTGAAGTGATATTAAATCAAAATAGTTTTAAGGAAATATACTAAATAATAATTAACATATATTATAATAAAAATAATATCGCCAACAATTATTTTATTGAATGCATAAATACTGTATATATTTGCTTGTTTTAAGGAAAAACTCTTAATTTTGATTCTGAAAGCAAGACAGAATTTGTTTGCGTTGTCTAGAAAATGCTTCTTAATTTAAGAGTTATTTTAAGTTAAGAGTTCATTTAAGAGATATTTGGGCTAGAAATAAGACAAAAACTAAGATTTTTTTTTTTTTTTTTTGCAGTGTTATAATGATTTTAATAATACAGTACTATTGCACAGTCATATTTAAAACAATATAAAATTATAAACATTAAATTATTTTAATAAACAAATAATAGCAATAATATTAACAATATGTATAATTTTTAATTATTTAATTGAAGAGATATAAATATTTGCTTGTTTTAAGGAGAAACTCAATTTTGACACTATTTCTGGAAACAAATAAATTGTCAATTATTTATTTATTTATTTATTTATTTAATATTAATAATAATGACAATGTTTTTGTTACTTGTACTTTATTTATATATTTTTATTCTTTATTTTAGGTACAGTTATAATATAATTACTTTAGTTTAATAATATTTGTTATTATTTGAATTAAATTGTATACATATTTTATTGAAGCCATGCTTATTTTTTATTGTTATTATTATTATTATTATTATTATTATTATTATTATTATTATTATCATTATTATTAAATGCAATCATGTATTAAAAGTAAAAGAGATATACTTTAGGATGCAAAATGTAAGATTCTGCATAGATGAGACTGAAAACTAAATTGCACCATAAAATAAAAATGTTTATTAATTATGCTAGTTTAGTCTTTAATAATCACAAATTAAAAAACGAAATCAATTAAATTTGCTACACCCTACATCAATTAAGTTTGTTTTCTAACTTTTATTCTTAATCAGGCCCTGATTATAGCTATGTAATAATGATAACAATTGTATTATTATTATTATTATTAATAATAATAATAATAATAATATATTTTTTTTATGATGCACTTTTCCTAAACTCAAAGCGTTACAAGATATACAACCACAAGTAAAAATGTAGCGAATTAAAAGCTTGCATAAAATCCCAGTAAAAACCCGAAAGTCACACAGCAATAATCAATAAAACAATAAAAAAAACTGTAAAAAAGCTAAATGTTACAAATAGCTTAAAAGTGACAGTGATAGTCACAAATTCCTGCATGTCAAGGAAATCTTAATTATTTCTATATTTGTGATATTCAAGACTATATTTTGGTGTAATTTGCCAGTTAAATGTTTGCCCTGCATGCTGTAAGTGTAAAATACAAATATACTGACACTAGAGGGCGCTACTCCTCTATTTCCTGGCTCATGTCTGTTTATGTCAGTATTTCTAGATTCTTCTTTGCTCGTGTGTTTCTTCACTAGCTGTGGTGAATGTTGATGCAAGAAAGTGTTTTATAGAGTAACATTGCAAGCTTTTAAGGAGAATTTAAGAATAAACCAAACCACCAGGTGACATTTTTAGTCACATTTGTATTCATACAATTGCATTTCTCTACTCAACACATTTATTTTTTATTATTATTCTAATTTTTATTTGTATATATATATATATATATATATATATATATATATATATATATATATATATATATATATATATATATATATATATATATATATATAATATATATATATATATATATATATATATATATATATATATATAAACATAGCTTTGATTTATGGGTAAGCTATATTTTATGGGACTCTCTTATATACAGAAGAAATTACTGTATCCTGAAAAAATGCTTGGTTGCATTAACTTAACATTGGGTCAAATATGGACAAACCGAATGTTGGGGTTTTTGAAACCAATTTGACACAAAACTGGAAAGTGAATATCAAAAATAAATAAATTCATTCATTCATTCATTCATTCATTCATTCATTCATTCATTTTACAACAACCCAGCACTTTAGTGTAGTAAATTAATTATCAAATTACACCATTCATTCATTTTATTTTTAATTAGGCATATTTGCCAGAAATTACTACAAAATTAGCTTTCAAAAATCATTAATTCATTTATTAATTCACTCATTCATCTAGTCAATTTTAGAAAAAAAAACTTATTTGCAAGAATTTACCAAGAAGTTATAAAAAATCGATCTTCCATTCAATTCATCTCATTCTTTTTATTTTATAAAAATATGCAAATCGCAAGAAGATTACAAAAGATTTTCAAAAATCATTCATTCATTCAATCAATTATTCATTCAATCAATTATTCATTCATTCATTCATTCATTTATTCATTCATTCATTCATTCATTCATTCATTCATTCATTCATTCAATTCATTTTACAACCCAGCATTTTTAGTGAAGTAAATTAGCAATCAAATTTCAATCTTTCTGTCTTTTGTTCATTCATTCATTCATTCATTCATTCATTCATTCATTCATTCATTCATTCATTCATTCATTCATTCATTCAATCATTTAATTCATTTTAAGTAAATAAGCAATCAAATATCAATATTTTTGTCTTTCGTTCATTCATTCATTCATTCATTCATTCATTTCACAGATTTTTATTTTATAATTTGTAATTGTACATGATTGCAAGAAATCAGTAAATTAGTAATCAAAACTCTTTCATTTACACATTCTTTCAACTCATTTTATTTGAAAACATGCGTATTTGTTTTAAATACACATATTTGCAAGATATCAGTATGAAATTAATAATCCAAAATCAATCTTTGTCCATTCATTTATTAAAAATTTTGTACTGCTTTTTATCTTTAAACAAACATATTTGCACGTAATTACTGAGAAATTAGATACCAAGATTCAATCAATCAATCAATCAATCAATCAATCAATCAATCAATCAATCAATCAATCATAATTCAGATATTTTTTTATTTTTAAATATACGTATTTGCAAGAAATTACACAATTAGTCATCAAAATCATTGATTAATTTGTGAAATGACTGAATGAATCAATTCATTCATTCATTCATCCATTAAATTCATTTTACAACCCAGCATTTTTAGTGTAGTAAATAGCTACCAAATATCATTCATTCATTCATTCATTCATTCATTCATTCATTCATTCATTCATTCATTCATTCATTCAATTATTCATTCATTCATTCATTCATTTTGTTCTTTTTATTTTTAAATACACATATTTGCAAGAAATTACATCAAAATTAATTAATAAATTCATTCATTCATTCATTTAGTTTTTTTATTTTTAAATATACATATTTGCAAGAAATTATTTATCAAAAATCATTCATTCATTCATTCATTCATTCATTCATTCATTCATTCATTCATTCATTCATTCATTCATTCAATTCTTTGGCTATGACTAGGCATAGTTTATTAATCAGTGATCAGCATATGGAAATGGACACAGCCTGTGAGCTTCAGACACAGCCTGTGAGATTCAGTTTCCTTATTCTCATGCAAATTACAAAAATGTAAAACCCCAGAGAAAAACAGGCTAATCAGAACACAACTTAGACTGTTACTTACAGGCCACGCCCTCATCATTTGCATATACTTTAGGTCTCGTTCTTCATCACCCAGACCTGACAAGCAGCAGCATTATTAGCCAAAACACAGGCTGATATGTTGATCACTAATATGCACACCCCGGGCTGTGTTTTTAGATTACAACAATGAGTAATTCCCCCGCTATTTTTGAAGGGTATATCAAGGTTAATATTAACCTTCTATGTATGTGTCACAGC
The DNA here is from genome assembly GCF_049306965.1 of Danio rerio. Taxonomy (NCBI): domain Eukaryota; kingdom Metazoa; phylum Chordata; class Actinopteri; order Cypriniformes; family Danionidae; genus Danio; species Danio rerio. The sequence continues at coordinate 1,864,814 of NC_133192.1, forward strand.
CAGGCCAGGTTCTCCCCTCACTCCATCACCACAGTCACCACGATCACAGTCACCTGAGATCTAATCAGTCACGCATCTGCACGTCATTCCCGCTCATCACTCCAGCACTATTAACAGCATCCCTCACTCATTAGCCGCATTTCCACTATCAGGCCAGCGCGAGGCAGGGCTTATATCGGGCCAGGCCAGGCCAATCGCCCGGGAGGTTGAGCAGTGAGGCCGAAATCATGTCGCGTTTCCACTGTGGGGCTAGTAGCTCGCAACGCGTCACGCAAACCCCGCCCCCAGAACAACCCCCGAATCGAACATCACTCAAACCGCCCAGTTCAGCGGGAATCAGGCAGATAAAGCACACCATCACCAAACCATTCAAATTATGACAACCAAAACAAACAAATGACACGTTACTGTACAGCAGTACGACGCATGTCTACACGCACATTGCCACTAACAGAGGAACCCAGCGCAGGGAGCGCACCCATCCATAATATAAAACCACGTATATAAAATTCTCCGTTAATAACTCGATGTAAAATGTATTTTATAACATCCTCTAGACAGAATCTGTCCAACATTCATCCCAAATGCTCCGGAGAGAACTGAAACATGATTTTTTTTCCCCTATAGGCTTTATGACACTTAATAGATGATTCCCTTTATTTAAAGATGTTGCTCATTATATCTTAAGTAAAGGAAAGTGTTCAGTATTTCAGCACATAAGAGCAGCACGCAATAAAATACAGCCTATATTTCGTTGCGCTCAGCAGCTTTTCACTAATAAAGCTCTTTATGTAAGCTCTTTAAGTTTCCTTTTTTAATTTTATAATGTATAAAATATAAAAACACATTTTGAACTTGCAGTTTTCCCCGATGCGTCTGTAAAGTGCTGCCCAGCTGGAAGACAGAAAAGAAAGGTCGCCTAGTTTCTGCGTTCACTCACCCCGAAAATGCTCTGCTTGCATGATTTGATTAATTTCATCGTATCCAAATACTTTATAAATAATATTTAAAACATTCTCTGGTGTTTATTGTTTTTAGAAAATGTCGAAAATATCTGAACATTTTTTTTCAGAGAGGCTTTTGGAAATTGAAAGTTTAATGGCTTTAAAACAGTTTGATATAGTACCTAATTGTTACAGCTATAGCTTTCTTTAGTTTTATGTTGGTTTATTTATTTAATGTGATTTTAATATATCTGATATTTGTAATTCTTTACAGTTTTTCAATATAGGGCTATTTTATCTAGATATGACACAATTGTTTTGGGCCTACAAAAGTGGACAAGAAATTTGTAAAGTTTAATATCTTACTGTTGTATTCATATAGTGGTTTATCACCAAAAGAAATAAAAACAATAAAAATAAAAGACAAAAGCCGCTCTCAGCATCAACTGAGCTGTAAAGGGAGCGCTCTTTTCCTCGGTCTCACACACACACACAGGCATCTAAACGTGCACAAACACACCTTTTAAACTTGACAAAAACTCTTGAAAACCTTTACTGTCTGCTGTGTTTTTAATATGGTGTAATGATTATTATGCGTTATTGAAACATCAAGGAGGACGCAGCAAAGAAAAGTCACTTATAAATTAAAACTACTTTATTATTTTATGCAGCAGCCTTACATTTAAAAGAGAAACATAAGGCCGTTCCAACGCAAAAAGACCCCAGCCTATAATTTGTTCCAGATGATGTTTTCTTTTCCGTATTTATTTATTTGTTTGGCGCATGTACTCATGTGCAATCAGAAAACTGTCCTCGCCTCTCCTTTCACTCCACCCCGAAGCCCCGGCTGGCCCTCTTTGGCCCAAGTTATTCGGCGGGCTGAAAAAGGCCGGCCGCTGGCCCCAAGAAAGCCCTGATTTGACCTGATTAGGCCCCGGAAGTGACAGTGGAAACGCGACTGGCCTTGGCTCGCTCGCTTTAGGCGCGATAGTGTAAACGCGGCTATTGCTACTTAGAAGGAGTGCACTCTCCTCATGCTCAGTGTCTATTACTATATCCCAGACTACTTACCTCTCTCGTTCCCTATGATCTCCAGTGTCTGCGTCTCTCCTTCCTATTGTGGTCCCTCCTCTGCATGTCGTCGATTCCAGGAGTTCATCTAACTGTGTGCCTGGCTTCTATTACTCCTCTGGTTCCTCCGATTCATCCATCCTGCAAAGCATCGTCATTGAGTTCTGTTTACACCCTGCCATTCTGTTCAACAAACTGTTATCATACGAACATCTCTGGTTCCCGTCTCCTTCTGTGACAGACTCTTATTTTGAAAACGGGAGACGCAGCAATGTCAAAGACAGGGTTGTCGCTAAAAGGAAGTAAGGGTTGGGTTAGAGCTGAAGATCTTTGGCCGAACCTGACGGGACCCGACTATTGTTCAAATGAACATTCATAACTCTTATTATTTAGGCATATATTAATAGTTAATTGGTATGTTAATAAATGCTTTAAGAACACAAATTGATCCAGTTTTGTGACCTAATCTAAAGTGAGGACTGGTTATGCTTTATAAATCCCTTTTAAATGGCAGATAAAGGCTCATTAAATTCTAAACAGAAAAAAAAGTACAAACACGACTTTATTCGATCCTATTCATTTAAAGATCCACAAATGAAACAGTACTTCAACTGAAAATAAATCTTTGCAAATTGATAAAAATTAATAAAATAAGATTACTGTACAGTTTAAACATCGCATCTTATTAAATTGCTAAACAATTATGTTGTTGTTTTATCCTATTTGATGTTGTATTTTGACACTCCTGTTATTCAGCAATGCTAATACTTTACAATAATTTTAAGATTGCAACGATGTTCATTTGATACGGAGCCTTTAATTGTCATCTATAAGGTTTCAGGGCTCATCACAGTACAGAAACCGCATTAGTGAAAATAACCAATGATTTACTCTTAGCTGCTGACCAAGGGTGCATCTCGCTATTAGTTCTACTCGATCTTAGTGCAGCATTTGACACCATTCAGTATCCTCATACATCGCTTAAAGTCTACAGGTGTCCAGGGACAACCTCTACAATGGTTTAAGTCATACTTAACTGACCGCTACCAGTTTGTGAATATTAATGGACAGCCTTCACTAGTCAGCCCAGTGCAGTATGGGGTGCCTCAAGGATCAGTTTTAGGCCCTTTACTGTTTACAATTTACATGCTACCTCTGGGAGACATTATTAGAAGACATGGGATCAGCTTTCACTGCTATGCAGATGATACTCAATTATATATTTCAACTAAACCTGACGAGATGTCTGAACTATCTTAGGGCGTACTCACACTATGCTATCCGAACTGTACCCAGGCCCGTTTCCCGGATCGTTTGAGAAGTGTGAGTGCGCTGAATCGGGCTCAAGCACAGTTCACTTGGCCGGCCCTGGCCCGGTTGGAAGAGGTGGGCCTGAGCGCGGTTCACTTGGGCTTGGGCGAAACTAAAAGCGAGATGTGACTTTTAAGGGACTGTTTGATATGGATTTATTAATCATTCTTACTGTTCAGTGAACGCAAACTGCTGTAGTTTATTAAAGACACAAACCCCTCACTGCACGTCTGCGCGGCTTCAGCAGACCTCCTCATTCCTGCAGCACGAGGGCTTTATGATTGTTTATGAGCGCCAAAAGTGGCGGATCTGTTCGGTGAAATATCTGACTGCGTGTCCCAGCATCCCTAAGGACTGTTTGGCGAAATATATAACTGCATGACACTGCATAACAAACCACTAAAGCGATATAACTAGAGAAATCTCCACTGTGCTGGGCAAGAGCGCTTCTCACTGAACAGCACAGCAGCGATGACGTAAGCGTGCCCAGGCCCGATTGTGCTGTGTGTGCGGGCCGTCGGGGGAGATGGGAGGGGGGACAAGCGTGCTTTGGCCCGGTTCTAGGCAACTGTACATAGTGTGAGTACGGCCTGAGCTAATTGAGTGTATTAAAGATGTTAAAGACTGGATGACCAACAATTTTCTTCTTTTAAACTCAGACAAAAACAGAATTATTACTTATTGGGCCTGAATCCTGTACACAGCAGATCTCGCAACTCAATCTACAATTAGAGGGATACAAAGTTAGCATTAGCTCTACTATAAAAGATCTGGGTGTCATATTAGACAGCAATGAAAACCATATATCCCATGTCACAAAAACTGCCTTCTTTCATCTGAGAAATTTCGCTAAATTACGAAGTATGCTAATCTCTGATGCAGAAAATCTAGTCCATGCTTTTATGAGCTCTAGTCTGGATTACTGTGATGCTCTATTTGCTGGCTGCCCAGCATCCTCTATTGACAAACTTCAGCTAATGCAAAATGCAGCTGCCAGAGTTCTGACCAGGTCTAGAAAATATGATCAGATCACCCCAATTTTATCCTCCTTACACTGGCTGCCTGTGAAGTTTCGTATTAAATTTAAAATATTACTTCCTACATATAAAGCTTTAAATAATCTAGCTGCTGTTTATCTAACCAACCTTCTGTCTCGCTACAAACCAACTCGCTCTTTAAGATCTCAAAACTCAGGGCTTCTTGTAGTACCTAGAATAGCAAAGTCGAGTAAAAGAGGTCGAGCCTTCTCTTTTATGGCTCCTGGAACAGCCTTCCTTATAATGTCTGAGGCTCAGACACACTCTCCTAATTCAAAACTAGATTAAAGACCTATCTGTTTAGTAAAGCATACACTCAATGCATCACTTAGCGGGTTTCCACGCAGGTTTCAGCATCTCGTTTATATACACTATGAACAGCAGCTACGCTAATTATTCTCTTTATTCTCCATTTCCACCTGGGGATACTCATCCTGAAATCCTCAGACTATACAGAGTCACTGATTGATCTAAGACCAGCGACGAGATGATCCCAAGGTCTCCATAATCCTGGACCATGCCGTATCCTGAGCAGCTGCTGTGGTGGTCATGCAGGAGTGGAAAGTATGAGACTGATTCCTGTGACGCTCCAGGGACAGACGAGTCTTCGCTGAGGCCAGCTTCCAGCCTCTGACGCTGAGACTGCAGCTCTGCACAAGACGTTTGGTCAGCGGAGAAATTAAAATGGTCGTGTCCAACTGAGTCTGGTTCTCTCAGGGTTTTTTTCTTCTTCACTTTCGCCAATTGGTGAAGTTTTTTTCTCGCCGCTGTCGCCACTGGCTTGCATGGTTTGGGATCTGTAGAACTGCGCATTGATGGATTTGCTCTTCAGTGTTTAGGCCCTCAGTAGTGAATATTAAACCACACTGAACTGAGCTGAGCTGAGCTGAACTGAACTTAAACCCTGAAAACTGAACTTCACTGTTTCAATTGTCTATGATCTTCTATGAGAAGCTGCTTTGACACAATCTACATTGTAAAAGTGCTATACAAGAAAAGTTGAATTGAATTGAATATAAGGGATTTATAAAGCATTAATAGTCCTCACTTTAGATCACAAAACTTAATGAAGTTGAGTTAATAAAGCGTTTATTAACATATATACACAGAAAAAAATATTCAAAGATGATTCCCTGAATTCACAAAAAAATTTTAAGTGGTTGTAAACAATTAGTTTGGGCTGGATTTAAACAAACTAATTAAGTTAAACATCACTAAATTTAATTTGTCTGCTTAAATTCAACACATTTAAGTTGTTTGGAACAATTTTGCAGACATTTTTCTCAGTGTAGTAATTATTACTCTATGCCAGAATAATAAGATAAACATCGATTTCAATAGTTTACTAATTATATATTAACTCATTCTGAATGATCTGAAAAGCCCTCCACTACTCTTAAATACCTGCTTTGTAAATAATGCAATAATACATTTAGTAGTGAAAAATAAATTAGCAACAAAGTATGAAAGTACAAGCATTAAGAACATAATAATGTGTTTATAAGTCAAGAATACAGCATCCATAGCTGCAGTTATAAACTGATTACCAATGATTATTAATGTAGAGTTAATGCCTAACAGACAATAAATTCACTAGACGCTAATGCTTAATAATTGATTTATAGTGTGCAGTTATTATAAAGTGCTATTACAAATGTAGTTTAATGAATTGTATTTGAGAAACTGACTCATCTGTAAAGTGTGTTTGTGGATCTTACACACTAATGAAGCCTGTAATTAGTCTCTAAAGGTGGATCATGATGACATTCAGATGAATTTCAGGATCATTTTCAGATATAGATCATCTGTCTGCATCAGTGTTTGGTGTAATTTTCACTAATCAGATAAGCACATCTGAGTTTCCTTGAAACTCCAGTTCAAATATCCATGCAAATATGTGAAAGCACAGACGCGCATGGACTTCAGCAATAACCCTGCAGATGCAAATATGTGTTCTAATAGAGGCTTGGTATTGTTTGTGTTTCTCTGATAATACACTGCATGTGTTTTCTGCAAATGCGTGAGCCAGCTCAATACTAGGCACTTATTTTTTTTTCTTCTAAATTCTCTCTCTGAAAATAAGGTAACTGCGCTCTAGTTTTATGTGATACTACAACCCCAAATCAGAAAAAGTTGGGACAGTATGGAAAACAAGATATTTCAAGTTTTGTCTGGTCAACTTTATTTAATTAAATATACATCCTTTACTGTCAGTCAGACCTGCAACACACTCCAAAAATAGATGTGACAGGAGATGTTAAAGGGCAGTAATCAGGTAATTGGTGAAATAATGAGGCACTTTAAAACAGGGGATGTCAACAAGTTATTGTAGTTTTCATTTGGTACAAAAGCAGCATCAAAGAAAGGCAACCCAGGCTCATTCTGAAAACGCACCAAATGCACCAGAGGCCGCTGTGTATGCTTTTTCAGACCTCAAATTTATTTCACGAGCCATTCGCACTTGCTGTCCACTAGAGGCCGCTGTCGTCTGACTGACTGATCGACTGACCCGACTTTTTCCTCATCTAAACCCAACCAATAGTGTTTCCTAAAGCACAGATTGACCTGCCCACTCCCTTCCCTAAAGCCAATGGACAATTTTAAAAAGCAATCAAGAAAAAGAAAAGCCCTCGCTTGATTTTTATCACACTTTCAGATTTTACCACATTCTTACCCTGTGTTTTACTTGTTTATTTTTTAACAATTTTAATTCTTTCTGGAACATTTCTCACCGGACTCGAACCCCATTGTCATGAGCTACTGACAAACTTGTAACAGCGAAAAAGCCACGCATACAGAGGCAAGCGGTCAACTGGTCAGCATGAAAAAGAATGTTGTCATACCGCCCTGTAGCATACACTGTCAACCCTGGGAGCTTATATAGACAGGTGTACGCCTTTTTAAATATTGTCTAATCAGCTGAATTGAGCACAGGTGAACTCCAGTGAAGCTTCTGAAACATCTCAAGAATGATCTGTGGAAACAGAATGTATCTGAGCCCTAAAAAAATAACTCAAGAGGTCTGTTACCACTACATAGTTTAATACATTGTTTTAATTAAAAAAAAAATCTAAATTGGTGATTAAATTAAAACTTTTAAGTTGTCAGAATAATTTTAAGTTTTCACAATAGGAAAATGCTGATAATTACATCAACTAATAATGCAGCTTATTTAAGGGTAAATATGTCTGCCAGCTAGTTTGAGACAAAATTTTACTAGTAGCAACCAAAAGAAATTGGGGTGATAGTTCAGTCTTTCTACAAAAAGTTCTGGATTTCAAAGCTCTTCTCCCTCTGAACAAGCAAGAAGCAAGTCTGGACAAGTTTTAGGCAGACTGTTTGACACAAAGAGCATTTTAAGGTGAGATATCTAAATTTTATTTAATTTCCAAATCAATTTTCTCCATTTCACTAGAGTGTTGGCTACTCCTGGTAAATACAGTCGATGTTAGCAGTGTTTTTTGGAAAAAAAAACACACACACACACACACACACACAAAACGTTTTTTCTTGCTTTACAAGAATACACAAGAATTTGAGGAAGACTTTAATGAGGATGCATTTGGGACCTCAATGAGGAGGACCTTAATGAGAAGGCAAGTAATGACAAGTGCCATTATTGGTGATCAATCTACTTTGCAATTGAACCACAAGATGGAAAACATCATGGTTAAGGATATGATAATCCTAAATGGAATGGGTATCTCAAGGTGCTGTGCTCTGTTGATGGGCTTAATACATGATCTGAATCTGACCTCAAGGAACTTAAATATACTTGTGAAGTTTCTTGAACTTGATGGACTGAAGCCCAGTGCAAATGTAATGCGTCTCAAGAACATTGTTTTCTGAAGTCTCTACTTATTTCAGAGTAGATTTTGCTCTTTATGTTGCACTGTATGTTGTTTTGTATTTTTAAGTTCACATGCTGATGTTTTTTGTTGTTTTTCGTTGTGTTTATATGGGACAGTACACATTTTTGTTTAGTAAAATACTGAAAGAATGCGGTTTAAAATAAATAAAAAATTACTGGAAAACAAAAATGTTGTTGTTGAATGTGTTTGTTACAAGCAACTAAATGAACAGTAAATTTAAAAGCACAATTAATTTCAGCTATTTAATTTATTAGAGGTTATAAACTTGCATGTATAAATATGGGAAGTAAGTACATAACACTGCATTTATTTTAAATATTAATTGAATAAAGTAGTTGAAACAACTTAATTTTTAAGTACTCAACTTAAAAAATGGAGTTTATGCGACGAGTTTATGCTATGTAAAAGTAAAAGTTGTCTGAACTTCATTTTGTTAGATTTTGTTGTAACTTGAATATATTGATGCAAACTGTTGTGTGTCAGGGTTCTGCCACTCTGGTCTTGTGAATTCTTGTTTTGGTGGCAGAATCCGAACACTGGCCCTGTTTTGTCCTGTTTCTGTCATTGTGTGTGTCTCTGTGTGCGCGCGCTCTGCGCATACCTACAACGAAGCACGCTTGATGCGGCCGCGCAGGCTCTGCGTGTCTCGGACGTGCGCGCTTTTGTACTAGTGTGTGTGTTTGTTATGTCAGCATCGCGCTGCTTCATTCTCGGTGCCTCCGTCTAGTTGGTTTCAGTTTTGGTTGGCGCTGAGATGAAGCATGCGTGTTGCATATGTATGAAGGTGTTTATCTGCTCGTGTCTTGCGTCTCATGTCAAAGCACGTGCCTTAGAGTTTACATTGTGGTCGCGTGCTTTTGTTGTGTGCTTCAGTGTGGTGTTTGTCTTGTCATGAGAACACGTGGTTAATGAGTTCTCTCATTGGCTGCGTGCTCAGTCTTGTTTTATGTGAGCGCATGGCTTGTGTTGTCTTTGCCATGTGCTCTCCCGTCTATTCTCTAGTCCCACCCTCCTTGTTAACCCATTATTAGTTACTCATGTTCACCTGTTTGTGTGAATTTACTTTTGCTTTATAATCCCCTCATGTCTGCCGTCCTGTGCCAGTTCGTCGTCATTATTTCCCTGTCCTGTGAGATCCAGTCCTGTTTGTCCTGCCAGCTCATCCAAGTTTGTTTGTCTGTTTGTTTTATAGTTATGTTTTTCCCCCTCGGGGTGGTTTTTGTTGTCCTTTTTGTTCTATTTTTATTAATAAATACCATCTTCTGTTGCATTTGAGTCCTCGCTCCCTCATCCTTCCTGAAACCCTGACAGTTGTGTTAATTTTTTTGGTTTGGTCTAAACAGTATTTTTTAGAGTGGCTCAATTTAGAGCTTCACGCCAACGGTAAATCCAAGGAATCATCCTTGAATTTTTTTTTTCAGTGTGGATGTGACTAAATTATTATGAATTATGAAATCTCTTTGGTTATTCATTTTTGAGCAAGATGCTAACGGTCTAATCTGATTCAATAATCTATGCTAAGCTAAGCTAAAAGTGCTCCTGTCAGATCTGGAAATCAGCTGAATGGGTAAACAAATGGTACAATCCAACTGTTGAACTATATAATGAGCTAAAATGAGCATGCATTCCCAAAAAGGTGGTTATTTCTTTAAACCAGTGTATGTGCTTGCTTATGTAACCAGTCTTTTATCCCTACATTGAATTGTAATCTGGATAAAGTCCGGGATAAGTTAATGAGTAAGTGTGCCTATATCAGAATTATAGGCACCGTCCCTATCTTCAGTAGCTAGATGAATGTCAAGTTTATTTGCTTCAGTGTGTGTATATATTTATTAATGCAAAGTGACTTGATAAACAGCTGAAAACAAACACTGACATGCACAGTTAGACCTTTAATATGCCCCTAATTTGCATACTTGCCAGTGAACTTTCTGTCATTATAATCATAATACAGAAGCGTCAGAGGTGAACGGATGAAAGTGTCTCTTCTCTGGTCTGTGGATTTTGATCTGGAGAATGTAATAAGAAACTGATGTAGGATTTGTGTTCAGAGCCTGTAGAAAACAACATTAAACACGTGTGTCTCTGTCAGGTCTGTGGGAATTATGTCTGGACAGAAGCTGAATGTGCTGCGGCTGATCATGATGATGATGGTGATGATTTGCTGCCTCACTGGACGGATAAGTACGATTTATAGTTATTAAAATGATGTTTGCTGCATGTTTGCATCTGCTTTTTAAATGCTATAAAAATACTGGGTGAAAGAAAAACATCAGTGTGCACACATCTAAAAAAAAAAAAGTTTTCAAGGCAGGTGCTAGATCAAGTTAAACACAATTAAAAGAGTCAAATAAATAAAAGAAATCAATCGGCACACTGCCACTTTACCTCTTAAAAATCTATTTAATAGGACAACGTTTCAACCTACACCTGGGGTCTGTTGTTTGTACGTGGATTACTCAATTAGCTGGATTTGGTTATTGGCGATTTGACATGATCCAGGATCGTTTCCTTCTTCAAAACTCATGCGAGAGTTGCTGTCAACAGCTCTGGTAGCTCAAACCTGCTCGGGAGCATGTTCATTTCATACAAGCAGGATTAGATCGGGTCATTTCAACCAAAGATAATACTAAAATGTTTATATTTTCTTACAGTAGTAGTTATATACACTCGGGAAAAGAGTCAATATAATTTTTAACTATATATTTTTAAAGTTTAAATATATGTATTAATAAAACTTATGAAATCTTCTCTCTGAAATAAACACTGCCACCTGCTGGTGGTTCAAAGAGAAAATGTATTGCTATGGACTTTTTAGATACAAACCGCTGAAGTACAATTTGTGTATGATAATAGACATGCATATATTTTTTTCTAGGGGAATCATACATGTATGCAGTTATGAACATGTTTTGACAGTTAATATGAGCTTTTGTGATGCAAAATGAAGTTAAACAGCCAGGTATTATTTACACCAATGAAAACCGGCTACTAATAAAGAAAACCCTCTAACTGTAAAACTAAATAAACTGCTAAATACTCTTGACAGATGAAAGTGTAATGCTGTGTTCACACATGACGCTAAAGAAACGTCAAGAGTGAGGGATTTACATGTTAAGTCAATGCAGAGACGTGGATAAAAATCCTGCAGTGCGATACACGCAAATGGCACAGTTAGAATGACGCAAATTGCAAAAATGGCGCAGTGCGTATGGCGCGATACGCGGAAATTTGCACGTTTGACGCACGTTTTGATGCACTTAACGCGCGAATTGCACAAACTGCTCCAGTTGGAAAATCTGAACTTCAGCAGACATTCGCGTCGTGTTAACCAATCAGGAGCTTGTTCTTGTGGGGGCGTGATTATGATGTAGCACCTGTTGCTTTTGTCCCGGTGGAAATCCTCCTGCACACACCGACAAAAGCTCATAAAAACAGGGCTCAGCTTAGTCAGAAGCATGCTGAAAGCCTCCATCATCCGGAACGAAACGAACTTTAACGCACGAATGAAGCGAGTAAACTAAAATGTTCACACGACTATTTACGCGCGAATATTTATCCGCGCATTCCGCGTCTGGTTTGAACACAGCATAAAGCCTGCAGCCCACAACAAAGTGGAAAAGTTGAATTGCATATCATATTTGACAAACCGTTTCCTATTAATTTTATGTAATTCATAGATAATTGAATATTAATTAGATGATGTCATTACGCTGCTGTGCCGTCAGCCAATCGTTTCATTGCTGATCATGATTTCGAAAATCAAAAGATCTGTCCTTCACAACACACGCCGTGATCTCAGATCAGTTCATCCAGACATTTTATTCCGATTCGCGAACTTGTTTGAAGAACCAAATTAGCCAGAGATCAGCCATCAAGATGAACAGATCCAGGATCTGCCAAATCATCTTAGATCATTTAAGCGAGGTATGAAGAATGGACCCCTGATCAAGGCCATGTAGGTTGAAATGTTGTCCTATTAAAACAATCTTTTGAGGCTAAAGTGGCAGCGTATTGATTTATTATTGTCATTTTTGTTTACTTTTCTAAATATATCGGGTCTCATTCACTAATAATTGTATATATTTGTTTGTATTTCCATGCACATTTCAACTTAACATGAAAGATTTCAGACTAATTGACTAACACACGTGCGTATGCACATGACTTTACTCTTAAACATGTTCCTCTGTTAGTGGGTTTGGAGTCTTCTAAATTAGGGGTTCCCAAACTTATTAGCTTGCGACCCACAAAATAACAATGTTACTGACTCGCGACCCCCCAATATCCTCTGAGGTGGTTATATATACAGAAACCTTGCATGCAACAGCGCACACACACCAATAAACCCAGGTTTATTCTTAGTTTAATGTTGGTTTTCATGTAAATCAGAGCTGAAAATGTGCCAGAAAGTTTAACCTGATATTATAAAACCAATCTGCTGCATCTGACGCCATTGGTGTGTCTTTAAAATTATGTAATTACCCCAGGGGTCGCATTCCAATAGAACTAGTAACTATAAGCGACTGTAGTAACTATATAGTATATATTCACTATAAACAACAATTTTTCTTTTCAGTAGTTTATTGATAAAGTATGGTAATTCTTATGGTTTAATATAAATAAATAGATTTTTGGAAATCACCACGCGACCCCCCTTCATTGTCCCGCGACCCCTTGGGGGGTCCCGACCCCCACTTTGAGAACCACTGTTCTAAATGAGTGACTGTGTGTACAAGGTTGGTCATTTGCATATTACACTCCCAAATGAGCTCCATATCAGGTTTTTCTACAAAGTGTTGTGCAAGTTACTTCCAAACTGTAATCATTACAGATTACTTGTTACTGGTTTTTAAAAGCAATCCCTTCCATTGCACTTTTATTGTCACATCATCAGCAGCACGTGTGCTATGATGAGTGGAAAGCTTAGGTGCTGGCTCCCGACAGTGCAAAATACTACAGCATACTCCCAAAAATAAAAATAAAAACAGGGCAATGTAAAATTGACAGCGATATGTACAATGAATAGGGGTACCCATAGGTATAGAATAGGTGTACCCATAGTTGTAGAATAGGAGGTGTACCCATAGCTGTAGAATAGGTGTACCCATACTTGTAAACCCCAATGCCATGACAAAATGCAGATTTCTTTTCTTATTGTTGCCATTATTGTATTCACTTTAAATTCAAGTGGTTCACAACGCAAAATTGTCATGCACAAAGTGAGCATGATGAACAGCTTTTTCAATTTAATGCTCGTGCACCGAGTTCCACTGTGGACAAAACTGCTTGTGAGCTCTTAAATATATGCTGCTCAAGTGCAAATTCTCACGCTCTCAGTGCACTGCTCGCTCAGTGAGATTATATGCAGACCTACAATGTGTGTCTTGTGTTCCCTTTTCCTTTCGTGCTTTTTGATATGATTTATATCGGTGCACTATTTATTAGTAATAACCAAAATACTTAAATAGACTTACATATTAAATTATTAATCAAATAAACCATAACATTTCTGGCTGTATGTTATATGATGAGATATTCCCAGTGTTAAACACTTAAACACACAGAGAATAGATGTTGAATGTAAAGAATACATTTTAATTTAATACCATTTATTAAACATCTAAAAGGAGCACCATACTAATAAAATAAAAACATTTAAACAGAAATATAACTAACACCAGCAGAAATGTACTTGTGATAGAAAATAGGGAAATGTTGATAAGGTATTATATACTGTACTATTCACTCTTCAAATAAATCTCACTATCAATCCTATTTTATCATGTCAACTAAAATAAAAAGTGAACTGAAGTCTCTGTTGTCCTCTACATTAGTGATGAGACTGTGGAGGACATTTTCCCTGTCATCCTCTTCATTTTGAGGAGAAGCTGTTGCACAGGGCCCCTGAACACACATATTGTCATGTACAGTGTGTCACATCCGTCAGTGACCACCTGAGGGCGCTGTAGTGCACTAGGACTTTGTAGGCACTACAGCGTCCCAGGAAAAGAACTACATTTTCATACATGCCCCGCACACACAGCGGAACACCTACACTGACCTGTCATCACATCTGTTTTGTGTTGCCGTTGATTATCTGGACTATTTATACATCCATTTCACCATAGTTTGTTATCGCGTCGTTTGTCTTCCATGTCCAAGTTTCCAGTAAGCCTTATATCCCGAGTTTGTTATTCTGATCCTGTTCTTGTATTTTGCATTAGTCTAGTTCGTGTGTCATTTGTCTAGTTTGTTTTCTAGTTAGGTTTAGTTGTTTGAGTTTGTTATTCCTGAGCCTCGTCTCTGATTTAGTTTCTGGTTTTGTCGTTTATTTGTTACTTTGTATTCTTATCACCTTGTTGGTAGTGGTGGGCAAAGCGAGGCTTCGTGAAACACTGAAACTATCGAAGCAAATGTGTCGAAGCTTCGAAACGTTTCGAAACACCACTCTATGGTGACACCTAGTGGTCATTTTATTTGTATTTCACTGAAACAGCTTCAGCAAAGAACAGTTGAGCAGATTGAGGTATCAAATCCCACTTTGTAGCCTTGAAGCATCAAATGGTTAGTCGAGCGGTTAGAGTACGTGACTTCCATTTGGGAATTATGGGTTCGAATCCAGACTGACACAGTTGTTTTGAAATGCTTTAATACCAGTTGGTAATGCTTTGTTATTGTATCGTTTTGTTTCAACATTGCTCTGACATACGAATAAACACCTTGTAAATAAATTTGTATTGTTTTGTTCATAAAACAGGGTTGTTACTAGATCAGATACAGTTGTGGCCAGAAGTTAACAATAATTATTTATATTATTAATTACATTTCCCATTGTATTTTATTAATGTCTATCCAAAACCTAAACCCATCACAGTACTGTAAAAATATGAATTATTGTTTTACAGTGTTACAAAAATGATGCTAAATTGATGGCATATCCGCAGCTGTCCTCAGTTATATCCACGCATAGGGCGGCAGAATAGAGGTTCGCGACACCCGCGCGTCCTCAGTTATATCCGCGCATAGGGCGGAAGAATAGAGGTCCGCGACACCCGCGCGTCCTCAGTTATATCCGCGCATAGGGCGGAAGAATAGAGGTCCGCGACACCCGCGCGTCCTCAGTTATATCCGCGCATAGGGCGGCAGTATAGAGGTCCGCGACACCCGCGGGTCCTCAGTTATATCCGCGCATAGGGCGGCAGAATAGAGGTCCGCGATACCCGCGCGTCCTCAGTTATATCCGCGCATAGGGCGGCAGAATAGAGGTCCGCGACACGTCACTTCATTTTCATAACCGGTCACTTTCGTTTTCACATTGGGGTTGAGGGCGGCGTGATCGTCCTCTGCCTAGAGCAGCAGTTCAGCTTGCTCCGGCCCTGCAGATGAACAATGCAATAACATCCGTTATTGGCATAGAGCGCACAAAACTTTTGCGCATGGAAAAAAAACTTGCAATGCTTTTCTCACCACTTTTGGAGCTGGTAGCTGAAGCAGTGCGAAAGCCGGGGATGCAGGAACACTGGAAGATGCTTTCACAACAACACAGTGGCGGTGCTTCAAGTGAGATTTCAGATTTCGACTAATGTCTATCCAAAACCTAAACCCATCACAGTACTGTAAAAATATGAATTATTGTTTTACAGTGTTACAAAAATGATGCTAAATTGATGGCATATCCGCAGCTGTATCCTATCTAGGCTACACCATAAAACAGTAACATGATTAAAATACATAAAATCATGAATTTGGAGTATTTGTACTAGTCAAGATTCGAACCCAAAATAAATTTGAAATACAGTACCATAGTGCACTCACACGGTCCACTAGGCCATACAAGATAGAGACATAGAGAAGATCATGCCAGTCAAATGCAGATTCTCCGGGTCTTGAAACGCCTCTGAAATGATCGATGCTTTGAATCGCTTTTGTCACGTGACCAAGTGTTTCGAAACACTTTAGTCACATGACCTGGGTGTTTCGGATCATGCTTCGGTGCAGTGTTTCGAAACACTTGCGCTTCGGGATCTCGACACTGTGTCGAAACGTCAGTTTCACGTCAGCCATCCCTACTTGTTGGTTGCACTGTAAATAAATAATCTGCATTTGGATCCGCACCTTTTTGTTTTTTGTTTTGATCACGCTAAAACGTGACAGTGTTTTGAACAGTACTATACTAAAGTACTTCAGTTAATCTGTTGTGTTAATAATATAGTTGCTATGGTAACACAGGTGTAATATAAACAAATTACCCAGTGCTGTAGTTTTTTTTTTATTACAGTATCCCACATAGCAAACGGACTTGGCCCAAATGTGGCCTCATTATGACACTGCTGGCGTGTTGCCGGCACTGGCATACATAATGTCAGCCGAATGTGGGCCATACATGGCAATGATGGCACTGCATGCATGACAGCAAACTACATTTGGGCCAGTTGTGGATGGGTGGTGTTTGGCCCAGATCAGTGTAGCAATTGTTTAGGTAACATTAGGCTGGATTGTGGCTCAGTTTTTGGGGTTTCTGGTTAAAGTATAAACTTATAGCTGAGAATTGGTACCAATAATAAACCTATTTTGGCCCTGTTCAGGGCCAGTTAAGGGTGATAAATTGGCTGAGGTTCGGGCCGGTTATAGCCCTTGTCTTCAATCCAGTTATAGGCCACTTCAGGACCGTCATTTTCTGCGGTACTTGGGCTGAAGGAAAAGTTATTGTGTGGTCCATAGCTGGGCCAGAAAAAATTTGCTATGTGGGTTACAGTTTATTATTCTACAATTTACCACACTTTACTGTAGTAAAACTACACTGTATTTCCTTAAACAAACTGTTTGACATTTTAGTCGTTTGATATACAATAATATAATGTATTATAAATAATATGACGAGAAATAAGTGTGGAATAGCAGAACATGTGCTGCAGTTTATTACAAGGTTTCTGTAGCGTAATATACAACACCAACACACACCATACAGCACTGCAGACTACTACACATGAGCAGAAAACACACTTTATACAACTTTACAAAAGTGTTAAAAATATCAAGATCCCATAATGCAACTCAAAAGCAGAGATAAAACAGGAAAAACTAAAAACACAAGTCAGAAAATATGGAAAATTTCAAATTTGCAGTTTTTTTACAGTGTATCAATGGTCTTAATGCTCAGGTGCTTTTTCAGTCCGCTCTCTAAAAACCCACTCCAAACACAAGCTGAGACACAATTATAATCCTTTCAAGAGTTCACACTTAGTTGATGATTTACAAAAGCTTGTTTGGCATGCTGTCCCGGGAGAGAGCCCCGAGCTCAAGGGCTCCTCGAGCCCGGGGCTTCTTCTCATTGGCAGAGCAAGAGGGGAGCCCGAGCTCGGTGGATCTCAGAACTCCCCTGCCGCTGTAGCTAAGGGAACGCAAGGGATTAGACAAGCTTGATTGTTATGCATGTTGAATGTCTTTGGATGGTGGGAGGAAACCGGAGAACCCGGGGAAAACCCACACGGACACGGGGAGGACATACAAACTCCTCACAGAAACACCCACCGGTCCTGTGGAACCAGGGCTGGCAGTGTTCTTACTGTGAGGCTCACAGTGCTAACCACGGGGCCGCCGTGCCGCCCAATCACAGTTAAAGGAAGAGAATAGGGGAGGAGGGGGGTTTCTTCCAAACGAAGATAAAGTGAACTGAAAACTGTGGCTATTTAGAGTAGCTTAGGGCTCATATGATTGGAAGATAGTGATTAGCAAATGCGAGACCGGCCGTGATAAATCATAAGCGCGTGATCCTCTCGAAATTAGTTTATGAATAAACTTCACTTAAATGATGAAAGAGCAGGTGATTGTTGTTTTAACCTCTAATCCGATGAATGATGATTAACTCAGGAAGTGTCCGTACACACATTTCACGCATACATTTGTTTGTACTCCTGCTGAGTGAATGAGACCCATTGTTTTTGTGTGTTTTTTTTTGGTAATGCAAAATCTATGGGAATTTCCAATGTATTATTTTGCAAACATCTATATTATTTACCTATTATCTATACATATACAAAAAAACTTACAATTAAACAATGAAACAAGAGCGAAAAACTCCTATCTGACTGTGTAAGTTTTTGTGGTTATTATGAGTACATTACAAGACCAGATAACTTTAAACCAGCATACTGCAGCTGAAGTCAGAATTATTCGCCCTCCTGTGAATTTTTATTCTTTTCCAAATATTTCCCAAATGATGTTGAACAGATTCAGGAAATGTTCAAAGTGTTACCTCTAATATTCGTTCTTCTGGAGGAAGCCTAATTTGTTTTATTTTGGCTACAATAAAACCTGTTCTTAATAGTTTTAAACCAAGTTTAAGGTCAATATTATTCACCCCTTCAGCAATATTAGTTTTTGATTGTCTCCAGAACAAACCACTGTTATACAATGACTTGCCTAATTACCCTAACTTTACCCTAATTACCCTAGTGAAGCCTTTAAATGCCACTTTAAGCTGAACACTAGTGTCTTGAAGAATATCTAGTCTAACATTATGTGCTGTCATCATGACAAAGAGAAAAGAAATCAGTTATTAGAGATGAGTTGAAAAAATATCTTTCCTCTGTTAAACATCACTTGGGAAATATTCAGAAAATAATCAAAATTTTACATGTGGGCTAATCATTTTGACTTCATCTGTATATAATTAATAGAAAATATATTCAAAGTTTAGAGAATGTTCCCTGATTCACATTGTTGTGTTTGTTTCTGCAGCCTCCAATAAAATAATGATAATCAGGGACAATCTGACAGATCCATCTGGACAGAGCTTGTGTGAATCTGCTTATCCAGGTAGATGTGAAATGGCTTGTGAATACACACACATGTAAAAATGCTGGGTTGTATATGTTTGTTCAGATATGGCAAACCCAACGGTTGGGTACATTCATTCACTTTCCTTCGGCTTAGTACCTTTATTCATCAGGGGTCGCCACAGCGGAATGAACCGCCAACTTATCCAGCATATGTTTACACAACGAATGCCCTTCAAGCCGCAACCTAGTACTGGGAAACACCCATACTCACTCATTCACACACACACACACACACACACATACACTACGGCCAATTTAGTTCATCAATTCCCCTATAGCGCATGTGTTTGGACTGTGGAGGAAACCGGAGCACCCGGAGGAAACCCATGCGAACACGGGGATAACGTGCCAAACTTCACACGAAAACTGGCCCTGCCAGGACTCAAACCAGCAACCTTCTCGCTGTTAGTGCAACCACTGAGCCACCGTGCCACAGTTGGATTAAAAAGTGTGATATATATCTTTAGGTTACAACATCCCAGCATTTTTAACAGTGTTTACTATGTATTTACCTTATTGACGTCAATGTCTTGCCTTTATTCCAGGTCTAAATGTGACATGTCCTCAGGCGTATGAAATACTGATAGGAAAGTTTTGCATGATGCACGTCAAACCAAACTCCTCCTCCATAGGTAAACGCTGTTATTTATGAGCATTTGGATGCTACACTAATCTGTATTCATCTCTAGAATTAGATGACCTTCGTTTCTGTTTGTTGTTTCAGTCATTTTGTGTCATTTTGTTAGTCATAAGAATTTATATTTAGCCTTATATTTATTTAAAGGTGCAGTAGGTGATATACCTAAATACTAACCAGTTAGCCAACATACATTAGTAATCACCAACATGCATTAAAGTTGACAGAGCCCCAGTGGATCATGTCATTCTCCAGTTAGAAAGCTTTACAGTACTTTATAATACTACAATTCTGAATGGAAAAACTGTATTATATCTAGCACGTTTACAGCTGTGTAGCAGCAGAACTTCAAAGTCATAATGTGCAATATTTCATACATGCAAGGATCGCTGCTCTCACTCTCTCACACACGTATGGGCGTGGTAGTGGGGGGAATAGTGGACCTGACTACCCAGGGCCCCGTCTAGGGAGAGGGCCCTTTGAAATCCCACCAATTTTTTTATTTTTATTTTTTTTGTAGCCTACTTCGAATTAATTGGCTCCTCCAATTGATGTCAATGTCATTATTTATTTCAAAATATATTGATAACCCCCCCGAAATGGTTTAGTCCGCCCATAGACGGCAGCCGGCAGCAAACAAGTAGCGCAGTGAGTCCAGAGCCTGATCATGCTGCGCAAAAAGGCCATCGGGCTTTCAAAAAAAGAAAGACAGGAAGGAAAAAGAAAGGAGGCAGAATGAGGGGAAGCAACTGATGACTGCTTTCTTTTTAAAAGGTGAACTGAGTTTGCTTGTTATGAAACTACATCTAATTAAAGTTAACATAGTCAACTCCAGACAGCTGCTGCTAATGCAGGGCTCGAAATTGCGACCATTTTGGTCGCATATAGTGCTAATTTGTGTACAGTCATTACTAGGGAAACCGTAATATTTCAGCGCTCCTAAAGCGCCCCCTTGTGACAGAGAATAAATTTTTATTTTCAATAAATTTTTTCAGCTTTTTATGGTCAAATTATTGCAATTATCGATCCATGTGTAAATGTGAAAGAAGTTAATGTGCCTTTTAAAAATCTAAACAATTAAGTAATACTAATATAAGAAATGATATACTTGATTTATCCCTTTTAATGGTATAAAGGTTGAAATGCCATTGTGTTAGATATTTTGTGTCTGTATACATCTGCAAGATGTCTGTTAAAGATCTCGTCTGGCAGACGTCTGTATGATGTCAGTTTTACACACATTCTGAATCGCAAACATCTTAAAGATGTCTAATAGAAGTCTATTTCACATCTGATAGGAAACGTCTTGTAGATGTCTTGCAGATGTGAATGCAGACGTCAAATAGACATCTCCGAGATGTACGTGTGCTAATCAAAATCGGCCATTAAGAATCAAGATCGGTGCATAACTAAAAAGTGAATGGGTGCTCCTACATTTTTTGGGATGCTCCTAACTTTTTGAAGTTGGGAGCACCAGTGCTACCAAGTAAAAAAGTTAATTTCGAGCCCTGTAATGTATGTATGCTAATGTTAAATCTTTAGCTTAGTTTGTCAACCAGGCTGCTTGTTGCTGTAAGTAAATTATGGGCCAGGCCAGCTAATGTTTCTGAGGGTACAGTTGTCTCGTGTTCTCCTGTTCAAAAATAAATGTTTTTAAATCAAAACTTGCATCAGTATCATGGATCAAAATGTCAGTACACAAACCCGATGTAGCCTACGGTTTAAAGGTATTTGAGCACAAGTAGGCCAAATGCATCAATTTGGTGGTGAATGAAAGAACCAGTCATTATTATTATCTGATTTGATTATAGATTAAAACACTATTTGTGCATGTTTATATTCAAATAATTAAAATAAAAATGTGTAGGGGGCCCACTGACATTGAGAGGGTACAGGGCCCAGAATTGGGTGCTACGCCCCTGCTCACACGCTTTGTCATTAAAAAAGCTACAGCGTAAAAAACGTTGGGTTATTTATTTAACCCAGTGGTTGAGTTAAAAAATATTTGGTGCCTTGTTGGGTTATTTTAAACCTTTATTGGGTTATTTATTTAACAACTCAACCAGTTGGGTTAAAATTTGTCATTTTTAACGGTCTTTCTTCTGTTTTATCAAATTGCCGTGTCGTGTTTTTTATATCCGTTTCACCTGGACTAATTATTAATTATTGATGATACAAGCGTGCGCTTCATAGCCGATCTATATGCGAATAAAAACGCTTTCTCTACCTCCGTGTTCATCTCTACAGTTGTTTTGGAGGAAATGATACACACATTAGAGATATTCCGCCGTCATTCTAGTCTTTAGGACCCAGCGGAGACATCAAACCGAGTCGCGTCCAGTCTTGGTTAAGCTATGTTGTCTTAAAAAACACTGTACTTTCGCTAGGAAACTATATAGTAACATCTAAACGCTAATATAGACACATATATGTGCTACATTTTATTCAGGAAGTTGCTGGTTTTCCCAAGGAGTACGGAATCGTAGCCGCTAGATGGCGCTAAATGAATCGCAAAGTTATTTTTTGTAGACCAGGGGTCACCAATCCTGGTCCTGGAGGGCCGGTGTCCCTGCAGGGTTTTGCTCCAACTCGCCTTAACTCACCTGCCTGGGTGTTTCAAGTATACCTAGTAAGAGCTTGGTTAGCTTGTTCAGGTGTGTTTGATTAGGGTTGGAGCTAAAACCTGCAGGACACCGGCCCTCCAGGAACAAGCTTGGTGACCCCTGCTGTAGACTGTAGCTTAGTCATGAAGAAGTCAATCTTGAACCTGGAAAGAGCAGGGCAGAAGCTTGCTAAATCATCTTTTATCGGAAGAGGATTGGAGATCCCGCTTTGGAGATGGTGCTTTAACAATTCTGCCAGCTATCCGTTCTTTACTGCCATACAGATGGCAGATGGTTCGGCCCTCATACCAGGAGGCAAAACAAGAATTGGTTGATTTGCGACCTCTAGGTGCATTATTTATGACAATAAATGTTGGATATTATTTAATTCATGTGTGTATACTTGTATTTCGTTCAGTACTAAGAGGAGCAGGAGCAACAGAGACAGAACCCTCTTGTCCTGCTCCTTGGGGATGAACTAAACTGCTCTCAGGGGTTTGTTATTAGCTGCATTTCCATGGTCGGGTCAGTGCGAGCCAGGGCTTTCATCAGGCCAGGCTGGGCTAATCGCCCGGGAGGTTGAGCAGTGAGGCCGAAATCATGTCGCGTTTCCACTGTCGGGCTAGTAGCTTGCAGCGCGTCACGCAAACCCCGCCCCCAGAACATCCTCCCAATCAAACGTCACACAACACGCCCACTTCAGCGGGAATCAGGCAGGTTAAGCACATCATCACGAAACTATTGACAACCAAAACAAACAAATGACATGTTACTGTACAGCAGTACATTGTATGTCTATACGCACAGGCCTGTGTGTTCTCATTCATCATATTCATTTACTGGCCGACCGACTGTTGGCATCGAACATCGAGTGGTCTTGCCAGTGCAGGGAGCGCACTATCCATAATATAACACCACAGAAATTCTCAGTTAAAAAGTCGTTAGAAAATGTATTCACACATTTAGATAGACTCTGTCAAACATTCAGCCCGAATGCTCCGGATAGACCTGAAACATTAATTTTTCCCCATAGGCTTTATGACACTTAATAGGTGATTCCCCTTTATTTGAGGAAATTTTGCATAATATATCTTGAGTAAAGGAAAGGTTATTTCAGCACATTAGGGCAAGTAATAAAATATAGCAGCAAAAGCTCAGCAGCTTTTCACTAATAAAGCTCTTCATGTATTTAAGAAAAAAAAAAGATAGCCTGGCCTACAGAAAAAAGGTAGGCTAGATTCTGCTTTCACTCACCCAAAAAATGCTCTGTTTGCATGATTTGATTAATATTATCGTCTCCAAATACATAATAAATAATATTTCAAACCTTCTCCGGTGTTTATTGTTTTTAGAAAATATCTAAAATCTTTTTTTTTCTGAGAGGCATGAGCTTAAATAAAAAAAAAATTAAATTAAAGTTTAATGTGGCTTTAAATGGTTTGATTTATGTATGGTATATATCTAAATTGGTTTAGCTTTTGTTAGTTTTACATTAATTTATTCATTCAATGTGATTTTATTATATCCAATATTTGTAATGCTTTAAATCATTTCGATATAGCTTCGGCTATTTCATCAAGATATGACACTATTGTTTTGAGTCTGCAAAAGTGGACACGAAATTTGCAAATTTTAAGTCTTTCTGTTGTATTCGTATGGTGTATTATCTCCAAAATAAATATCAAAAAGAAAAAAGCTGCGCGGCATCAACAGAGCTGTAAAGGGAGCGCTCCTTTGCTCAGTCTCACACACACATGCAGGCATCTAAACGCGCACAAACACACCTTTTAAGCTTAACAAAAACTCTCGAAAACCTTTACTGGCTCCTGTGTCTTTAATATGGTGTAATGATTATTATGCGTTAATGAAACATCAAGGCAGATGCAGCAAAGAAAAGTCACTTATAAATGAAAACTACTTTATTATTTTATGCAACAGCTTTACATTTAAAAGGGAAACATAAGGGCGATCATAAGCAAAAAGACCCTAGTCTATAAGGCTAGATGTTTTCTTTCCCTTATTTATTTATTTGATTGGTGCATGTACTCGTGTGCGATCGGAAGACTGTGTCCGCACTCAGCTTCTCCTTTCACTCCGCCCTGAAGCCCCGGCTGGCCCTCTTTGCCCCAAGGTATTCGGCGGGCTGAAAAAGGCCGGCCACTGGCCCCAAGAAAGCCCCGATTTGGCCCGATTAGGCCCCGGAAGTGACAGTGGAAACTCAACTGGCCTTGGCTCTCCCTGGCTCGCTCGCTTTAGGCACAATAGTGGAAATGCGGCTTTTGTAGGAGGAGTGGTACTAAATACATAGATTTAAATAAAGCTTTGCTAATGTTTGCTGTGTTTTTTATTTACATATAAATATGACTACTACTACTACTACTATAATAATAATTTATTATTATATAGTGGTTAAGCCACTTTTTGGCAAAATAACCCAACAAATTTGTTATTTTATTAACCCAAATTGTTAGGTTAACCTTAACAACCCAAATGGATTGGGTTAAAATAACCCAACAGAAGGTCGGTGCCAAAATGACCCACCATTGGGTTACCTGTTGGGGTATTATTAACCCAACTGTTTTAAGTGAGTATGGGCCCTATCATAAACCCGGCGCAGTGTGGCGCAAGGCGTGGTGCAGTAGTCTTTTGGTAGTTTCAGCTTGGCGCAAGAGTGGTTTTGAGGCGTTGCGCTACGCTGTTTAAATAGCAAATGCATTAGCGCTCATTTGTGCACCCATAGGCGTTCTGCTCTAAAAAGGAAGGCGTTCTGAGGAGGACCACTGGCGCGTCGCTATTTTGAGAAACTATAATAGATTTTTCATTAGGCCAAAACAAACCCGGTCTAAACTCCAGCGGAGAGTTGCGCCTCGCTTACACACTGCTTAATACACACAAGAGAACAATAGGCAAATATCTTTACATATGAAAAAAATTTATATTAAGGAAATATATAGGATACAATAAGAATAGATATAGGATATAAATATAAAGGATTAAAATATTACAAAACATATTATTTTCTAGCCTACATAAATATGAAAAATCACTGTTTTTATGTCTTCTTCATCTCGGGAGGCTTTTTCAGTTCATTCATAACAATTTGCTTTTGTATAATGTTATTATTATTAGCAGTATTATTTATTATATCCATATTTATATTTGTTTTATTAAAAACAAGCTTAGATTTGTCCACCTGTCAGGTTTTAGACCATATGGGGCACAGCATGTGTTTTAGGATATAACTCAGGTTTTTGAGCACACTTCATTATTATTGTTCATTTATTCATTTGCTGGAAATCAGAACTGAATTTAGAAATAGTTTTGAAACAAATATTTGCGCTTAACAAACAAAAGTATTTATTTATAGGCTAATTGATGTCTGTGCGTAAAGGCTTCCCAATCCAAGAGCGAAAGTGAAAGTGATCCATTATCTCTCATTCTCACGCAGTAGATGCTCTGTTTAACAGTTTTCTGTTAAAAAACTGTAACTGTTTGCTAACGTAATGCGCATTTTTTCCACTTACTCTTACTTTGCGTCCTGTAAATAGCGAATGCGCTCTTGGCGTGACGCAGCTGACTCTTAAAGGGAATGGGAGATGAGACTCTGATTGGTTTATTCTCAAAACACACCTATAACTCATTAAGAAAATAAACTCAACCCTTTTAGACCATGCGCCACGGCGCAAAGCAGATTTCCCGTCCTTAAATTAGCAAACACGCGTCCTGACACGCCCTGAAAGCGTTTGCGCCCTGCGTTTTGCGCTCTGCGCATGGACCGTCAAAATAGAGCCC
The DNA here is from genome assembly GCF_049306965.1 of Danio rerio. Lineage (NCBI taxonomy): Eukaryota > Metazoa > Chordata > Actinopteri > Cypriniformes > Danionidae > Danio > Danio rerio. Next base: position 1,890,925 of record NC_133192.1, read on the forward strand.
TTTGACTCTATGCTTAGTGTTTGGCCGGTGGCGTGCAGGACTTGTAGTTATTTCTAAGCCATTCTTACATTCTATTCCAGAGTGAATATTGAGAGTAGCGGTGAACAATATAGTGAGCGTGTCACATGCTGTCATTGTTTAGAAACGAGCCAATGTGAATATAAAAGCAACTACAGCTCAATAAAGCACGTTAGGCGGGGTATCGCTATTGACTGATGTTTTGTTGTTAAACTAAATATAAATCTACATCATCGATGCTGTAAAAGGTCCTCATGAAACTGAAAATAGTCACATTAATCTTTCACCAGGAGATTTCAGTGGCTGAACAACACTTCTGTGCATTTAACCCATTCATAACAACCTAATCTTCATCAGCTCTGCGTGACTGAAATAGTTTTAAAACAGAAAATTACCTGTCTAAAAGAAATACTTCAGCCATAGTGTCGTCCTTCCACCAGCGTACAAAACTCTCTCCAATGCTGATTCAGGAGTTTCACAAGTTTTGATTCAGCATTTGTTTTTAGCGCTGTCACTCGTGTCCACATGAGCGGGACTTGCAGGAACTGGCGGATCTGTGTGAACGGCTTCATATGTTCGACTCTACATTCGCTGACAGACAGTTTGGGCTACTTATCAGAATTATGGGAAACGTTGGCATGACAAATTTTAATTTCACGAACATTTTTTTGTCTTATGCCTTACCCACAATATAAAAACACATATAAACACATTTAGATCCTTTACTGTAATCATTACTATTAGAATATGAAAACTTTCAACCAGCACAACAAAAAATGTCTCTGAAGACAATCACCTACTGCACCTTTAAGTTTTTAGATCGTAAATATTTAGTGCATTCACATTAATGCAAGCACTTTTTTAATTGGCAATAAATAATTTATATATTTATTTTAGCTGCATTTAAAAAACTGCATACATTTAAATTTAAACACATTGTTGAGTTTTAAAGTGTTATAAATATGTCATGTTAACAAATGCTCTTGTTTCCAGGCTATTGCAAATCATCAACAACAATCACACACACTTTCAACATATTAAACAATGGGGGAGAATATACAGTACTCATGAATGATACGGGTGCAGGCATACAAATGTGGTTTCTCCAAAATACATCTGAACTTCTGCAGTGTGATTTCCTCAAATCAACAGGTTTGTCTCTTCCAACATCAATACCAATGTTATACTCATATACAGGTGAAATCTGAATTATTATCCGTCCTGAATTATTAGCCTCCTGTATGTTTTTTAACACATTTTTAACACATTTCTACACATGACAGTTTTAATAACTCATTAGTAATAACTGATTTATTTTCTCTTTGTCATGATGACAGTAAATAATATTAGACTAGATATTCTTCAAGACACTAGTATTCAGCTTAAAGTGACATGTAAAGGCTTCACTAGGGTAATTAGGGTAAAGTTAGGGTAATTAGGCAAGTCATTGTATAACAGTGGTTTGTTCTGGAGACAATCCAACAATAATATTGCTAAGGAGGCTAACAATATTGAGCTTAAAATGGCTTTAAAACAATTAAAAACTGCTTTTATTCTCGCCAAAATAAAACAAATCAGACTTTCTCCAGAAGAAAAAATATTACAGGAAATACTGTGAAAAAAACCCAGAATCTGTTCAACATCATTTGGGAATTATTTGAAGAAGAAGAAAGACTTTTTGCATTGTCTGAAATGAACACAGCAGGCAGGCTAATACCAATCATGAAAACACAATCATCATGCATGTGCTTTGCAATTTGATCTACACTGATCATCTTGGTATCTTGTAAAGTCTAGAAGGGATACAGCTGTGGATACTTGGCATGTACGCGTCAAAATAGCACAATTTTTGTGCCACTGTACAACAATTACTATTTTATGTTAATCTGACGTGTAGGGTTGATGCTGGATTTAGGGATAGACGTTAATAAAACACAATGTAACAAACAATTTAATAAATAATTTAAATAATTCTCATTAACTTCCAGCCAGAGCTGAATCCCTTCTAGCAACAACCTCAGGATACACATGCTAGTGTTTTTATTGCCGTAAAACACTGATTGCCATGAAAACCCAATGTGCATCTAATTAATAATATAAATAATTCTCATTACCTTCCAACCAGACCTGTATCCCTTCTAGCAACTACCTCAAAATAAACATGCAAGGGCTTTTCTTGCTGTAAAACACCTAAAACACACTAAATATTGCCATAAAAAACTCTGAGTTTATTCTATTTTAAAATGCTCTAATCTATCTATCTATCTATCTATCTATCTATCTATCTATCTATCTATCTATCTATCTATCTATCTATCTATCTATCTATCTATCTATCTATCTATCTATCTATCTATCTATCGTCCTTTAAGCAGAGTAATGAGTTCTAGAGAAAGTACATATCAGCATAAAACCTTTGAATATTTTAGCCCAGTTGTGTTTAGTAAATGCAGTAATAATTTCAGCTCTTCTATTGCGTAGGATTCACATCAAACTTAACCTCATGTATAACCACCCAAACCACTGGCAACCCAAATACCACCACCGAAAGTCTTACAACCACCCAAACCACTGGCAACCCAAATACCACCACCGAAAGTCTTACAACCACCCAAACCACTGGCAACCCAAATACCACCACCGAAAGTCTTACAACCACCCAAACCACTGGCAACCCAAATACCACCACCGAAAGTCTTACAACCACCCAAACCACTGGCAACCCAAATACCACCACCGAAAGTCTTACAACCACCCAAACAACTGGCAACCCAAACAGCACCTGCACTAACAAAGCATGCACATTTAAAGGTAAGGTTTTGCCCTTGTCTATAAACCAGTTGATTGTAATAAGAGAAAGCAGAGCAATACTTATGAATTATGAATAAAAATGTAATTAATTCAAGATGTTCGAAAGTTGACATTTTACTTGCTCATAAATCCCGGGATAGTCTGCTCGTTTGCATACATTGTCAGTGAAATAAAGACTAAATCTATGCACAGTTAATTATTTGGATGTAAAGCAACAGAAATAATCTAAAAATAATTACGGCGAGAACAAAAAAAAAAAAGTTACGTCATACGTCATTTTATTCTGTTACAGTTTTTCTCAGACGCTTTGGTGCATTTCTCACAACACTATTTACATTTGCTCAACAGTTAATGCAAACTGCAAAACAATTAGTGCAAACTGCAAAACATAGCTGATAACCTGCAAAAGCGCATCGCTTGCTCAAAATGGATAGTTCATTCCTCAAAAGCAAGTATTGATGTCAATCAAAGTGTCAGTGTCATCAAAATGAAAAGTCCTGACAGCATTGTTTATGAACAAGATAGTTACAGTTTTTCTCGATTGCTTGGATGTAGTTGTCAACTGAAACTCCACATTTTCAGAACAGTTAACACACAGGCCTAAACTGCGGCACTCATGGGCAAAATGACACATTTTGCTTGCAAAAGGCACATATCGTGTCAAAACATTTACCACATGCAACAAAAGCTAGTTTTACCTTCAAACAACACAACTTGCAAACAAGTATATGAGCTCTTTCAATTAATCATTACACAATGGACAACAAAATACAAAATGCAGAACTCAAAATGCACCACCATTGCTTGCCATTGTAGCATATAGCCAATGGCATTTGTTGTCTCTATTTGGGCTGTCAAATTCGCCTTTTTGCAAAGAATTGGATCAAGAATAAGATGTGCTTTGATTGAATATATATTGAATTCATGACATTTTTCAAACTGTGGCTGAAAACTGAAATACTGTAAATAAAAAAACAGACAAAAGTGAAAAAAAATACTGTAAATATTAGAGAAAACACATGTAAACTAATATACAGTCAAATCTATTGGGAGTATAGGACATAGCCATATTGACCTCCTCCATCCATGCTGGCACAGAACAACACAGAGCTTCCATCGTTTATATAAGGTTTGCAGAATGATGGCTAATTGAAGACTTGTGTGAAGGAGTGTCAAACCGGTGCTTCAGTGATTTCATACTGATGTTGGTAGTTTCTAATAGTTAGGAACAGATGGATTCTGTTTGGTTACCAAAACTAAAACAATGGAGTTTGGACTGCTTGAATGACATCTGTGTTAACTGTTTGGAAAAATGGTTGGGAAAATGTGTCAACCCAACGAGAAAGAGTTTACACATTTGCAAGACCGGTCCTCTGCTCTGCTGGGATAGTGATAATGAAAATGAAGAGGAACCTAGTTTCTTTAACCAGGTCAAAGCAAACTAGAAAAACTGTAAATGACTTAGTCATGTTTTCATTATGACACTTTACTCTGTACAATTTTTCAATGCTAAAAAAGTCAGATTATGGTGACACTTCCTGAAAATGCTCAAGACAGCACTGTATACTATTTGCACAGCCATTTGAAAACTACAGTAAAGTCAGACATCACTGCATTTAGTGAGGTATCTAAGTACAAGACACTGAATATGTGTGTTTCACATTTTTACTGCACATGCTCTTTACAATCCTAATTTATTCACAGCATTGTGCAAAAGAATAAACACACCCTTATTTACAACAAACATAAGCTTCCTTTAGGTAGAGCTGTGCACAACTGTAAACTATACTGCAGTACATATTGGACCTGAGTCTACAACATACACAGCTCTGTAAATTATTCATCAAATTGTTCAATTTTAAAGACATTTTCAGGAAAATAAAGAATAAATTGTTTTTTATAAAGTTTGCTTGGCCGATTTTGACATCAAGTTCAACATTTTTGTCTGTAATGACTCAAGTATTTAAATAAGGACTGTTAGTTTTATATTGAATGACTATTCAGCATTTACATGTTTAGTTAATTTTGACTGACATGACATAAGCAGATGATAATGTTATAAACAGCAGAGAGTTGTATGAAAGCAGTTGATGCATGTACGAAAGCATTTGCAATTTGTTGAAAGGAATGAGAAACTGCTACTAGGATGTGCACAAATGACTAATTGTTTTGAGAAATGCATTACTGTTGTGCAAATGTAAATAGTGTAGTGAGAAATGCACCAAAGCCACTGAGAAAAACTGTAATCATATAAAGTGAATGTGTCTTCACAAGACTTGGATTTAATTGCTTAATCCATGAGAATTTATTTTTTTGGAAAATGTAAAATATCCTTTTACGGTGTGAGAAACTCCCACAAGTGATTCAGCATGTGAGTGACCATCAAAATAACTCAAAACGTGAATAGCAAACATTTGCACAACATTTTGTGAATCACCGTATGATTACGGAAATAACCTCAGACTCTTATATCAAGCTAATCAAGCCTGTAGCCAGCCTGGTGGAAGAGCTGCTTTTTTTTTCTTTTCAAGAGTTCATTCACTCAGTAGCTGATGATTGATAATAAAACATGTTTAGCATGCTGTCCCGGGAGAGAGCCAGAATATCCTCGAGCCCGGGGCTCCCTCCTGTTTGAAGGGCGAGAGGGGAGTTTAAGCTCAGGTAGATCTCCAGAACTCCCCTGCTTGTGAGCGTGGTGTATGTCTTTGGACAGTGGGAGGAAACTGGAAACCTGGGGAAAACCCACAAGAACCCAGCGAGAACATGCAAATCAGATTGGTGAGGGCCTGAACCAGTGGCGATCTTGCTGTGAGGCAACAGTGCTAACTACTGGGCCGCCGTGCCGCCCTATCAGAGAAGAGGAGGAGTAAAGGTCGAAGTGGGGATTTTTTAGGATGAAGATGACTGAAGTAGAAAACTGATTGGTGCAACATACAGAGCTGATGCAGTACCAGCCATGCTTAATCATGAGCACATGATCCTTTTTGAAATTAGTATTTCTAAATAAACTGCACAAAGAGTCGTTTTTTTTTGCAGTTATTTGCCTCATTTCTATTTTCTCACTTTTTGGTCATCATAACCACACTCTTTGATGTACCAAAAAATGTTTCCCAAAGATTTAGAATAAAGAAATATGAATAATAAATGAACTAAATAAATAAATAAATAAAATGAAAAATTATATATATATATATATAGTTCTGTCTGGTTCTCAAATCTGATTGGCTGAAAGTTGTGCGATGTTCTGCAATAGCAGAACTCCTACAGCCTCTTTACCTTTTGTGTATTACTCCGCCCACATAGAGCCAGCAAAAAGCAGACACTTTAGATCTACAGTTTAAAAGATGCTTTTAACTGTTTTAACCGCTGTTTAACTGTAAGCTTATGATTAGAATCCAAGGCGGAAGAAAGTAGTTCCTCATACAAAAGGTTTTTTGAGACTCCCCATGTTTGGTTTTGTTTTATATACACAATTATGCTGTCAAACTGTTGTATAAACGCAATATCACACGAGTAGCAGTGCGATTTGGCTGTTATCTGTAGTGCCGATATACGTATGATATTGCTCATATATATATATATATATATATATATATATATATATATATATATATATATATATATATATATATATACATACATACATACATACATACATACAATTTATTTATTTATTTATTTTAAATACATGTTTTATAAATCATATCCCTGATATGGTTGACCAGGCTGGTTTTAGAGGGGTTTTGGCCTTTTCCAGGCTGGTTTCCAGCCATTTCCAGCCTGGTCTTAGCTGGTCAGGCTGGAAAATGACCAGCTAAATCCAGCTAAAACCAGCAGGACCAGCCTGGTTTAAGCTGGACATAGCTGGTTTTGGCTGGGCTCCCAGCCTGGCTAGGCTGGTCAAGCTGGTTTTAGCTGGTCATCTCCCAGCCTGACCAGCTAAGACCAGGCTGGAAATGGCTGGAAAGCAGCCTGGAAATGGCCAAAACCCCTCTAAAACCAGCCTGGTCAACCAGCTAAAACCAGCCAACCAGCTTAGGCTGGTTTAAGCTGGATTTTTCAGCAGGGATATTCACAATTACAACACAAACAACATGCAGAAATAAAAATACATAGCAACCTGCAAGGCATTTGCCGTGGGTCATCTCGATCACTTAACACAGAAGCATAAACCAGGCTATACACTCTCAAGTTTAGACTGTGGGGGAAACCAGCAAACATGCAAACTCCACACAGAAACGCCAACTGACCCAGCTGGGATTCGAACCAGCAACCTTCTGTCTGTGAGGTGACAGTGCTAACCACTGTGCCACCGTGTCGGCTCTACATAAAATATAATTAGAAATAAATCATAGTAAATTGTCATTTGCTAGACAACAATAGATTGGCCAACACATTCAATTTTCCTCAGTCACAATTTGGCCATTTGAATAATAAACAATCAAGTGAAGTTTATTTATAAACCAATTTTGAGAGGATCCCTGCTGAATAATCCAGCTTAAACCAGCCTAGGCTGGTTGGCTGGTTTTAGCTGGTCAACCAGGCTGGTTTTAGAGGGGTTTTGGCCACTTCCAGGTTGGTTTCCAGCCATTTCCAGCCTGGTCTTAGCTGGTCAGGCTGGGAGATGACCAGCTAAAACCAGCTTGACCAGCCTAGCCAGGCTGGGAGCCCAGCCAAAACCAGCTATGTCCAGCTTAAACCAGGCTGGTCAAGCTGGTTTTAGCTGGATTTAGCTGGTCATTTTCCAGCCTGACCAGCTAAGACCAGGCTGGAAATGGCTGGAAACCAGCCTGGAAGTGGCCAAAACCCCTCTAAAACCAGCCTGGTCGACCAGCTAAAACCAGCCAACCAGCCTAGGCTGGTTTAAGCTGGATTTTTTAGCAGGGGATCAAATGCTTATGATTGCTCATGGCTGATCCAGGATCAGCTCAGGATTGATTCATCAATCAGATGATTCCTAACTCGCTATAAATAACCAGAGATTTCTTATCTCAGTATCTTCGTCTTGAAGAATCCTCCCTTCCACCTCTATTCCTCCCTCATTTTAGTTGGGTGACAGGCAGCCCAGTGATGAACACTGTTGCCTCACAGAAAGAACGTCTCTGGTTAAAGTTGGAGTTTGCTCGTTCTCCCCATGCTCACGTGGGTTTTCCCTGGGTTCTTCAGTTTCCACCCACAGTCCAAAAAACACACAACCTAAGTAAAATGAACATACCAAATTGGCATAGTCGAGCTCTTAGCAAGCCATATAGTTGTTCTGCTTGACACAGAAAGGAAGTTTTTCTTCAACACTGGATTTAGGACAACAATTACAAACATACAACAACGACACAATAACAACACTTATCAAGACAACAACATAAGTTAAAAGTTTAAAAACCAAATTAGCCCCATACACAATACTGCAAATCATTCTTGGTAACCACCTCATTCACTACAAACATTGATTTTGTCTCCAAGCACTGCAAACAAGAGAGAGCCACGGGCTAGAGGATCTCATAAGCTCAGAGCTCTCTCACGGGACAGCATGCCAAACACGCTTTATTATCAATCATCAGCTAAGTGTAAACTCTTGAAAACATAACAATAATGATAATGATAATAATAATAATAATTATTATTTTAATAATAATAATAATAACAATATTAATAATAATAATGATAATGATGATAATGGTAATAATAATAATAGTAATGATAATGATAATAGTTATAATAATAATAATGATAATGATAATGATAGTAATAATAATAATAATAATAATAATAATAATAGTAATAATAATGATAATAATAATAACAAAAATGATAATAATAGTAATAATAATAATGATAATGATAATAATAATAATAATAACAATAATAATAAGAATAATAATAATAAGAATAACAATAATAATGATAATAATAATAATAGTAATGATAATAATAATAGTAATAATAATACTACTAATAATAATGATAATAATAATAATAATAATAATAGTAATGATAATGATAATAATAGTAACAATAATAATATTAATAATGATAATGATAATAATAATAATAGTAATGATTATAATAATAATAATAATAATAATGATAATAATAATAATAATAATAATAATAATAATAATAATAATAATTATAATAATAATAATGATAATAATAATAATAATAATAATAATAATAATAATGATAACAATAATAATGATACTAATAATAATAATAATTATAATAATAATAAAAATAATAATGATAATAATAATAATAATAATAATAATAATAATAGTAATGATAATGATAATAATAGTAACAATAATAATATTAATAATGATAATGATAATAATAATAATAGTAATGATTATAATAATAATAATAATAATAATGATAATAATAATAATAATAATAATAATAATAATAATTATAATAATAATAATGATAATAATAATAATAATAATAATAATAATAATGATAACAATAATAATGATACTAATAATAATAATAATTATAATAATAATAAAAATAATAATGATAATAATAATAATAATAGTAATGATGATGATAATAATAATAGTATTAATAATAGTAATAATAATTATAATAATAATTATAATAATAATGCAGAATTTCTTTATTTTTTCTAGCCTCTCTTATAAATTGAAAATTCATAGATAACAACAACAACAATCTAATCAGTATTAACTTTAACTTTACTATGGGCTGCTTTTGGTGCTTCACACCTTTTTATGGGTCATTTTTTTTCTTTTAAAAATAAGGTCCAAGATTAAAAAATAAATAAATCAACAACAACTGAATAACAATACAGTAGGTCAGTAGTGAACGTTTACTTCACTTACATCATGTTCTGCATGGTATGGGACAAACTCTGGACCTTTGTCGAAGGTCTTTAGAATCACCCAACCCCACCCCACCCTTCCCATGGCTACAGGCCTTTTACTGTTAGAACAGAACTGTGGTGCCATATTGTAAAGTGTGATACTTTCTGCAATATTTTATTTATGTTGATCCTTTTTTACATTCAGCACTAAGCCAGCAGAGCAGTGTAAATCTTTATCTTATATCATACAGTACGTTTAAAATGAATTACATGTTGTCATGATCTCTTCAGGTTGTTTGAACATCCGTAATGTTGATCCTGCACAGGAATGTACTAATGCTCCGTTCAGCAACGATACCTGCATAGGTAAGTCTAAGGGTAAAGAAATAAACTACTCTTTTGGGAGTTTGGAAGATTGAGGAGAATTCAATCATTTTCCTTTGGCTTAGTCGCTTATTTATCAGGTGTACATGGGTTGTAGACTCATAGTAGAGTGCACTTCAGAACATCGACTATATTTTCAGACATCACTTGAAGTCATAGATATATACACTAGATATCGCATAGGGACCCTGACCATGTGTCAATAGCGCCGCCATATTTGTACAGTGCTCCCAGGACAAGCGTCATTTAACCGCACTAGTCAAGACAGTGTTATTACGTGAAGATGCGGGACTTTAGCGCTGTCTACGGGTGTAGTAACGAGCAAACAAAGAAAACAAAGCACAAAGGGAAAACATTTTATAGGTAATATTTAGTTTTTTATGTTTTTGTATGTTCTGAACTTTTGTGCTAAACAGGCAACGTTATTGATGATAACAGTCACTTACTGCATTCACCATACGGCAAAGCAGCTCCAACTCGCACTAAACACTCGGCTTATGCTAGTTTTGTTAAATAAAATCAGCAAACAATGCAAAATAATGCTGCAGTGCCAGAAACTTGTATTATTGTCGGCTAGTGAACGAGTCGTTCATAACGGAGATTCATTCACAAACGAGTCGCTCCCTCCGTCAGTATGAGCAGTGAAAGCAGGAGAGGAGCTGTGTTTCAGGACATGATTAGATCAAATTTAACAGGGAGGGTGGATAGTACATTTCTGTACACACACACACAAGCTTTTTGTCAGGAATGCCCGTGCGATCACTGATCCATCAATGTAGAAAAGTGATGGAAAATTATAAGTTTCGTATTAAATAAAAAAAATTGCATACTGACCTCCGGGAAAACTCCCGATCATAGATAAATGTGAATTTGTGTTTTTCTCTGGCTCTGGATGGCCACAGTCCTCCACTGCAGCTTGGTCCCGCATTCATTTCAAAGGAGCAAGAGCCACCAAAATGGCGGCTCTACTGACGCATTCTTTCTAATAGACAACAACAGGGTAGGAGACATCTAATGTATATATCTATGACTTGAAGTGGCTGCTCCCTCAGGTAGTGCACTATTTAAGTGTGTGAGGGGCAAGAGTGACTAAATTAGTCACTAGTGATCAGAGCAATGGGTTATGGGAAATGGAGTCCAGGTGGCTGATGGAGTGACCTCTAGTGGAGCTTGTGGGGATCATAACAGAATCATTCATTCATTTCACTTTGGCTTAAGGCTGATTTATACTTCTGCGTCAAACGCCGGCATATGCTACGGCGCTGACGGATAGCCCTTCGCCATGGCCGTCGGCGTCGCTGACGTGCACATCTCAAAAATTGTAACTACACGTCGCAACGACGTGTAGTGCAAGCTCTGTGATTGGTCGGCTTGGTAGCGCTGACGAGTCTGGGCGGGACCGAGAGCCGAGTGAATGGCGCGAGCCCAATGGAGCAATTGTTTACAAGTGTGGAGTCCCGTGAAGGAGCTCCGGATGGAAAGTTTTGTTTTGTGTTTACCTCATAGTTAAAGTTGTTGCACGTCCGCCGGTTCCTGCCTCAAAATGAGCGAGTTTGAGCTACTTGTACATCCAGGAAGTGTTCAGAAAAAACAAAACACCAATGAAGAAACTCGACACAGAGACACATTTACACCTCACTGCCAACTAGCGTTTTGGAAGAGTTAATGCAGACCAACAGAGACAGCGCGCAGAATAATGCACAGCTACGCGCGTTACATGCGCCGTGGGTCATGCCAGTCACTAGACGCAAAAGTATAAACCAGGCTTTAGTCTCTATTTCAGAGATCGCCACATAGGAATGAATCACCAACTATTCCAGCATATGTTTCACGCAGCGCATGCCCAGTACTGGGAAACACCCATACACACTCACAATCACACACACACACACTTATACACTATGGCCAATTTAGTTAATCCAATTCACCTATAGCACATGTCTTTGCATTGGGGGGGACTGGAGCACCCGGAGGATACAAGCGGAGAACATGCAAACTCCATACAGAAATGACAATTGGCTTCGAACCAGTGACCTTCTTGCTGTGAGGCCAAAGTGCTGACCACTGAGCCACCATGCCATCCATAACCGAATCCTTTCTATTTTCCTTTTTGGCAGGAAACATCTTGTTTACATTTAAATCTAAATAAAGTAACATAAACTGAAAGCATATTTACAGTGCTTGAAATAATAGCTGATTGCATGACAAAATCAATAATATGGCTAAAATAAAGTTTCTTGATTTTTTTAAATGACCAGCATGTCATGTATTAGAGTACTTTAATATATCAGCTTGTTTGAATGAGTGCAAAAATGTTAATAAAATCCCTCATTTATTTTTTGTTTAAGGCAAAGAAGGAAACAGATACTTTCTGCATTACAACGGGAGTGCATGGACGTGTGTGTCCTGCATTGATGACAATTCAACCACCACCGCTAACTATACAAATAACTGCACGACATCAACTCCAACAACACAGAGCCCAACTACCAGTTCAACACCACACATCACACCTACCCAGTCAAACCCTTATACAACTGCAGTTAGTACTGTCAGTAAACCGGAGATGATGGTAAACATAACTCCTCCGACAATAAGTGCAGATGGAACCATTGATCCCTCAAAAGCATCGTAAGTGTGTGTTAAGCAGTGGATATTAAGGTTAAAAACTCACACAGAATCCTAACTGATTCAGTTTATTTCACAGGGAAGTCTTGAACAATCTGAAGTCTCTGCTGGATGACATAAAAAACAGCAATAAAAGCAATGCAGGGATCAAAACAGGGGACATTATTGGTGTTATCCAATTACAAGACGAGAAGACCAACCGCAAAGACGTTGATATATGCTACTCTTCACAACAGGACCTGATGAACGTAAGGCATGGGAAAAAATAAGGATGCAGTATATATAGGATTGACCTAGTGGTTGACCTTGGTATTGCAGTCCAAATTCAAAATATTGAAGATGTTTTTTTTTCAACTGCACCTTGGTTATGAGCCAATGCAGGTTTAAGCACACAAACACACACAGACAGGATGATCAGCAATACACAAATATCTTTACATATGAAAACAATTAAAGGATTAAAATGTTACAAAAATGATTATTTACTACATAGACATATAAACCACTGCCCCCATGCCTTCTTCACCTGTGGGGGCTTTTTCAGTTCATTCATAACAATTTGCATATCTATAATGTAATTATTATTAGCAGTATTATTTTTTATCTGCATATTTATATTAGTTTTAATAAAAACAAGATTTGATTCATCCACCTGTTGGGTTTTGGAGACGTCTGCATCACCTTGTGGGGCATAAGACACAGGTTGCCAGATTGACAACACCAAAACTAGTGAGCATGCCTGATTATCATGCTGGGTTCATAACAACAGTAAATTACATACAAAGTCAATGCAAATGCAGGAACAGTGGTAAAATATCGCTAATGTTTACATACAGTTGAAACCAGAAGTTTACACTCTAAAAACAGGAACATAACCATTTAAAAAAATGTCTGATGGCAAATCATCCTAAACCCTTACTATTTTAGGTTTGTTAGGATTAACTAAATGATTTGCATTTGCTAAAGGCCAGATTAATGAGAGAATTGTTTTTTTTAGATTTTTGTTTTTATTCATTTCTAGACAGTCAGAAGTTTACACACATTTCCTTGGTATTTTTTAGTTTTGCTTTTAAACTGTGTAACTTGGGTCAAATGTTTTGGGTCTCCTTCCACAAGCTTCTCACAATAGTTTGCAAGAATTTTGGCCCATTCCTCCTGACAGAATTGCTGTAACTGAGTCAGATTTGTAGGCTGTCTTGCTCGCACAAGCTTTTTCAACTCTGCCCACAAATTGTCTATAGGACTGAGATCAGGGCTTTGTGATGGCCACTTCAAAACATTCACTCTGTTGTCCTTAAAGCACATTTGAACTAATTTGGCAGTGTGCTTAGGGTCATGGTCTGTTTGGAAGACCCATTTGTGGCCAAGTTTTAATCTCCTGGCTGATGTCTTAAGAAGTTGCTTCAGTATTTCCCCATGTTGTCACACAAGGAAGCAGTGTGTTTGAGCTTTTTCTTCAATACTATTCTTCAGTTGTGCCTCACATTAACTCAAATGTTGTTAATTGGCCAATCAGAAACCTCCAAAACCTTGACACCATCATCTGAGCTTTTTCAGAGGCAGAATAATCTTATTGTGTGTAAACTTGACTTTCAAGAAGAGTTATAACAATTTTTCCAACAATATCTCTCATTATTCTGATATTAAGCAGAACAAAAACATGTGATCATCCTACCTTACCTAAAAGAGAAACAGTTTAGTAGCATTAACATCCGACTCTTTTTAAATGGTGATGTGCCTTTTTCTACAGTGTATAAAAACTTCTGTTTTCAATTGTATGCAATATTATTTACTATTTAAAACTATCACAGGCTCTATTTTAACTATATAGGCGCTAAGTCCAAAGCACATGGTGCAAAAGCATTAAGAGCGTGAACTAATAAAGTTTTGCTATTATAAGGACGTAAAAAATATATGGTCTGTAACCTGGTGCATGGTCTAACAGGGTTGTGCTTATTCTATTAATGAGTTCTGGGTGTGTTTTGAGCATAACGGGCATTAAACCAATCAGAGTATCATCTCACATTCCCTTTAAGAGTCACTTGCGTCACACCATGGTGCATTTGCTATTTACATGGTGGACTTTGTAAGTGTAAAAACTGAAAACTTTACTAGCGAGAAAACAGTTAAACAGAGCATCTGCATCACTAGGATAAAGAACGAGCCTCCTCCATTCAGCCTCTTTACTTTCTCTTTACTTTACTCCTTTACTTTGGTGGAGTGAGGAAGCGGTGGAAACTCACTCCACTGAACACATCCATTAGCCTACACATTTAATTTCCTTTGTTAAGTGCAAAGATTTGTTTGAAACTATTTCTAAATTCAGTTCTAATCTCCAGTAAAGGAATAAATACGCAATGATAATGAAGTGTGGTCAGAAAACTGAGTTATATCCAAACACGGCCTGTTCTTATGCCCCATATGGTGATACAGACATCTCCAAAACCCCACAGCTGGGCAAGTCTAAACTTGTGTCTATTAAAACTAATATAAATCTGCATATAATTAATAATACTGATAATAATAATCACATTATACAGGTGCAGATTGGCATGAATAAACTGAAAAAGCCCCCCAAGGTAAAGGCATGTAGGATATGGTTTTTATATTTATGTTGTCTTATGTTTTTGTATCATTTTAATCCTTTAATTATTTTCATATGTAAAAATATTTGTATATTGCTGTACATACTGTGTGTATTAAGCATTTAAATCTGCATAGGCTCTTATCGAACGTGCTCTCCGCTGGACTTTTGACCTGCTTTTACTTGGTCAATGGCAAGGTCTATTAAATATCTACACACCAACAATGTGCCTTAACACACCTCCTTTAGAGATCAGCACACCCTAGAGTCCACAATGTGGCACAAATGGACTTGCTTTTTAAGCAACATGATAAAAAACCTAAAAATTGGAGTTGCACTGGTCAGAAAATAGCAACGTCCACATACAATGAGGCAAACTTCAAGACTGAAAAAAATTAGCTGTTTTCTGCCAAGGCAACCCGGGTGCTGAAATATAATTGGGTAAACTGGCAGTGGGCGAAGTTACAGAGGTCAAAACAAACACAGACATTCCGACAGGAAACGTACATTCTTATAACTGATGTTTTTAGATAAACAACTATCTGCATTTAGCATGTTTTTAAAACATCTGCAAACATACTCGGGCATTATTTGCTATAGAAGAGTCTTCTATACCTTTATAACATGTCCCTCTGAGGAAGAATTAAAATTTACTGATGGCATCCTTTTTTACAGGTTGTTGAGACTAACCAGAAGACAGACTTTCCCTGGTCTGTAAAGGTTCCCAGTGAAGCCTTTGATAAATCAAGTCTGGAAAACAATGGAAGTGCTTTTGTTGGAGTTTTGCGGTACCCAAACATGGTGAAAGAGGTTTGCTTCTGTTTGTGCTTTTTGAAAAGCTGAAGAGATGTCAAAAACTTGACATTTGCGCAAATGTATATTAATCAGTTCGTCATTATTTCAATATTGATCACTCTATTTTCATATGGTTTCTGATTTAGGATGAAACTAAAAATTACACAGTTTTAAACAATATGGTTTATGGAATAACAATGGGAGCCAATATCTCCAACCTCAACAACAATATAGAAATGACCATCAAACTGAAGACTCTGGTAAGGAAGGTTTTGTGGCAAAATGTACCTTGTTACAAATCTATAACTAACAATGACCAGACTAACGTTGTCTTGCAGGTCGGTAATGCATCCTGCACATCTTGGGATGGCAATGGTAAATTCATTTGAGGCTCTATTGATCAGTTTGCATTAACAAAGCTAGTTCATCTTATTCAGCATCATCTGTGGCTCTCTTTTCTTTGAAGGGAATCTTAAGTGGACAATGTTTGGCTGTGAGACAGAAATGATCGACAATAACACCATAAAGTGCTCGTGTTCACATCTGACATTCTTTGCAGTGCTGATGGTGAGCACCTTTCATTATCTGTTACAATTCAAATCCCTATTAAAACAACATCTTTATAAATAAACTGAAACACCTGCTCCTTTTAAACATTTACCTGAAAATCACTGGTAAATTGCCTTGAAGGGATCATTTGTAAACAAGCCATTTTGATAAATACTGCCAATTTTTTGTGGACATGATAGTAAACTCATCAATCTGAACTGGGTGTTTTTTTTTTCTCAGTCTGTGCCAGATGCAAGCGCTGTAGCGCCATATCTGGATTCACTGACCCACATCTCTTCTGTTGGCTGTGGGATCTCTGTGTTTTTTCTGGCCATCGCTCTGTTCATGCATTTCTTGCTGCGGTAGAGTCTACTAAAGCACAACATACAAAGACTCCCGTTTACTATTAAAGCTTAGGTGACAAACACAGGTTGTTTTTCTCTTTCAACAGGAAAGCCAAATCCAATCAGGCCACAAAGATCCTGATCAACATATTAGTGGCCCTTTTTCTCCTGAATGTGTCTTTTCTGTCAAACGAGAGCGTGGCAAACTCAGGAGACAAGAATGCTTGTGTCTTCATAGCTCTGCTGATGCATTACTCCATGCTGACCTCATTCACCTGGTTCTTCATTCAAGCTCTTCATATGTACTTATGGCTCATCCGACAGAACGTCACCATCACAAACTACATGAGGAAGATCACCATGTTGGGCTGGGGTGAGTGAAGAGCAAATCCCTGCTGTAAAACAACAGTTCAAAACCAAAAACCATTGTCAAATTGACTCCAACAAGAAATCATACCAATGAGTTTCTGTTAGGAAACTGTAATGCAGTTTTTATTCGTTATTAGTGATACTGGTTGCCTTGCCTTTTTTGTTTTTTCTCCTTTCCATGTTTCATGTTCCACTCCTAGTTTTTCCCTCATGCAACTACCTTGCTACCTGTGTCAAGGGTGGTAACAGGGTGGCCATGGAACTTGCCAAAGATCTCAACAGTAAGCCATTATAATGGATATTGTGTTGCCCAGCCATGCCAGCAGTCTCAGCACTCCCTATTCCTGGGGTCTTGATGTATGATATTCCGGCAGTTTCAATACTCTCAGGCCCAGTTGTCTCATTGCTCACTATTCCTGATCAAAGCGCATTCCTATTGTCATGATTCAATGGGTTTTTGCACAGTGCACAAGGTTTACAAGGTTGCACACTGCACTGTGGAATGTGCCCCTACAGAGCTGATTCTTATTCCAGTTCATGACTCAGAATTTCAGAATTTGTTTCAAAGCCGACTCCACTCCAGAGCCTGATCTTGTACCTGTTCCAGCCGTTGACTCCATGTCAGAGTCTGTTCTTGTGGCTGTCCCAGTTTGTGACCCCATTCCAGAGCAAGTTCCAGTTCCTGACTTCACTCCAGAGTCTGTTTTTTTGTCTGTTCCAATCTGTGACCTCATTATAGAGCCAAGTTCAGTCTGTGACTCCCCTCCAGCAGCTGTTTCAGTTTGTGACTCTGCTCCAGAGACTGCTCCTGTGTCTGTTTCAGTTTGTGACCCCCTTCCAGAGCCAGTTCCAGTTCCTGATTCCCCTCCAGAGGCTGATCTTTTGCCTGCTCCAGTCCTTGACTCCACCTTAAAGTCTTTTCTTGTCCTTGTTTTAGTCCTTGATTCCACTCTAGAGTCTGTTCCTATGCCTGTTCCAATCTGTAACCTCATTATAGAGCCAGGTCCAGTCTATGACTCCACACCAGTGGCTGTTTCAGTTCATGACTCTGCTCCAGAACCTGCTCCTGTGCCTGTTCCAGTTTGTGACCCAATTAATTCCAGAGCCAGTTCCATGTCCTGATTCCCCTTCAGAGGCTGTTCTTTTGCCTGCTCCAGTCCTTGACTCCACCTTAAAGTCTTTTCTTGTCCCTGTTTTAGTCTTTGATTCCACTCTAGAGCCTGTTCCTATTTCTGTTTCAATCTGTGACCTCATTATAGAGCCAGGGTCAGTCTGTGACTTCCCTCCAGCAGCTGTTTCAGTTTGCGGATCTGCTCCAGAGTCTGATCCTGTGTATGTTTCAGTTTGTGACCCCCTTCCAGAGCCAGTTCCAGCTCCTGTTTCCACTCCAGAGCCTGATCTTGTGCCTGTTCCAGCCGTTGACTCCATGTCAGAGTCTGTTCTTGTGGCTGTTCCAGTTTGTGATCCCATTTCAGAGCAAGTTCCAGTTCCTGACTCAACTCTAGCGTCTGTTTTTTGTCTGTTCCAAACTGTGACCTCATTATTGAGCCAGGTTCAGTCTGTGACTCCCCATCCAGCAGCTGTTTCAGTTTGTGACTCTGCTCCAGAGACTGCTCCTGTGTCTGTTTCAGTTTGTGACCCCCTTCCAGAGCCAGTTCCAGTTCCTGATTCCCCTCCAGAGGCTGATCTTTTGCCTGCTCCAGTCCTTGACTCCACTCTAAAGTCTTTTCTTGTCCTTGTTTTAGTCCTTGATTCCACTCTAGAGTCTGTTCCTATGCCTGTTCCAATCTGTGACCTCATTATAGAGCCAGGTCCAGTCTATGACTCCACACCAGTGGCTGTTTCAGTTCATGACTCTGCTCCAGAACCTGCTCCTGTGCCTGTTCCAGTTTGTGACCCAATTAATTCCAGAGCCAGTTCCATGTCCTGATTCCCCTTCAGAGGCTGTTCTTTTGCCTGCTCCAGTCCTAAACTCCACTCTAAAGTCTTTTCTTGTCCCTGTTTTAGTCCTTGATTCCACTCTAGAGCCTGTTCCTATGTCTGTTCCAATCTGTGACCTTATTATAGAGCCAGGGTCAGTATGTGACTTCCCTCCAGCAGCTGTTTCAGTTTGTGGATCTGCTCCAGAGTCTGATCCTGTGTATGTTTCAGTTTGTGACCCCCTTCCAGAGCCAGTTCCAGCTCCTGTTTCCACTCCAGAGCCTGATCTTGTGCCTGTTCCAGCCGTTGACTCCATGTCAGAGTCTGTTCTTGTGGCTGTTCCAGTTTGTGACCCCATTTCAGAGCAAGTTCCAGTTCCTGACTCAACTCTAGAGTCTGTTTTTTGTCTGTTCCAAACTGTGACCTCATTATTGAGCCAGGTTCAGTCTGTGACTCCCCATCCAGCAGCTGTTTCAGTTTGTGACTCTGCTCCAGAGCCTGATCCTGTGTCTGTTTCAGTTTGTGACCCCCTTCCAGAGCCAGTTCCAGTTCCTGATTCCCCTCCAGAAGGTGATCTTTTGCCTGCTTCAGTCCTTGACTCCACTCTAAAGTCTTTTCTTGTCCCTGTTTTAGTCCTCGATTCCACTCTAGAGTCTGTTCCTATGCCTGTTCCAATCTGTGACCTCATTATAGAGCCAGATCCAGTCTATGACTCCACACCAGTGGCTGTTTCAGTTCATGACTCTGCTCCAGAACCTGCTCCTGCTCCTGTGCCTGTTTCAGTTTGTGTCCCAATTCCAGAGCCAGTGCCAGTCCCTGATTCCACCCTGGAGGCTGTTCTTTTGCCTGCTCTAGTCTTTCACTCCACTCTAAAATATTTTCCTATGCGTGTTCCAGTCACTGACACCAGTCCACAGCCTGTCCATGTACCTGTTCCAGTCTGAGACCACATTCTAGAGCCAGGTCCAATGTGTGACTTCATTCCAGAGGCTGCTTCAGTTTGTGACACTGCATCAGAGCCTGTTCATGTGCCTTTTTTTTTTTGGTTTTTGATCCCATTCCAGTCAGTTTCACTCTTTGTAGTGACCTGCTCCAGTACACAACCTGTCTTAAAAACCAACCCTGCCTGTTCCTCTATGGCACCACTCCCTGGTTTGCTGCCCTGCAGGCCCCACCCAGGCAACTTGCAGTTTCATTGGCTATTGTCATGCCCATACCAGTCCTTTACTCAAGGGATCACCAAGCTTCTTCCTGGAGGGCCGGTGTCCTGCGGATTTTAGCTCCAACCCTAATCAAACACCTGAACAAACTAATCAAGCTCCTTCTAGGTATACTTGAAACACCCAAGCAGGTGTGTTGAGGCAAGTTGGAACTAAACCCTGCAGGGACGCCGGCCCTTCAGGACCGAGATTGGTGACCCCTGCTTTACTCCATTCTAAAGTCTGTTCCAATCTGTGACCCCATTCCATAGCAATTTCCAGCGCTTCACTTTACTCCTGAGCCTGTTCTTGTGCCTGTTCTAGTCCTTGACTCCATTCTAAAGCCAGTTCCATTCTGTGATTCCGCTCCTATGATTTTTTTCAGTCTGTGACTCTGCTAAAGAGCCTATTCCTATGCTTGTCCAGTCTCTGGCTTTCCAGAGCTTGTTTTATTCCTGTTCCAGTCTGTTACATCTCTCTAAAAACCTTCTCCAGGGCCCGCTCCAGTACACAACTTGGTTCAAAAGCCAACCCTGCCTGCTTCTCTATGGCACCACTCCCTGGTTTACTGCCCTGCAGGCCCCACAAATGCAACTTACAGTTTCACTCTAAAGTCTGTTCCAATCGGTGACCCCATTCCAAAGCTATTTCCAGTCCTTCACTTAACTCCAGAGCCTGTTCTAGTCTTTGACTCCATTCTAGAGCCAGTTCTATTCTCTGACCCCACTCCAGAGGCTATTTCAGTCCATGACTCTGCTCCAGAGCATGTTCCAGTCCATGTTCCAATTCAGCCTGTTACAGTGCATCACTCCATTTCAGAGGCAGTTCCAGTCTATAACTCTGCACCAAAGCCTGTTCATATGCTAGTCCAGTATGTGACTTTACTCCTGTTACTACGCTTGTCCAGTCAGAGCCTGTTTTAGTCCATGGTTCCATTCCAGAGCTTGTTCCATTACCTGTTCCAGTCTGTGACATCTCTCTAAAACCTACTCCAGGGCTCGCTCCAGTACATGACTTGGCTTAAATAAGCCTGCTTATTTTTTCCATGACAGTTCAAAGTTCCACAGAAGTTGTCTTCTGCTCCGCTAAAGAAGTCCTTAGCAGAGTCTGTTCCAAGACAGTGGCTACCACTTCCTTGTTTGCGGCTCTGCCAGTCCTATCTGGGCAACCTGCAGCTTCATTGCCTGTTCCAGTCCTTGACTCCATTCTAAAGCCAGTTCCAGTTTGTAATTCCAGTCCAGAGGCTGTTTTACTCGGTCACACTTCTACTATTGTGTAATTAGTCCTGTTTCTGCACTGTACCCTCTGTGTTTGCCTTTAATACATATTAGCTGCTTTTGTATGCACCTCCATCTTGGCCTTGCATTGCCCAATAACAACCTTTACTGTAAAACATGCTTTGATCAGTTTTATTTTAATATTTCTTCGCAAGTATTTGGAAGTTAATTTGTTATAGGTTTTACTCAGGGATTTGTTTTTAACAATTTCTATTTAATTTTTTTAAATAATATTTGTACTTATTTTAGTACAAGTAAAACTAACTAATATTTTGAAATTCTGTATTGGCCTCACAGATTTTTTTTATTCCCCTGTACTGTGTGTGTTTCTTAGGTTTTTCTACACCGATAGTCGTGGTTATTCTTTCAATAGGAGGATATAAAACACTGACCCTAAACTCAACATCTGGAAAAATTGTACAAATGTATGTAGTTGTTTACGTCTCACATGCATGAATTAATGAAGTTTCTCCATGTCAGCATTGTGTCTTCCCTAATATCTGCAGGTGCTGGATTACAGATCTCTACATTCAGTACATAGTGAACATCGGCTTCTACAGCCTAGTTTTCATCTTCACAACATTCATCTTCATCATCATCGTCACTAAGATTTTCCAGTCCAGAGACATAAGAGCGACTGAGGGCAAGAGACTGACGTTCAAAAAGCAGCTGATGATGGTGTTGAGTTTGTTTTTTCTGTTTGGTCTGACGTGGGCTGTTGCCTTCTTCAGTTATGGACCGATGCTCATTCCCTCATATTACATCTTCTCTGTGCTCAACTCCTTTCAAGGTGAGTAACAAGAACATTTTATTCAGAGTGTTTCTGTTTTATGAATGAATCTCAACAAAGGAAATGATGTATGATTTTTTTTACATTATTATAACTAAAATATTTATTATAAGATGATAAATTGGCATTTATTCTAATTAAAGCCTTCAGCACAAGAATGTTTTGCTCACAATTTTTAAAATCACCCTGCTGAATCTCTAAACTGAAATTATTTTCTCTGTTTTCCCAGGGTTTTTCCTCTTCCTGTATTACTATCACATTCATAATGATGCTGCTGGTAGTTTCTCCGATGATCCAGGAAGCTCAAGCACCACCACATCCATTGTTAAATCCAGCAATCCTGTGGGAAATTTGTATAACTAATTTTATTGAGACAAAGGGTGTTTTGTGCATCTTGCACTCTGTATACTACCTGATTAACTAATTATGGGGAAATTGTGTATTCTCTAAGGTGTGTAGGCACCTGCTGTATCTATTAGTGTTTTGGTTTTCTTTTGCCAATATGGAGTCTATGGTTGCCTAATGAACTGTACAGTCGTGAAATTTAGCACACATATTAAAGACAATAAGTACATTACCTTGTCCGAATTTGCACATACAGTTGAAGTCAGAGTTATTAGCCCCCCTGAATTATTAACATCCCTGTTTATTTTTTCCCTTAATTTCTGTTTAATGAAGAGAGGATTATTTCAGCACATTTCTTAGCATAATAGTTTTAAAAACGTATTTCTAATAACTGATTTATTTTATCTTTGCCAAGATGACAGTAAATAATATTTTAGTTGATATTTTTTAAGACACTTCTATACAGCTTAAAGTGACATTTAAAGGCTTAACTAGGTTAATTAGGTTAACTAGGCAGGTTAGGGTAATTAGGCAAGTTATTCTATAATAATGGTTTGTTTTGTAGACTACTGAAAAAAAATAGCTTAAAGGGGCGAATAATTTTGTCCCAAAAATAGTTTAAAAAAAATTTTAAACTGCTTTTATTCTAGTCGAAATAAAACAAATAGGACTTTCTCCAGAAGAAAAAATATTATCAGACATACTGTGAACATTTCCTTGCTCTGTTAAACATCATTTGGGAAATAATTAAAAGAGAAAAAAAAAATCAAAGGGGGGCTAATAATTCTGACTTCAACTGTATATGGTAATGATCATATACTGGCTAGAAGCAAAATAACCTTGATTCAAGAGCTCAAGATCTAACAGCAGTGGTTCAGTGACACTAGTTCAAGATCAAGTTCATTTATTTATAGAGCACATTTTAAAGCAGTCACAAGACTGACCAAAGTGCTGTACATAAGACAAGGTAAAAATGAAAACATATAGAAATAAGGTAAGAGAAATGTCTGTAAAAATGTAGCAGTAGAAAGAACTATTACAATAATCTTAAAAAGCCAAGCTAAAAAGGTATGTTTTAAGAAGTGATTTAAAAATGGATAATGATGGAGCCATTCTAACCTCAAGGGGCAAGGTGTTCCATAACCGAAGACCCGCCACTCTGTCCCCTCTACGCTTCAGCCTGGACTGAGGAACTGAAAGAAGATTCTAATCACTTGACCCAAGAGATCTCACAGGAGTGTAAAAATGAAGCAGCTCTGAGAGATAGGATGGGGCTAGACCAGGTGTGGGCAAACTTGATCCTCGAGGGCCGGTGTCCCTGCATAGTTTAGCTCCAACCGTATTCAAACAGACCTCCCTATAGAGTTCAAGTGATCTTGAAGACACTGATTAGTTGTTCAGGTGTGTTTGACTAGTGTTGGAACAAAACTCTGCAGGGACACCGGCCCTCGAGGATCAAGTTTGCTCATCCCTGGGCTAGACACTAGTTATGTTTCCATCCAAAGATGCAAATTAAACTTATGCACAAAACTGGAATATTGCAGAAATCATTAGTGAATGAAGCAGCAATTCCACCCAAGAAGAAACAAAAGAGGACACAATGATCAGTTCCATGCACATGCACAGATATCACTGAGAGGAGTGGAGTTCGCAGCACTGTAGGGATTCTCCACTGTGGTGTTTGCTCTTCTCTAATAAAAGAGATGCACATTAGAAGACGAAACGCAATTAATGCAGTGATAGCGATGGCTTGTGGAGGCATGAGACGAGAGGCCAGACAGATGCTCAAGACAGTTCTGGAGGGAATAGTAATAGAAGAATAGTAATACTGAAGCACTCTGATGACCGACTGATGGAGGACTGAGGCATTTTACAATCAGCAAAACAACATTTCACATCTGCAACAATGGAAAGCTGGACACATGGAGAGCTGCAGACCAACATTACTGGCGCAAAAACCCTCAAATACACATTTATATTAGAGATGCAATGATTAACCGATTTCACTGTTAAGCACACTTTTATTCGTCACGGGTAATTAATCATAGAGACTTTTAAACACAGCATTTCTGCACAGTACAAAGCTGCTGCAACTAAGGCCGTACTCGCACTATGTACAGTTGCCTCGAACCGAGCCAAAGCCACTCGTCCCCCCTCCCGTCTCACTCGACGGCCCGCGCTCACATTACAACTGGGCCTGGGCAAGCTTACGTCATCAATGATGCGCTGGTCAGAAGCGCTCTCGCTCAGCACAGTGGAGATTTCTCTAGTTATATCGCTTTAGTCGTTTGACATTCTGTGACAGTCAAATATTTCACTGAACAGATCCGCCACTTTTGACGCTCATAAACAATCATAAAGCCCTCGTGCTGCAGGAATGAGGAGGTCTGCTGAAGGTGCAGCTGCTGTGCAGTGAGGTGTTTGCGTCTTTAATAAACTACAGCAGTTTGTGTTCACTGAACAGTAAGAATGATTAATAAATCCATATCAACAAACAGTTACTTAAAAGTCACGTCTCGCTTTCAGTTACAGGCTTTGGCGAGTTTTGCACTCACACACAAGCACCAAAGCCCAAGTGAACCGTGCCTGAGACTAATTCAGCGCACTCACACTTCTCAAATGATCCGGGAAACGGCCCTGGCCACGGTACGGATAGCATAGTGTGAGTTCGCCCTAAGTTGCTCCAGCTGTGCACTAGTTTGAAGTTCCGAGCTTGTACACCGAGGCTATTATGCACACACACTGGATTAACTGAGGCCCCGTTTACACTAGTGCGTTTTAGTTTTAAAATGGTGTCTTAGATCAAAAATGATCCGCGTCCACACTAGCATTTCACCTCTGAACATATCTCCGTCCACACTACGCCACCAAAACCGTATATCAAGTGACCATTCGTGCACTCCAGGCATGTGCGTTCTAGTATAAACAGGAAGCATGCGTCTCACTCGGCATTTGGTTATTGTTAGTCATCAAACGCCGGTTGAACATTAAACGCGATGGCAAAGAAAGCAAGAGAGGTATTTTTGTGGACAGACGACGAGGTCGAGTTACTAAACGTAACAATTGAATAACTGCACAATGGAGCCTAAAACATACACTAGTGCAAACAACGCTCCCATTTCTGTGTCCATGTTGTTGTTTACAGTGAAGGCTGGTCTGCTGTCTTCCGGTAGCGTTAAAGCCATGTGTTATAGTCATGTGATAGGGGCTTGACGAATAAAGCCTGGTTTATACTTCTGCGTCCAGTGACTGGCGTAACCCACGGCGCATGCAACGCGCATAGCTGTGCATTTATACTTCTGCTGCTGTCTCTTTTGGTCTGCATTAACACTTTAGAAACGCTAGTTGGCAGTGAGGTGTAAATGTGCCTCTGTGTCGAATTCTTCGCTGTTGTTTTGCTTTTCCTGACCGCTTCTGGGATGTACAAGTGGCTCAAACTCGCTCATTTTGAGGCAGGAACCGGCGGACGCGCAGCAACTTTAACTATGTGGTAAACACAAAACAAAACTTTCCATCCGGAGCTCCTTCACGGGACTCCACACTTGTAAACAATCGCTCCATTGGGCTCGCGCCATTCGCGCGGCTCTCGGTCCCGCCCAGACTCGTCAACACTACCAAGCCGACCAATCACAGAGCTTGAGCTACGCGTCGTTGCGACATGTAGTTACATTTTTTGAGAGGTGCACGTCAGCGACGCCGACGGCCACGGCATAGGGCTATGCGTCAGCGCCGTAGCATACGCCAGCGTTTGACGCAGAAGTATAAATCAACCTTAAGGGAAGGATACGCAATGACACAAAAGCCCCAATCAGGTAGCGAATCTCAGCAGCCCCGCTGTTTTCAGATGTCTCCGTTTTCCCTCATCCACACTGAGATGGAGCAGCAGCGCTTCCAGCCTCTCCAGCATTTTCAAAATGCTTCGTTTTCGGCGCTCGAAAACTCCGGCGAAGTGTGGACGAATGGCGTAACCATAGCAAAACATAACAGCCTATGGCTGAAGCCATTAAAGGGCCATGAAACGCCTCTTCTCAGCAGGGTGTTTTCACACCTCTAGTTTGAAAAGAGTCAGGAAAGCGGGTGAGTCCAGCTTTGCTTAGGTGGGAGTGTCAGGTGGCGAAAGAGGGAAGGGTTTGCATGGGAAGTTTCATTAAATGAACTACAGCTGATTTTCATACCGGCAACACAGATGCAGAGATAGTGACTATGTTTACATGGACATCAGTAATGGAATGATTTGACTTAATCTGAATAAGACAATAATATGATTAAAGTGTTTAAATGAGTTGCGTTTTGAGTGTTCCTTTCATGATCCCGTTTTACATGTTATTGCACATAATTCGACATTTCCTGTGGAGTTTCATGTAATTTAAATGCAGCTTGGCACTTTTACTTTTATTCAGGAACATTTCATGCATGCCCCCTTTGACAAACCGGATACTGGAACTGCTGGAAGAGTGTAGTTTTAATGGAAATTGATATTGCACACTGTATGGGAGAAAAAAAAAACTCTGCATTTCTCGGTAGAAACACAGCTGTGTGTGTGTGTATAGACTATTCTGTCATAAAATGCGGTGAAAATCCTCCACAACGGTAATAGTTTGATTGAGGTGTTACATGTTTAGTCCGGATTTGCAGCAAATCTTTAAGTCCATAATATTGTAGTGATATTAATGTGCTGTAAACTGAGTAACTCAATCATTTTGTCTAATGTCTGTCTTTAAACACTGAAAGAGTACTGCTGACAATACAAACTAACTAATAAACAATAAACAAACAAAAGGCACTGATCACACAGATCAGTAGAGACAAGACAATCAACAGCAACTGGAGCTGCGTCTTTTTTACAAGGAGACCAACAGCAAATTTGGATTTCACCATTTCCAGATGAGAAAAGCTCGAGTATAAAATGTTCCTTACAAATATATTTCTGTCGCGTGTTAGCAGACCACTGTAATCCACATGTGAGTCCAGCTGCGCTCTCATAGCAGGAAATGAAAACAAAACCTGTTGCAGCAAATTGTAACTGCAACACTGATGACCCGTACCTCCAAACACATCTTCTTCTTCCACTTGTTTTAGTAACACAACGTGGCATTTCTCTGCCGTCTGAACACTGTAACAGGTAAAGACAGTCTTCGAAGCTATCATGCATATTAATGAAGTTGCACCTCATTCACAATAGAGCGTGCTGATTGGTTAAAACCAAGTCTTTCTCATGAATTAATGCTGAAAACAACATCACGTTGTACCCCTCGGTACAGACATCCAGTCTTCACACTGGAATTAACGTAAGGATCTAATCTCCAGGACGCAACTTCAAAATATCTTTTCAAACCGGAAACGAATTTTCTCGAAATAATGCAAAAACAACCAATTTTCACTTGCTGGTGAAATAAGTGTGTCCTTATAGTGTTTATAGCAGTGTGGGACACATATATGACTGTCAACAGCTCAAACAATGTGTTTTGGTGTTTCGTGACCCTTTAACTAAGGGCTGTTCCAGCCTGATCTCATGAGAACACGCAAGTCATTTACGTTTTGGCAGTTTAGTGGCTAATTCGTACGAGTTCAGTTGTACGAAATTGTACGATTTTAAAAAGGAGTCGTGGCACCTAACCCCACCCCAAAACCCAACCGTCATTGGTGGATGAGCAAATCGTGCTAAAATGTACGAATTAGATCACACGAATTTGTACGAATTAGCTACTAACTAAAAAAGTTATGAATAGCCGTGAGATTGTGTTGGCTGTTCATATATTGTGTTTTTAGTGCATGCAAGTTCGTTATTTCCAATAGAGGCGCATGCCTTGCGCAAGCATCCCACCTAGATGAAAGAATGCTGCCAGTGCACCGTGAGTCACGTGACAAAAACTGGATCAATCAGCTTCATACTTTATATACACGACTACTCCAAACGAGAAAAAAAAATACAAACTGAAAAATACCAAAGAATTTTGTAATGTAGTTGATCAAAAGTGCCTTTCAGACAGAGGTTTGGTGGCCGTTGACAACATGTGATCTCTTTAAAAGAGAAATACTCAGCTAATACGATACTTAGATTTACATTAGACAAATTCTATTTCATTTATTTTTATTTTTATTCATTTATTAATTGTTCTGTCATTTACTTTCATTGTAAAGTAATTACTTATGTTTACATGCCAATTTATATATTTTTTACTTGGATCCAATCCCCTTTCCCCTTTCCCCTTCCCCCTTGAAACAGAATGTGAAGAGGAAGGGCTTTAAAATTTGCCTCTAAGAAATGGGACAGCACAACAGCAGCTGCACTCGTCATCATATGTTATCCTGAGCTCTTGCTTCATTTGAGATCAGATGATTGTGAGTGCTGTAGTTACTTCAGTTGTGTTATTTTTTGGTGTTTATCTTTAAAGGGCCATGAAACCCCCTCGTTTCAGCAGAGTGTTTTCACACCTCTACTTTGGAAAAAGTCAGAAAAGTGGGCGTGTCCAGCTCTGTTTAGGGGGGAGTGTCGGAGGAAGAAAAGAGGCTTGGTGTGGGAGTGTCTATTTGGGCGCACTGAATTTCAGAGTCAAAACACACACACACAGCGGACAATGTGACTGTGTTTACATGGACATCTGTAGTCGAATTATTTGCCAAATGATTAAATGGTGGACTTTAACTGCAGTTTGGCTCTTTCATTCAGGGAATTCATTCATGTCCCTCGCAACAAACGAGATATTTGATTCGAGGAACTGCTCTAAGCGTGTATTTGTCATGCAATGTTTGATACCGCACGGCGAATGAGAGAAATAAAAAACTCAGCATTTCCCGGAAACTTAGATGCACACGGCAGGTAGCGTCAAAAAACCGCGTGTGTTATTCCGGTCACTAAATCCAACACGAGGTTATAGTTTGGTTGTAACTGTTAGTGCAAACTTGTTTACACTCGGTGCAATAGTTTGTTTGATACGAATAAAATACGAACTGAATAAACAAAGAGCACTGGTCGCTCACTTACCAAATCTGTAGAGACAGGACAATCACCAGCAACTAGAGCCGCGTCTTTATTTAGAGGAGACTAACGTTACAAGCGAATCCGGTGCCCGCAAATCCGGCTGTGTCCGCATACGCTGTTAGCGGATACGCTTCGTGGAGGGGGAACTGGAATTCCAGAAGGGAACAGAATCGACTGCTACTCCGGATCTCAGCGTTTGCAGATCAGAACAGCTCTCAGGTAAACAATAATCCTCCTTAGACACGTAAGTTATTGTTGTCTCGCGTCGTGTACACTGTTAATCCACACGAGTTTGCGCTCTCACAGAGAGAAAATGAAAACAAAACTTAACTGCAGCAAACTATAAAAGCAACACTTCACACTTGTTTTGTCAACACAACGTGGCGTCTTTGTCGTCTACACTCTGACAGTAATGAATATTAATGAAGTTGCACAATAGAGCGCGCTGATTGGTTTGAACCAAGCCTTACTCATGCATTAATGCAACACACTGTAAGACGTAATAAGACTCACTCTGGCACAGGCGTCCAGTCTGCACGCTGGAATACATGCTATTATGTCATGGCCGTGACGCAGCTTCAAAAATTCATTTCAAACCGGAAGTACGAATTTGCTTGAAATAACACAAAAACAACCAATTTACACTTTTAAGTGAAATATAGGTGTCTTAATAGTGTTTATAGCAGTGTGGGACACATATACGACTGTCAACAGCTCAACACATTTGTTCTGGTGTTTTGTGACCCTTTAAGAAATCACTGAAGGCAACAATATCATGTAATCATAACCATATATTGTGGCAATATTATCATACTGTGCATTTACACAGTGGCCATATTCATCAATGTAAACACACGAAAACATCATTAACATTATAGCAGACACTGTAAACAGCTCATTCCCAGCCACTAGACTTTTCTGACAGGATATTCCAGTGTCATCGAGTGTCAGAATATTGTGGGACTGCTGTACAGGAGTTATGATTATGGATTATAGAGAGCCAAATTTAGCATTTTATTTGAGAGTTTACTTAAAGCATGACGGTAAAACACAAACGCTGTCATGTTCTTGTTTGTTGTAAAAATGTATAATAATGACAAAATAAAATACAAATTTTTGCATTTCCTGGCTTCCGTGTGCAGCCATGCTGTCATTGTAGCTGGTGTATTCTGGGAAATTTTTGTACGCCTTGGTTTCGAGTGTGGTCCTGCAAAATTTTCATTTGGAGGGGTATCTAACCACTCATCTTAGCTCTACGCTTTCAGGAATAAGAGAATTGGGACTCCCCAAATGATTGGTAGGGGTAAGTGTAAGGGCAAAGGGGTAGAATTGGGATTGGGCCTTACTTTAAGTCAGAAAAGAATATATTGTTGGCTTTATTATTGTTTTGTGCTGTATTATTTAAAGAGTTTAGATGCAAAACCCTCTAAATCCATCAGAGCTCTTTTCTTGTAAATGAGCATTTTCTATCAGGCTCCTCTGATTAGGTTCAGCTGTTGCATTTTATATGTAATAATAAGGTTATTAGATGGTAAATAAAATAACTTTTTTCATAAATGTCACTTAAGACAATTCTTTGATTTTTAACAAAGAAAAGTTTATTTTGCGTCAAAACCAGCTCAATCCACTTCTGCTTTTTTAACCCTTGTTTGGTGTCCAGGTCTGTAAGACCCGTTTTTTTTTTTTCTTTTTTTTTTTCAAAAGAAAAATAAAACAATGAATTATTTTTTCAACCAGAAATTCATTGGCTTTGGCTTAATTTCTGTGAAAAACATAAAAACGAACACATTTTCAACACATAATGTACCTCCCCCCACGCATTTACATTACATACAAGGTGTTCGGGTCCACTAGACCCAGGTCTAATAAAAGTCTTGAAAGTGTATGTCCAGTGTTCCCACACTCTGTCCTCCTTCTTTCTGGTGCAGCTGTTTTCTTCCCCTCCCCCTACCCCTCCTGCTCCCGCACAAAGTTGCAACATTGTTGAAACACTGTCTGCTCTTACATTCCCGCACATTTTACCCTCTCTCGTGCGGGAACCAAGCTTTATTTTCTTGTACCCGTCCCCTCTGTGAATTTAGGACATAGTACTAAAAATAAGACTTTGCCAGTGTGGTTCCTTATTACAACTAATCAAGATGGCCAAAAGATTATCTGCTGCAAGTGGCCTTGCAATTGATTGTGGAAGAGAGAAGAGCTTCTGATGATGATGTCCATGACCATGATGGGAACAATATGAAAAAACAAATCTGTGGGTTTTATTTTTTCATAACATTAATAATAATAATAATAATAATAATAATAATAAATGAGAAGCACATTAATTCATCAATATGATCTAACAAAGGTAAAGGGGGAAAATTAACCATGTTTGCTGTTCATATGGCTTGTAATTGGGATTAAGTAAACATTTGTTGAGTATTTTAATATAAAATTGTTTAATAGTGTTAATTTGGAAAGCCAAAACTCTAGCGGGTCCACCAGACCCATGAACACAGGCTGAGGAACAAAAACACGAACACCACACAAGGGTTAACAAAACCCCTCTAAATCCACCTATAAAGACAAGACAGTGTAATTAGCTGAGAATAAAGATGCCATTAGAAATTATTTAACCAAACATACAACACATTACACAAACCACCTGACATTTAAAATATATAAATCCGTCAGGTAAGTGGCGGTTCATTCCGCTGTGATAAACCAGGTAAAAAACAGAAGGAAAATGAAAGAATAAAATCTGTCAAGTAAATAATTAATAGCATTAAAACTGACATTAATTAAATCTTAATCTGTTGTTTTTTCTGATATTTAGGATTTAGATTAATGTAGGTAAAGTAATGTAAACATTGTAAGCTAAGCTTGGTCGATTCAAATAATGTAGTGTAAAAACACTGTAAAACATCAATATCTGTGCATTGTCCATTAATATAAAAAGATGATCAGATGTATAGGTGATATGAAGTAATATAAATAATGTATAGTTTTAGACATTATATTTATCTTTAAATAGATTAAATTGGCAAATAAAACACAAGGTAGGCCTACTGGAGAAAAAGCGGGATGCCTCTCAGACACCTTTAGAAGCTGTCATTCATTCATTCATTCATTCTCACCATACTCAAGGTCTTGGTCTCTTGCTTATCCTCACAGCATCCATGTGGGATAAAAGAACGGCATCTTAACTCTGTCTTTCGTAAAATGGAGTTGCCGTTTAATGTATAGTAAATCAGACTCATTCAAAGTAGCGTCGCTGTGCAAAAAACACAGTGCACAGTTTTAAGGTAAGGGGCGTTTTCATTTGCCATTCACTGACAGTCGGACAGGCTCATGCAGTTCATCAAATCCGTGTTTTAAAATCTGAATCGAAAGCAAAATCAGTCTCCTCATAAAGCCAGAGTATCAGCACCCTGCTATATTGAACACATATGATTCGATTCACGCCTTCTGATTGGTTCTTGGGATATAGCAGCTTTTGCTGTCAAAGGCAAGTGGCGTTTAGCAGCTTTTGCAAACAAACTGTTATTTCTAAATGCGCTGACGCTGAGATTTAGAAACAGAACTATTTATTGATGGTGTACTACGTGCCTAAAGCATTCGCTCAATATCTGTATCTTATTTTTGGCGGAAGTGGCGTTTCGCGGCTTTTGCATCTGAACTCTTCGTTCGTGTTAAATAACACTTCAACATATGAGACTTTTTCATGTGATTTACTAAACTGGTGGTGTTTTGAAATTAATGAATGCATAATAATCGTGAGGACAGTGTAACTGTGATTATTCCTCACACTCTAATCGTACAACCAAAATCTATAATCGTTGCATGGGTAATTTAAATCTGATCATCATCTGTCAAAAACTAAATCATATCACGCAGATGAAGCGCAGATGCAGAGTTTACTCACTCAATCTGTTTACAGCAGAGTTTCTGTGCATTATATCTTATCAGATAAAAGGTTTTCCTACATGGTTATGTATGCATTTTAAAATCTACCCACATCTTAGAGTTTCCATTAAGTGTATGTATGTGATTTTACAAAATGCACATAAGAATAGGTGGATGAAAACACAGCTACTGTCACAGTTGGTTTGTTTAGTTGGGGTCAGTAGAGCTGCTCTACAGTTGAACTGATGCAAACTGGAAAACCCAACACAATCTCATGCCAATTCGTAACTTTTTCTAATTCGTACGGTCTAAATCGTACATTTTAGTACGATTTGCTCATCCCCTAATGACGGTTGATTTAAGGGGTGGGGTTAGGTGCTACGCCTCCTTTTTAAAATCGTACAATTTTATACAACTGAACTTGTTCGAGGCGAGGCAGTGGCGCAGTAGGTAGTGCTGTCGCCTCACAGCAAGAAGGTCGCTGGTTCGAACCTCGGCTCAGTTGGCGTTTCTGTGTGGAGTTTGCATGCTCTCCCTGCCTTCGCGTGGGTTTCCTCCGGGTGCTCTGGTTTCCCCCACAGTCCAAAGACATGCGGTACAGGTGAATTGGGCAGGCTAAATTGTCCGTAGTGTATGAGTGTGTGTGTGAATGTTTGTGTGAATGTTTCCCAGAGATGGGTTGCAGCTGGAAAGGCGTCCACTGCATTAAAAAAACTTGCTGGATAAGTTGGCGGTTTATTCCGTTGTGGCGACCCCGGATTGATAAAAGGACTAAGCCAACAAGAAAATGAATGAATGAAAGAATGAATGAACTTGTTCGAATTCTGTGGAATTTTGTGGAAATACATGATGTACTGAGCTTGAACTTGTAACTGCTTTAACACAATCTGCATTGTATAAAGTGCAGTAGAAATAAAAGCAACAAACTTGATAACATCTGTGACCCATGACTTATTGTGTAGTCAAAAATTTGTGGAGCATTCATTAATTTTCTTTTTGGTTTAGTCCCTTTAATAATTCAGGGTCGCCACAGCAGAATGAACCGCCAGCTTATCCAGCATGTTTCACACAGCGGATGCCCTTCCAGCTGCAACCCATCTCTGGGAAACATCCACACACACCTATTCACACCCATACACTACAGACAATTTAGCCTACCCAATTCACCTGTACCGCATGTGTTTGGACTGTGGGGGAAACCAGAGCACCCGGAAGGAACCCACAAGAACGAAGGGAAAACATGCAAACTCCACACAGAAACGCCAACTGACCCAGCCGAGGCTCGAACCAGTGACCTTCTTGCTGTGAGGCGACAGCACTACCTACTGCACCACAACGTCACCCTTTGGAGCATTAAGTTTTCCTAAACAAACATTTCGAACTTTAGCTGGACTGTTGGTCTGATCTTCATGCAGATGGAAAAAGATCACCTTTAGAGCCTACTGATAACATACAAAACTAGAAATGGGAAAATCCAGTCAGTCAAACTGATCTCTGATCGCACAGAGCTCAAAGCGAAGGTGAAACTCCAGTTCAACACAGTGCCACCTAGTGGACAGGAAATATGAAAAAGTGGTGCTGCTATGCATGCATTAGGGCAGGGGGACATATCAGTGACTTACAACTCATAGGAGGGCTGTTTTAATATTCAAGTACAAGAGAAAACTGGAAACCTGATGTAACTGATGCACTCAGACATTCTTCCCCAGAGTATATGCAGTCAAAGCTCCTTCTTTTTGTTTATTGTTGTACATATTGAAGAGGTAGTTTAAACTGCTATGAAAATACTACAATTTAATCATAGGCATAATAATAGTTATTATTATTCTGTCCCAATTAGTTGTTGCTTGACCAAAAGTTTAACAGAGAGTGTAAGACTGCAGAAAAGAGTTTGTGTAACTTGACTTTACTGGCAGTTGTTTTCTCAATATCATTTTTTTTTTTTTTTTGTTAAACTACAACAAACATGGGGAAAGTATGTCTATATTCACAGTTACTTTCACATGTTCAATTCTGCCAGCAGTAAAACTTTACTAATGCACATTTTGTTTATACAAATCTTAATATGCATATGAGAAAAATCTAATTATTGAGACTCGAATATTAGCAGAATGGTTCCATTTACACCACCAGCATAATGTGTAAGCCATGAATAAGTGTGTTAAACAAAATACAGGCGGTATAAAACGGATTATAATCAAATGACCCTTGAATATTTACAAAAATAGAGCTTTAGTAAAAATAGAGGCCTTACATACATATATATTCAATGTTTAAATCATTTATTCATTCATTCATTCATCTTCTGCCGCTTTTCAGGGGCTGAGTCGCGGGGGCAGCAGTCTTAGGAGAGAACCCCAGACTTCCCTATCCCCAGACACTTCTTCAGCTCCTCCGGGGGGATCCCGAGGCGTTTCCAGGCCAGCCGAGAGACATAGTCCCTCCAGCATGTCCTGGGTCTTCCCTGAAGCCACCTCCTGGTGGGACATGCCTGGAACACCTCCCTAGGTAGGCGTCCAGGAGGCATCCGAAACAGATGCCCGAGCCACCTCAGCTGACTTCTCTCGATGTGGAGGATCAGCGGCTCTACTCCGAGCTCCTCCCGGGTGTCAGAGCTCCTCACCCTGTCCATAAGAGTGCGAGACTGATCAGAACATGAGACTGATTCCTATGAGACTCCAGGGACAGACTAGTCTTTGTTGAGGTCCAGCTTCTCCAGGCTCTGGTGCCTTGACTGCAGCTCTGCACAAAATGTTTGGCCAGAGGGGAAATGGTCGCGCCCAGCTGAGTCTGGTTTCTCTCCAAGTTTTTTAATTCTTCACTTTCGCCAGTGGTGAAGTTTTTTCCTCGCCGCTGTCGCCACTGGCTTACATGGTTCATGGTCTGTAGAGCTGCGCATCGATGGATTTACTCTTCAGTGTTTGGACTGTCAGTAGTGATTATTAAACCACACTGAACTGAGCTAAACTGAACTGAACTTAAACTCAGAAAACTACTATACTATTACTATGATCTTCTATGTGAAGCTGCTTTGACACAATCTACATTGTAAAAGTGCTAGAGAAATAAAGGTGAATTGAATTAAATTGGTGTGGGTTTCCTCTGGATGCTCTGGTTTCCCCCACAGTCCAAACGTATGCACTATTGGGGAACTGATGAACTAAATTGTTCATATTGTATGAGTGTGTGTCCTGGTAAAAAAAAAACTAGATGTTACGTAAACGCCAATATGGTGCGGCTAAAAATCAACTTGGATATAAGTGGCTCTAAGAGTAATGGTCTTTGCAAACTGAGTCCGATGCATATTAATTAATCCATTACGAATAAACACAAAGCATTTAGGTAATTTCGTTCTCCTCTTTCTTTTCTAAAGCAGAAAAAAGAAGCAGGAATAGGCTGCATATTGTGTTCATTTAATACTAGCCTACATAGAGAGGAAAGACAGTTCTTCTTATCAAAGGGTTGCGGTACGATTATCCCGAAATGCAAAGTTTATTTCAGGAAATCAGATGAGTTGACACATTGCTTGAGAAAATTCACAGATTTACGTATGTAAACAAATCCTGAACAGACCTACAGACATTGTGATAGATTATAACTGTGTTGACGTGCCGAAGAAACGTGCCGAAAGGGGACCATGCTCTTTATTATAGACACACACAAACAAGCAGCAGCGGGGAGAGGTGTACTAGTCACTGAATCCAGCCTACAGGAGTTCTCAACTGTCCTGCACATTCTGTCTTCTTTTTATGCGCTGTGTTTGTCATAAAGGTATCTGTTCCTCCACATCGAGCTGAGGTGGCTTGGGCATTTTCGGATGCCTCCAGGATGCCTATCTAGGGAGGTGCTCCAGGAATGTCCCACCGAGAGGAGGCCTTGGTGGAAGAACCAGGACATGCTGGAGGGACTATGTGTCTCGGCTGGCCTGGAAACGCTTGGGATCCCCCCGGAGGAGATGGAGAAAGTGTCTGGGGATAGGGAAGTCTGGGGTTCTCTCCTAAGACTGCTGCCTCCACGACCCGGCCCCGGAAAAGCGGAAGAAAATGAATGAATGAATGTATCTGTGGCTCAAATGATGGTATTCTGTATTTAGCTTTTCGCTTATACAGTGGTTCTGAACTGTCAAAACACCTCTCAAAGCTCTTTTTCGGATGTAAAAAGTGCAAAAAAAAAAAAAAAAAAGCTTGAACCTGATTAGATTTTTTTTTATGACAGATGAAAGTTTCGGAGGCAGTGTGTCAGTGCGATGGACACAACGTGAGGTTGGATTAATTTTTTATGAGCAAAAATTATGGATGAAATTTTTTAATTCAGTGTGCAATAACCTTTAGCTGGAAATGGTGTTAGTGAGGCCAACAGGGGGCGCTCAACCTGCAGTCTGTGTTGGTCCTAATGCACCAGTATAATAATGGAGACTCTATACTGCTCAGTAAGCACCGTCTTTCGGGTGAGATGTTAAACCGAGGTCTTGACTCTCTGTTGTCGTTAAAAATCCCAAAAAATAAATAAATAAATAAGAGTAGGGGTTTAACCCCGGCATCCTGGCCAATCCTGTCTACTGGCCTCTGTCCATCATGGCCTCCTAACCCTCCCCATATCATGATTGGCTTCATCACTCTGTCTCCTCTCCACCAATCAGCTGGTGTGTGGTGTGCGGTCTGGCGCAAAATTGCTGCCGTCGCGTCATCCAGGTGGATGCTGCACACTGGTGGTGGATGAGGAAATTCCCCCCATTGTGTAAAGCACTTTGAGTGCCCAGAAAAGCGCTATATAAATGTAAAGTATTATTATTATTAAGTAAGTAATTCCATTAATTAATTTCAGAGTGGATTTCTGTTAAAATCCGACAAATGTCTGAAATACAACATCTGAACAGTGTTTTAGCTGTGGGAATTGTAGCCCACAGCAGAATAATTGCCTCTGGTCTGTTGTATTACTAGACAATAATGGAAACACTTCACTACATCTGCTTTCAGATATCTTGCAAAATAACACGGAACGTTACGCAGACAGACAATTTGCATCTTCAGGATGTAACCAATACCCACATAGCTGTGTGTTCATATATTTGCATAATATTTCATAGATATTCAGATATATATGTGGCACAGCAGCTTAATGTGGTGTACATTTGAAGATCAAAAAAACCCAAAAGCTGAGTAAATATCAGCGGATGATTTGTGAATTTATTAACATGCTTTATTATTACAGATGCTTTTTTAAATATCTAACAAAACCTCATTCCTTCATAAAAAATTGATTCATTTTAGTCAAACTTGTAAATATGTCATCATCATATCTCAATCATCACATCACCAAAATCAAGTAAGATCATATTTTGTTGTTTCTATGTAAGGTGTTAAACGTATAGAGTTAAATGTGATGTAATACACTGGAGCTGAATGTATGGTGTTGTAAAGTAAACCTAATTTGCATGTTTGTCAATGAACTTTCTGTCATTAACATCATAACCCAGAAGCTTCAGAGGTGAACGGATGAAAGTCTCTCTTCTCTGGTCTGTGGATTTTGATCTGGAGAATGTAATGAGAAACTGATGTAGGATTTGTGTTCAGAGCCTGTAGAAAACAACATTAAACACGTGTGTCTCTGTCAGGTCTGTGGGAATTATGTCTGGACAGAAGCTGAATGTGCTGCGGCTGATCATGATGATGATGATGATCCTCTGCTGCCTCACTGGACAGATAAGTACGATTGGATAAGAAAATTGATCAATGTTGGTTATGTAAAGGAATTTCTATTGCATCTTTTAAAAACAGAGGAATGTTTATCTATTAACATGTTTTAAGTTACAATTCAAAATGTATCTTAAAATGTAATTAAATAAATAAAAAACATTGCATGAATAATTACTATTTTACTAACATTTCTAAAAACTAATTAAAGGGCCATCACACCCCCATCTTTCGGTTCAGGTCTACCTCATAATTTTTTCAAAAGATGCGTCATAATGGGCGTGGAGCTCCGCGAGCAGAGGCGGGAGTGGGCGTGGCCAGAAGAGCAGGGGAGAAGGAGGGGAGCAAACAACAGTTGTCAGTCCGTTCACAAAACGAGACACAAACCGTGAGGAGACGCATGATTTTATAGTTTACAAAGTTACAATGCAAAGAAATGAACTGATTTAATGCCCTGCTACATTTGTTA
The DNA here is from genome assembly GCF_049306965.1 of Danio rerio. NCBI lineage: Eukaryota > Metazoa > Chordata > Actinopteri > Cypriniformes > Danionidae > Danio > Danio rerio. The sequence continues at coordinate 1,930,790 of NC_133192.1, forward strand.
TTCATAATTTCATATACACAACCACAGCTTATATCATTATAAAGATAATGGTGTTCATATAAACACTATAAATGAGGACTTCTCCCTCAATCCCCGGGTCTGAATGCAGACTCAGTGCAGCAGGTCTCTTGCTCTGTCTATTTTAACCATAAGCCCTGCTTGTAATCAAGAGGATTTAGGTGAACACAGCAGCACGGCGATGTGTCTAAATGTGAGCGAACTCCTGATAAAAGACAACATCCGCCATTCCCTCTCAACTGCTCTTCCTACAAAAATGCTAGCAGCACACACACAGCTTTGCTGTATCAGCCCTGACAGCATTGCGGGGAAAAAACATGCAAAAAACCCTGTGGATCATGGAAACAAACACATACGAGCCATTATGAACAGCTAAATACTGTGTGCTGTGGGTCCGTGAACGCGTCTCACTCAGTCATCAACATAGGGTCTCACAGCTTGGCACTGGCAGGTCTGCCTTGCCTTCGGAAAGTATGCAAAGTCTTGAATAATTAAGAAGCCGGCTCTTCTCATAGGATAGGATAACTCCGCTATGAATAATAATGAGAAATGGACACGTCATCTTTGCACTTGCAGTTTTGTGCAGGGGCACCCCCACTGGGTAAACTCTGGCCACCCCTGTGGCCACCTCAATATGATTTTGCTGTTGATATTAATAATTTAAATGTACTTATGTAAATTCCCAATATATTTTACTAAATAAATAACTCAAATGCAGCCACTAAATTATTATTGGTGCCACTCAGGGCTAAAGTTGTGCCTGAACACATTGGATAAGGATCCAGCTCCTCTTAAATCTGATCCGGCACCTCATTTTACTGATCCCCCTCTTCAACCGCCCTCCTCCCCCATCCGCTCTTCACTTTCTTTTGCGACTCCCCAACCCTCTTCACTTTCGTCCGCGACACCCTCTGCCATCCACCGAACCGGGACCTCGCATCTCACAAATTTAGCACCGGTGCTCATGACGCTGCTGATTCACTGCCCCTTCCCCTCCCCGATCGTCGTTGACAGCACGCACACACCTTCAATAGACAGTAATGGCAATTTAATATTTACCTTAAGGTACATCAATAGAAGTAGATGCATAAATAAAGTGGCTCAAAAAGTAACTGAAAAGTTTATATATATATATATATATATATATATATATATATATATATATATATATATATATATATATATATATATATACATACATACACACAGTTGAAGTCAGAATTATTATTATTAGCCCCTTTTTGATTTTATTTTTTTAATATGATAATATTTTTTTCTTCTAGAGAAAGTCTTATTTGTTTTATTTTGGCTACAATAAAAGCAGTAATTAATTTTTAAACACCATTTTTGGGACAAAATTATATATATATATATGAAAAGTGAATATATATATGAAAAGAAAAATATATGATATATGAAAAGTTTTTTAAACTAAATATTGATTTTTATTTGGTTTGCACATGTACTTGCTGAATTATTTCAAGGAATAAATTGCAATATTTGACGCATAATTAATTAAATAAATTAAAACTACACTATTTAATCTACCAGAAACAAAAATATAACATTACACTGAATTCATTTTGTGTGTGTGTGTGTGTGTGTGTGTGTGTGTGTGTGTGTGTGTGTGTGTGTGTAAAAATCATTTTAAACCCGGAAGCTGAAATTAGCTGACAAAAGCCCAAAATTATCCAGTTTACCCCACAACTAAAGCTAACAGCAGCTAACATTGTCTTAACTGATGCTCAACACACACAAATATGTTAACATCTCAAAAAATGTACTCGAGGGTTTCTTGAACCTTTAACAAAGATAACCATGAACAAATATGTTAATGGTGTTACAAGTTCCTAAATTTACAGTAAAACTATTCTAAGAAAGTTCCCTGCCTTCTAATGTTGTGTTTGTTTCTCCAGGCTCCACAAAAATAATGATAATCGATGTAAAGAATACATCTACTTGTCCAGGTAGAAGCAGACTAGCTGTGAATATGCTTTATATTTCCTTTCTGACAGTCTTATTGACATCTCTCAGACTCACTGAGACAGTGTCTTGTCTTTCAGGTGTAAATGAGACATGTCCTCAAGCATACGAAAAAGAGATAGGGAATTTTTGCATGATGAATGTAGCACCAAACAGCTCTTCCATGGGTAACAACACTGTTATTTATGAGCATTTACATATTATTATTATCATTAATCATACAAGTTTAATTGTCATTTTGCTTTTGTTTGTTATCTTTTTCTTTTGTTTTAATCATAATTATTTAGTTTTTTTGTTTTAATAATCGTAGCACTTTTGTTGTAATAATCAATAATATTAAAACTTTATTTTTTTATTTTAGTACATTTCTAATTTGTTTATTTATTTTTATTTGTAAATATGATCAAATTACACTTTACTTGTAAATAAACAATATTACTTAGCATTATTTACTAGTTTTAACTGAATAAAACCTGCATTTGTTAAAGAAAAGTGTTATAAATATGAAATATCTCCCTTCCAGGTCACTGCAACTCATCAAGAAACAACAAACACACTTTCAACATCTCAAACAATGGGGGAGAATATGAAGTACGCATGAATAACACGGGTGCAGGGATACACATGTGGTTTCTCCAAAATACAGCTAAATGTCTGCCGTCTGATTTCCTCAATTCTAGAGGTGTGTCTCTTCCTACAACACCACCAATGTACTGCATGATTGTCTTATATTTATATGAGTATTTTCATTGGCTTCTGTCAGTGTGTGACATCTTTACTGTCGTCTTTCTGAATTCTGAACTTTCCAATCATAAGTCAAACTGAAAATGAAACACGGAGGGCTGATTCTATACAAATCAGACTATTTGAATGTAGTCCGCAGACTTGCACTTAGTGTTTGGTGGAATTTCCCCCAGGGGATATGTGTATATGTGTGTGTGTGTGTGTATATGTACATGTACATGTATATATATATATATATATATATATATATATATATATATATATATATATATATATATATATATATATATATATATATATATATATATATATATATATATATATATACACACACACACACACAGTTAAAGTCAGAATTATTAGCCCCACCAAATTATTAAACCGCTTGTTTATTTTCCCCCCTTTTTCTGTTCAACAGAAGAAGATTTTTTCAACACATTTCTAAACATAATAGTTTTAATAACTCATTTCTAATAACTGATTTATTTTATCTTTGTCATGATGACAGCACATAATATTAGACTAGATATTCTTTAAGACACTTCTATACAGCTTAAAGTAACATTTAAAGGCTTAATTAGGTGACCTAGGCAGGTTAGGGTAATTAGACAAGTTATTGTATAACGATGGTTAGGTCTGTAGTCTATCGAAAAATATTGGTTAGAGGGGCGAATAATATTGACCTTAAAATGGTGTTTAAAAAATTAAAAACAACTTGTAGCCAAAATAAAACAAATACGACTTTCTCCAGAAGAAAAAATATTATCAGACATGCTGTGAAAATTTCCTTGATCTGTTAAACATCATTTGGGAAATATTTAAAGAAGATGAACCATTTTGAAGGGGGCTAATAATTCTGACTTCAACTGTATACATATTTATATTTTTTCCTATAATATTTTTGTATAATATCATGTCTATAATATCAATGTCTTTTGGAAAATCTATTTGTGGCAGTTAGCTTTGGCAGGCTGCCACAAATAACTGAAAGTCTGTAAGTTTATTTTTCTCTAAGTAGATAAGGTCCTGAGGAAAAACAGATCATGGGAGAAACACAAATTATTTTAGATCAGCGATCAGGAGTGAGTGCATTAAAGAGTCCATCTTTTCCATTCGCCAGGATTTATAGCAACCACCACCAAACGCAACCCAACTAGCACCTCCACCAACCCTACACCCACCAAAACCATTGGTAACCCAACCAGCATCTCCACCAAACCTACAACCACCCCAACCACTGAAAACCCAACCCGCACCCCCACCAACCCTACAACCACCACAACCACTAAAACCCAAACCAGCATCCCCACCAACCCTACAACCACCCCAACCACTGAAACACCAACCAGCACCCCCACCAACCCTACAACCACCCCAACCAGCACCCCCACCAACCCTACAACCACCCCAACCAGCACCTCCACCAACCCTACAACCACCCCAACCAGCACCTCCACCAACCCTACAACCACCACAACCACTGAAACCCAAACCAGCACCCCCACCAACCCTACAACCACCATAATCACTGACAACCAAATCAGCACCCCCACCAACCCTACAACCACCATAATCACTGACAACCAAATCAGCACCTCCACCAACCCTACAACCACCACAATCACTGACAACCAAATCAGCACCTTCACCAATTCTACAACTACCCCAACCATAGATGCCTCAATCAGCACCCCCACCAACCCTACAACCACTGACAACCCACCAAGTACCTCAAAGTCTACAATCACCCAAACCACTGACAGCCCAACCAGCACCTCCAAGTCTACAGCCACCCAAACCACTGACAACCCAACCAGCACCTCCAAGTCTACAACCACCCAAACCATAGTCAACTCAGTCAGCACCTCCACTAAATGCACCGCGACTACTCAAAGTCTACACACAGGTAAAGTTTTGCCTTTGTCTATAAACCAGTTTGTTGTGCCATGGCATCAGAAAGCAGAGCAATAACTTCTAAATAAATGTGTACTTTAATCATTATTACATGACTCCCTGGAGTACTTGATTTTGACTGGGCGATCACGACATTCCAATGGATGTTACTCTCAGATTTGGACTAATAAATCTCACCCTGCACTACAAATCATCCTGACCAATAGTGAAGTTATTTATTCTTTCATTCATTTTCTTTTCAGCTTAGTCCCTTTATTAATCAGGGGTCGGCACAGTGGAATGAACCGCCAACTTATCAAGCTGCAACCCATCACTGGGAAACACCCATACACTCTCGTTCACATACATACACTACGGACAATTTAGCCTACTCAATTCCACTATAGGGCATCTCTTAGGACTTGTGGGGGAAACTGGAGCACCCGGAAAAAACCTACATCAGGGGTCACCAATCTCGTTCCTGTAGGTCCGTGCCATGCAGGGTTTAGCTCCAACTTGATCAACACACCTGCCTGGGTGTTTCAAGTATGCCTAGTACCTTGATTAGCTTGTTCAGGTGTATTTGATTAGGGTTGGAGCTATAATCTGCAGGACACCGGCCCTCCAGGAGCAAGTTTGGTGATCCCTGACCTACATGAACACAGAGAGAACATGCAAACTCCGCAGAGGAATGGCAATCATCTACAATCCACTCAACTTACAACAGGTGGACTGAAGGTGTTAAATATCTCAAAGATGATCAATGTGATCTGAGCTCAGTTTCGGATGTCATGGCAAAGACTGTGAATACTTTTGTATATATGATTGATTGATTGATTGATTGATTGATTGATTGATTTATTGATTTATTTATTTATTTATTTATTTATTTATTTATTTAATTCATTAATTAATTAATTCATCCATCTATTCATTAATTAAGTAATTAATTAATTAATTAATTAATTCATTCATTCATTCATTCATTCATTCATTCGTTTATTAATTAATTAATTAATTAATTAATTAATTTATTAATTAATTAATTTATTAATTTATTTATTAATTTATTTATTTATTTATTCATTCATTTATTATTATTTTTATTTATTATTATTGTTATTATTATTATTATTATTATTATTATTATTATTATTATTATTATTATTATTATTATTGGCAAAGTTGTAAATATATCAATCAAAGATTTATTGCTGTGAATACATTCAAGATGCACTCCAAGCAGAGCTGCAGACATCATTTTTGATTTATTTTATATCATTCACTACATTTATTAAGATTTAAGTGTCATGATCTCTTCAGGTTGTTTGAAAATCCTTGATGTTGATCCTGGACAGAAATGTACTAACGCTCAATACGGCAGTGCTGCATGCATTGGTAAGTCTTTGTCTGAAGATTTAAGCAAACATTTCTTTATATATTTGAAAGATCATTTTCATCAGAGGATAACATATTAAGGAAGGGGATTCCAATTTATTAATCCCACAAATAACTTCAGACCAATCAGAAATTTGATGTATGAACTCCTTTCTGTGAGATATATGATTCTTAGGGAGAAAAACTGGAAACACTGGAAAATGCAAGAAGAAAACCTGAATTCTCAGTTTCCATATTGTGATTAACTTGTTCTAGCAACTGGCTCAGCAGCATATTAGCTTGCTCTTCAACACTTCAACATCTCAGCATTGTTTGTGCTAGCAATCTGCAGAGCGTTTGCAGATACACTCATCTATCTAAGCTCCACCTGTGTGTGGATCTGTTGTGGGAGTTGCACCTATGTTATGTTTGCAGCAGCAGTGTTATATTCTCAGAATAAAATAAAATGCATACCTCATATATTTCTGTGTGTTAAAGGGAAAGAAGGAAACAGATACATTCTGCATTTCAACAGTAGTGGATGGACGTGTGTGTCCTGCATTGATGACAATTCAACCACCACCACTAACTATTCAAATGCCTGTACAACACCAAATCCAACAACACGGACCAGTTCAACACCACATCCAAAAACAAACATCACAACGACCAGTTCAACCCCTTATACAACTGCAACTCCTAAACCAGTTGTAACTGTCAGTAAACCAGAGATGATGGTAAATCGAACTACTCCTCCAATAAGTCCAGATGGAACCATTGATCCATCAGAAGCATCGTAAGTGTGTGTTTAGTACTGGTAATCAGGTGAAAAGCTCCCTCAGAATACTAACTGATTCAGTTTATTTCACAGAGGTGTCTTGAACACGCTGGAGTCTCTGCTGGATGACATAAAAAACAGCAATAAAAGCAATGCAGGGATCGTCATGGGGGAAGTTATTGGTGTTATCCAATTACAAGACAAGAACACCAAACGCAAAGACATCGATATATGCTACTCTTCACAACAGAACCTGATGAACGTAAGGCATGACAAGCATTAAAACATCTCCTTCTGAGGAAGAATTAGGGCTCTATATTGTCGGTCCATGCGCAGAGCGCAAAACGCAGGGCGCAAACGCTTTCAGGGCGTGTCAGAACGCATTTTTTCTAATTTAAGGACGGGAAAATCCGCTTTGCGCCGTGGCGCATGGTCTAGAAGGGTTGAGTTTATTTTCTTAATGAGTTATAGGTGTGTTTTGAGAATAAACCAATTAGAGCCTCATCTCCCATTCCCTTAAAGAGTCAGCTGCGTCGCACCAAGAGCACATTCACTATTTACTGGACGCAAAGTAAGTCTAAGTGGAAAAAAATGAGCATTTCACCACCAAACAGTTCACAGTTTTTTAACAGAACACAGTTAAACAGAGCATCTACTGCGTGAGAATGAGAGATAATGGATCACTTTCACTTTCGCGCTTGGATAGGGAAAACTTTACGCACAGACAACAATTAGTCTATAAATAAATAATTGCATTTGTTAAGCGCAAATATTCATTTCAAAACTATTTCTAAATTCAGTTCTAATTTCCAGCAAACGAATAAATGAACAATAATAATGAAGTGTGCTCAAAAACCTGAGTTATATCCTAAAACACATGCTGTGCTCCATATGGTCTAAAACCTGACAGGTGGGCAAATCTAAGCTTGTTTTTAATAAAACAAATATAAACATGGATATAATAAATAATACTGCTAATAATAATAACATTATACAAAAGCAAATTGTTATGAATGAACTGAAAAAGCCTCCCGAGATGAAGAAGACATAAAAGCAGTGATTTTTCATATTTATGTAGGCTAGAAAATAATATGTTTTGTAATATTTTAATCCCTTATATTTATATTCTATATCTATTCTTATTATATCCTATATATATCCTTAATATTTACATTTTTTCATATGTAAAGATATTTGCTTATTGCTCTCTTGTGCGTAAGCGAGGCGCAACTCTGTGCTGGAGTTTAGACCGGGTTTGTTTTGGTCAAATGAAAAATCTATTATAGTTTCTCAATATAGCAACGCGCCAGCGGTCCGCCTCAGAACGCCTCCTTTTTAGACCAGAACGCCTATGGGTGCAAAAATAAGCGCTAATGCATTTGCTATTTAAACAGCGTAGCGCAATGCCTCAAAACGACTCTTGCACCAAGCTGAAACTAGCAAACAAGTATTGCGCCGCGCCTTGCGCCACACTGCGCCGGGTGTATGATATGGCCCTTAATGTTTACTGATGGCTTTTTACAGGTTGTTGAGACTAACCAGAAGACAGACTTTCCCTGGTCTGTAAAGATTCCCAGTGAAGCCTTTGATAAATCAAGTCTGCAAAACAATGGAAGTGCTTTTGTTGGAGTTCTGCGGTACCCAAACCTGGGGAAAAAGGTTTGCTTCTGTCTGTGCTGCTGTGTCAAAAACTCTACATTTGCACAAATGTATATTACCTATTCAGAATGTTTAAACTTGAATATTCATCACTCCCTGGCTTCTTATTTAGGATGAAACTAAAAATTACGCTGTTCTAAACAATGAGGTTTATGGAATAACAATGGGAGCCAATATCTCCAACCTCACCAACAATATAGAAATGACCACTAAGCTGAAGACTTCGGTAAGGAAGGCTTTGTGGAAAACTTTGTTTCAGATGCATAACTCCCAATGACATTACTCAAACATTTTTTTGTAGGTCGGTAATGCATCCTGCACATCTTGGGATGGCAATGGTAAATTCATTTGAGGCACTATTGATCTGTTTACATCAACAAAGCTAGTTCATCTTATTCAGCATCATCTGTGGCTCTCTTTTCTTTGAAGGGAATCTTGAGTGGACAACGTTTGGCTGTGAGACAGAAATGATCGACAATAACACCATAAAGTGCTCGTGTTCACATCTGACATTCTTTGCAGTGCTGATGGTGAGAAGAGTTTACACCTTCATAATCTGTTTCACTTAAAAACCCCATTAAATTAACACGTTTAGATAGAAATGTGTTTCTCTATAGCAGGGGTCACCAATCTCGTTCCTGGAGGGCCGGTGTCCCTGCAGGGTTTAGCTCCAACTTGCCACAACACACCTGCCTGGATGTTTCAAGAATATCACATACCTAGTGCTCTTGAATTCCACCCAGCCCTTATTCTTACATCACAGAACACAAACTCAGGGCTGCACACTGCACTGTGGATTGGTTCACTCTAGAACCCATTACTGTTTCAGTCTATGTCTCCACTTCAGAGCCTGTTCCAGTCCCTGACTCCACTCCAGAACCTGTTCCTTAGCCTGGAACTTTTTTCTGAGTCTAGTTCAGTCTGTGATATAAGACCTTGATGAGCTTGTTCAGGTGTGTTTGATTAGGGTTGGAGTTAAAATCTGCAGGACACCGGCCCTCCAGGAGCAAGTTTGGTGACCCCTGCTCTAGAAGAAAGAAAGACTTTAGGAACGTGTGTGTCTCTGTATAATGTGGAATGTATATATGTATACTAATGTGATGATTTTGTGGACATTACAGTAAAACTCATCCAGCTGATCTGAGTGTTTTTTCTCTGATTTCTCAGTCGGTGCCAGATGCAAGCGCTGTAGCGCCGTATCTGGATTCACTGACCCTCATCTCTTCTGTTGGCTGTGGGATCTCTGTGTTTTTTCTGGCCATCGCTCTGTTCATGCATTTCTTGCTGCGGTAGAGTTTATTAAAGCACAACATACATATCATGCTGATTTCTACTACAATTCAGGATAAAAACATGGGTTGTTTTTCTCTTTCAACAGGAAAGCTAAATCCAATCAGGCCACAAAAATCCTGATCAACATATTAGTGGCCCTTTTTCTCCTGAATGTGTCTTTTCTGTCAAACGAGAGCGTGGCAAACTCAGGAGACAAGAATGCTTGTGTCTTCATAGCTCTGCTAATGCATTACTCCATGCTGACCTCATTCACCTGGTTCTTCATTCAAGCTCTTCATATGTACTTATGGCTCATCCGACAGAACGTCACCATCACAAACTACATGAGGAAGATCACCGTGTTGGGCTGGGGTGAGTGATGGAGCAAATGCCTGATGTAAAACAACTGTTCAAAAAGAAAAATCACAATCAAATTGACCCAAACAAGAAATTATACTGCAGCACTCAGTATAAGATTCTGTTATGATGCTTTAATAGAGCTAAAGTCTTGGTTATCTTGGTTCTTCCTTGTCCCTTGTTCTACACAGCCATGTCACCCTGCAGCCCAAGACCGGTTACTCACTGAAGCTAAGCAGGGCTGAGCCTGGTCAGTACCTGGATGGGAGACCACTAGGGAACACTAGGTTGCTGTTGGCAGTGGTATTAGTGAGGCCAGCAGGGGGCGCTCAACCTGTGGTCTGTGTGAGTCCTAATGCCCCAGTAAAAGTGAAGGGGACACTACACTGTCAGTGGGCGCCATCTTTCGGATGAGACGTTGAACCGAGATCCTGACTCTCTGTGGTCATTAAAAATCCCATGGCACTTCTCATTAAAGAGCAGGGGTGTAACCCCGGTGTCCTGGCCAAAGTCCCTCTATCGGCCCTTACGATCATGGCCTCCCAATCATCCCCTTCCACCGAATTGGCTCGATCACTGTCTCTCCACTCCACCAATAGCTGGTGTGGGGTAAGTGCACTGGCGCCGTTGTCCTGTGGCTGCCGTGGCATCATCCAAGTGGAGCTTCACACTGGTGGTGGTGTAAAGAGACCCCCCTCATGATTGTAAAGCACTTTGGGTGTATGGCCATACACAATAAATGCGCTATATAAATACACATTACGTTACATTACATTCCACCTTATTTGTGCCTCTTGCCACTCCCTCTTTAATAGGTAATGAGGGACTAGCAAGAGGGACAAACCAATCAGTCACCCCATTTACTCTCTCCTGAAGTAAGCTGATGCTTACAGGACTTAATGTTGCCACTTGAGCGCAGTTGTCCAGGGATAAGAGACTCTCTTTAAGAGAGCTCATCCAACCACATACCTAGTGCTCTTAAATCCCAGCCAGCCCTCATTCTTACATCACAGAACCCAAACTCTGGGCTGCACACTGCACTGTGGATTGGTTCACTCTAGAACCCATTACTGTTTCAGTCTATGTCTCCACTTCAGAGCCTGTTCCAGTCCCTGATTCCACTCCAGAACCATTTCCTTAGCCTAGAACTTTTTTCTGAGTCTAGTTCAGTCTGTGATATAATTTCAAAGCCTGTTTTAGTCTAAGACTCAACTACAGGACCCGTTTCTTAGCCCGATCCAGTTGTTGACTTCAATCCAGAACCTGTTCCTTTACCTGGTTTAATCAGTGACTCCACTCAGAGCCTGTCCCAGTCCCTGACTCAATCTAGAACCTGTTCCTGAGCCAGATCCAGTCATTGACTCAACTCCAGAACCAGTTCCTTAGCCTGCTCTAGTCCATAACCACTCAGAGCCTGTCCCAGTCCCTGATTACCTCTAGAACCTGTTCCTGAGCCTGATCCAGTTGTTAGCTCCACACCAGAATTTGTTCCTTAGCCTGGTCTATTCTGTGACTCCACTCAGAGCCTGTCCCAGACCCTGATGCATCTATATACTGTTTCTGAGCCTGATCCAATCCCTGACCCCACCTCAGATTTTTTTTCTGAGCCTGGTCCAGTTTGTGACTCCACTCCAGATCCTTTTCCTGACCTGGGTCCTGTCCGTGCCTCCACTTTAGAGCCTGTTCCAGTCCCTGACTCCACTGCAAAACTTTTTCCTCAGCCTGGTATAGTCCATTCCTCCACTTTAGAGCTTGTTCAGTCCCTGACTCTACTCCAGAACCTGTTCCTTAGCCTGTTCCAGTTCATGCCTCCACTTTAGGGCTTGATCCAGTCCATGACTTCACTCCAGAACCTATTCTTGAGCCTGTTCCAGTCTATGACTTTCCTCCAGAGCCTGTTCCATTCATGAACTCCACTTCAGAATCTGTTTTAAAGCCTGCTCCTGTCTGTGACTCCACTCCATAACTTGTTTCATCCTTGAATCTGATCCCGAGCCTGTTCCAGTCTGTGACTTCACTCCAAAGTCTGTTGTTCTTGTTCCTGTTCCTTCCCTGGACTTTCTGTATTTATGTTAAGCATATATTAACTGCATCTGGATCAGTTCCGCTTTCATCTTTACCTTGTCCATCATCAATCGTTACAAAGAGCACAATCACTTAACAAAACCAACTTTTTATTACAGTTTCTAATCAATTTTCAGTTTTAATTCTGCTAGATATTTAGTACAAGTAAAACTAAAAGGAAAGGAGAGATTCTGGTTTTCATCTTGGTTTTTATAATGGTAGTTTGTGTGTGCCATCAGGTGTTTCGATGCCGATTGTCGTGGCCGTTCTTTCTACAGGAGGATATAAAGCAGTGACCCTGAGCTCAACATCTGGAAAAATTGCACGAATGTAAGTTAAAATTTTACTCTCAAATGCCCGAACTAATAAAGTTTCTCTATGTCAGTATTGTCCTTTTATAACTGCAGGTGCTGGATTACAGATCTCTTCATTCAGTACATAGTGAACATCGGCTTCTACAGCCTAGTTTTCATCTTCACGACAATCATCTTCATCATCATCGTCACAAATATATTCCAGTCCAGAGACATAAGAGCGACTGAGGGCAAGAGACTGATGTTCAGAAAGCAGCTGATGATGGTGTTGAGTTTGTTTCTTCTGTTTGGTCTGACGTGGGCTGTTGCCTTCTTCAGTTATGGACCGATGCTCATTCCCTCATATTACATCTTCTCCGTGCTCAACTCCTTTCAAGGTGAGTAACTAAGTGTTTCAATTGTTCAAGCAAGTTTTTAGCCAATGCAATTAATCAGTGCATGATTGTAATCATTGCATGAACTGTTGAATCTCTCAAGTGTATGCGAAGAAGTAAAATGTCCTGACATATATTTATTTATTTTATTTTTTCAGGGTTTTTCCTCTTCCTGTATTACTATCACATTCACAATGATGTTGCAGGTCATTTTTCTGATGACCCAGGAAGCTCAAGCACCACCTCATCTATTGTCAAAGTCAGCAATGCTGTGGACAATATTTATAATTAATTTTATTAAGACAGAAGGGTTTCTGTGCTTTTTAGACTTTGTTGACTCACTGTTTAACTAATTAAGTGGGGAAAACTGTGTGTTCTCATCTACAAATAAAAACAGAAAAGCATAAAGACAACAGCACTTCTAATCAAAGGTGAACTCTTTACATCTAAATTACATATAAACATTTTAAAGAGATCAGATTAGATTCGGTTAGATTCAACTTTTTTGTCATTACACATAGCAAGCACAAGGCAACAAAATGCAGTATGGGTCTGACCAGGAGTGCAATAGCAGCAAGTGCAGGATATAGGTATAAGTTCATTCATTTATTTTCTTGTCGGCTTAGTCCCTTTATTAATCCGGGGTTGCCACAGTGGAATGAACCGCCAACTTATCCAGCACATTTTTACGCAGCAGATGCCCTTCCAGTCGCAACCCATCTCTGGGAAACATCCACACACACTCATACACTACAGACAATTTAGCCTACCCAATTCACCTGTACCGCATGTGTTTGGACTGTGGGGGAAACCGGAGCACCCGGAGGAAACCCACGCGAAGGCAGGGAGAACATGCAAACTCCACACAGAAACACCAACTGAGCCGAGGTTCAAACCAGCGACCTTGTTGCTGTGAGACGACTGCGCCACTGCCTCGCCCTAGGTATAAGTTATAAAGTGCAATTATAAAAACATTAAACAATTACATACAGGTTGTTTTAACAAACAGAGATTTACAATAGATACTGCTAGAATATATGTACAGGTTGCTCTTAATAATCAGAAGTGTGCAGATAGATATGAACATAATTACAAATGTATATGTACAGTGGCAAGCCCGGATTGCCTAATTGAAAGGACCGGGAGAATTTTGTTTTTTGGCTGCACTCTCAGCAGTCGCACAATTTATTTATTTATGTATTTGACCATAGCCTCACTCTTTTTATTCATTATTTTGCCGCAGCTCCGCTCTTTTTCTTTATTTTCTCACAGCCCCGTGAGCAAGATGCAGCCTGCAGGTTAATGATGACGTAACTATCATTCAACCCCAAACAGTGGCACCTTAGTGAATATGAGAATTCGAATAATTAATATTAATGAATATTACACCTGCTCAATGAAGATCGGATGATTCACTACATTAATAAATCTGACATAACTTGATCAGAAATCTAAAAAGGGGAGAAAAAGATTAAGCAGTCAATAGAAAGTAATACTGTGGTTAAAAGAGCCATCGTGGTCCAGTGGTCAGCACGTTACGTTATAATGCCGCCAACCCGAGTTTGAACCTCACCTCAATAACCTCAATAAATTTTTATTTATTTTTTTCTCCATTTTTGGTGTTAAGACATTTAATACTGTTTTGGATTACTTATGCAGGTGTACATATTTTATTTTTTGTGTGACCACCGTTACAAAGGACTGGATATCTATAAATAATTTGCACAGAATATATATTCAGATATTGCAGGAAAGGCATTGTGATGGTTTAAAGAATAGCGCTGGTGATTCAGCTCCCCTTTAATCTTCTCATAGTTATGAAAAACATTAGTAGTTCTAAAGCAGCTGTGTCCTTGAAAAAGACATGATACTGTCATTAGAAACTAAATTGGAAATGACCTTATTTTAGTGAAGTTTATTTATAAACAAATTTCGAGAGGATCACGTGCTTATGATTGTTCACAGCTGTTCCAAATTTAGTTAATGACTGATTATCCTATCAGACGATCCTTAACTCACTATAAATAAACCAGACTTTTTTTCATCTCAATATCTTCGTCTTGAAGAAACCCCCACACCCAACCCTACTTTCAAACGGGCGACACGGTGGCTAGTGATTAGCGCTGTTGCCTCACAGCAAGAATGTCCCTGGTTTAATTCCTTTCTAAACCAGGCAACATTTCAGTGTGGAGTTTTGCTCGTTCTGCCCGTGATCGCGTGGGTTTTCCCCGGGTCCCACAGCTCCCACAGTTCAAAAACAAGCACCCTAAACAATTAATCCAAAATATTTTAGCCAAAAGCTGAATACACCTTCTCAGCATCCATATCTGACACTTAGCTACAATAAGCATGAGGGGGAGTCATCTAGATCTACATGAGCTCAAACTCCCCTCTCGCCTTGCAACGGGAGGTAGCCCAGGGCACGAGGATCTTATAAGCTTAGGGCTCTCTCCCGGGACAGCACGCCACACTAGCTTTATTATCAATCATCAGTGTGAACTCTTGAAATATAGTCAGTTGTGAACTGAGATGAGCCGGTCTAATGCCTAAAACTCCAGGGCTGAAAAGGAGTTTCATTCCGGCCCTGTACAGGGGGTGTGTATAATTCAAAATGAATTGAATGAATCAGTGCAATAAATATGTGCAATTTTAATAGTGCAAATGTTAATAGTGCAGTGATTATGGGCAGTATAAGTTATGAGGAGAGTGTGGGGGTGTACGAGGGGGTCCCTAATAATGTAAAGAATATTCATGTTTCCATTAAGTTGCAAAAATGTTTATATATCTGAACAGCCTGTTTTTAATGTTTAGGACATTTGTTTACTGCCTTTTTGAGGCCAAGTAATGATGTGCAAGTATCTACTGTATCCTGTAATACTTCCACTATTGAATCTATTGACTGACATTGAACAATGCAATAAAAGTTGTGAAATTTGGCACACAGAGAGAGGACAGCCAGTACATTCATTTCAGCACATTTAGAGTCTTCAACTTAAACCCTCTAGCACCACTATCTGCTCAAATATGAGGCTGTGTTTATGCTAATGACTTCTAAACCATAAAGGCCAGAAACAAAGGCACAAGATTTAACTGCAGCGGGTGTTAGACATGGTCACATTCAGCATGTTTAGTTGTGGGAGGTGGATCTGTTCCAGGCAAGGCAAGGCACGCTTGCCCCCCCTCCCGTCTCCCCCGACGGCCCCCACTCACACCACAAATGGGCCTCGGCACGCTTACGTCATCACTGCTGTGCTGTTCAGTGAGAAGCGCTCTCTCACTAGGCAGCACAGTGGAGATTTCTCTAGTTATATCGCTTTAGTCGTTTGTTATGCAGTGACATGCAGTTATATATTTCGCCAAACAGTCCTTAGGGATGCGGGGACACGCAGTCAGATATTTCGCCGAACAGATCCGCCACTTTTGGCGCTCATAAACAATCATAAAGCCCTCGTGCTGCAGGAATGAGGAGGTCTGCTGAAGGTGCAGCTGTCGTGCAGTGAGGAGTTCTCGTCTTTAATAAACTACGGCAGTTTGTGTTCACTGAACAGTAAGAATGATTAATAAATTCATATGAAACAGCCCCTTAAAGTCACGTCTTACTTTCAGTTTCGGGCCCAAGTATACCGTGCTCAGGCACACCTCTTCCAACCGGGCCAGGGCCGGCCAAGTGAACCGTGCTTGAGCCCAATTCAGCGCACTCACACGATCCTGGAAACGGGCCTGGGCACAGTACGGATGGCATAGTGTGAGTACGCCCTAAGAGGCATTTCTGTTAAACTGATCAACTTGTTTTTCATTCATCAGACATACATGACTTGATTGATTGATTGATTTTATTTGCCGATTTTAACAAAAATATACAAACAAGTCCAGTTAGACTAATTCACACACGTTTTAAAAACTGTCGAGGATAAAGTACACAAAACAGCCACAGGCTTATTTCCACTGTGGTCCTCGATATTCTTAAAAAATGAATGAGCAAATCATAAATGGAGTGTGCAAACATCATCAGCTCAGCAACTCGGCACAACAAAATCCTCAGCTTCAACTACAAAACAACCACTTTTTAATCTCCTCTCTAAAAACACTCTCAATTTTAACTTCTTTAAAAATTGTGGGCAAAACATTTCAATCAGCAGAGCTCGTACACGAAACAGTTTTCACCTGATTCACTCTTAAATGGGTAAACATCCCTGCTACGTGCTCTTGTAGAATGACAGTGTACCTCACTAACTAAAACATAATAATTAAGAAAATATTTTCCAATCATTTTCTTTAAAACATTAAACACCATCACTAATGTTAAAAATATTACGCTTTTCTCAACTTTTAAAAAATCACTTTGACTATAATGTTCATTATTTAAATGTGTCAGGGGAGGTACTTTCATAACAATTCTAAAAAACTTATTTTGGGCCGTCTGAAATTTATTTGTAATTTTTTTAGAACTATCGCTGTACCAATAAGCTGCAGTATAGTCAAAGAGTAGCTGCACTAATGCACTAGCTACATTTTTAAAGTTTGGGTATTAAGGAGCTCTGCTGGTCTTGCTAAAAACTTAATTTTAGAAAAAAAAATTTTGAATGGACTATAACAGCTATGAACACTCTTTTTTTGTTTTTCTCCATAGATCTGACTTGATAATCTCTGCATTGTATAAAGTGACATAGAAATAAGGGTGACCAACTTGATAAGAGCTGTAATGACTAGGGCCAGACGGTATCTGTGAAAATCTATTGCTATTTCTGCGCACAATTTTGGTAAAGATCTTCGAATTTATGTGTAATGATTTTGGGAGTATCATAACTAAAACCTTAATATATGAACTAAAAAGTAATACCTTTTTAACTTGTATTTAATGTTTACAATGCAAATCCAATTACATCCACGTTATTTGGTAAACAAAGCAAGTCTCTCATATAATATATCAACTAGAAGACAGAAAATATATTACTTTACACACTGTATTGTAAATAAATCATATAAATATTTTCATATTAGTCAATACTATTACTGAAATTAATTTTCAACTGAATAAATATAACTTTACACTAGTAAATAAACAGAATCAATGATGGGCTAAAAATCTGCGAAATTCTCTGCACGATGATATAGAGGTAAAGTTGGTTTTATATTCGCACATTCAGACTTTTCCCTTAATATTATAATTTTATAAAAGTATTATTTGCAAAATCTAAATAGCGAAATCATATCAGCAGCCAATGACTATAAAAGTATGACATTGTTCACAGTCAAATAAACAGTGCTAATGTTGTTTTCAAGTCATACTTGCATGCTAATTCCGATCGAATATTCAAAGTAAAATGGTAAACAATATAGAAACTTCTTAATGAACGAATGTGGGAATATGAAACCAACTTTACCTCTATCGTGCAGATTCCGTGTGGGCCTACCCCATAATGTTCAGTCAGTAAAAGTGCCATATTAAATTTTCTAAAACAACAACAACAACAACAACAACAACATACTTTCAAACTCTGTTTGGATTGTTTGAGATCACCTTCAGATTAAACTGACAAAAAAATAAAACAACAACATCAAACTCCAGTAAGTCAAACAATTTGAGTTGAGAGTTGAATGTTAATTTGACAATGTTTCATTCAAATGCAATTAGAAAAGCCTTTTAAATTTAGTCAGTGTATGACACAAACTCACCTGCTCAATGCTTAATTTCCTACAGTGTCCATCAGGTGTACTTAAACTCCTTAATTCTGAAGAGCTCTTCGAGATGGACAGTTCTGGGCACTTTTGTTTGGAACAACATATATGTGGCCAGCCATGATTGTTTCACTCCAAACTGCCCTTTGGAGGGCGATATATCCTGCCTGCAAATCTCCTCAATGCTTTGTCATATATAGATCAAACTTGGTGAGAATTTCAGCGCAGTGCCATCTAGTGATGAGAAGGACAAATATAAACCCAAAAGAGTGTTGCTCTGTTTCTCTTAATTTAGAGCAGCATTCACAGTTGAACAATATAAAACATTTGTGTATTTGACATTTTGAATGTATTATTTTGATTGGAAGAAATGTCTAAAGTAAAGCTGTACAGATCGTTCACATTTCATATGAGCAGCACCTCTCACAACACAGATGCTTTATACACATACATACTGTATAAATGTTCATCACTAACCTTTCTGTGAACAGGATTTGATTATAACTGCAGATCAATGATAGAAATAGCCTACTGTAATGTCTGAAATTATATAAAATAAATAAATAAATAAATGAACACAATTTATTTGCTCCCCTTTGATTTTTTATTTTTATTTCCCAAATGATGTTTAATAGAGCAAGGATGTTTAATGTTTAATAGAGCAATTTTCACAGTATGTCTGGTAATATTTTTTCTTCTGGAGAAAGTCTTATTTCTTTTATTTCGACTAGAATAAAAGCAGTTTTTAATTTTTTAAACACCATTTTAAGGACAATATTATTAGACCCTTTAAGTTATTTATTTATTTTAATTTTTATTTGTTGTCTCCAGAACAAACCATCGTTATACAATAACTTGCCTAATTACCCTAACCTGCCTAGTTAACTTAATTACCCTAGTGAAGCCTTTAAATGTTACTTTAAGCTGTATAGAAGTGTCTTGAAGAATATCTAGTCTAGTAGGGTATATGCCGAAGCATGCTAATAGGACTTTTAATTTGCCATTAACCTGGGTTAAGCGCTTCCGGCGAATTGAATGGCAATGCAAAATCCGGTGCGTTTAAGGTCTGTTTTCTTTAAAAAATCAGCGATGTCTACTAGCTGAGGGATATCCGATATAAAGTGGGTCTCAGATTGTACAAGAAGCACTGCATTAAATTACATTTCCCCCGCCATGTCTTTATAATATGAGCATTTATTTTACCCCAGTATATTCAATGGAGCTTCTGCGTTAGCCTGCTGATTCTGACGGGCGCGTGCGAGTAAACGGCTTTTTGTCTCGTTTTATGCTTGAGCAACCAAATAAATGCCAAAGTTTATTGAACTGAATGTATTTTAATGACATTACAACATCGATGTTGTATAAGGAACCGTATAAAATGGAAAAAGTTCACAATAACAGGCCACCGGAAGTGTATCAGCATGGGAACAGCACTAGCTCGGCATATACCCTATATTATTTACTGTCATCATAACAAAGATAATATAAATCAGTTATTAGAGATGAGTAATTAAAACAGTTATGTTTAGAAATGTGTTAAAGAAATCTGCTCTCCATTAAACAGAAATTGGGGAAAAAATAAACAGGGGGCTAATGATTCAGAGGGGCTAATAATTCTGACTTCAACCATATATAAACACACACAGACCCTTATAGTCTCCGATATGTTATCAATTACAGAAAAACTACACACAGCAGACATTTAGGCCTTATTTGGGTTAAAAAAAACAACACAATATATAGCCCACAGTCAGAGCAAACCGTGTCTGTAATCTTCAACGGCATTGCATCCTCAGAAAGAGTTTGTGCCCCCAAGTATTCATAAAGGATTGTTCACTCAAAACTGAAAATTCTTTCTGTCATTAATTAATTATTCAACCTTCAGAACACACATTCTAAAATATGAAATAGCAATTAAATTATGAAAATTGTGAGATTAAAGCTAGGCTTATAGTCCAGAGATCTGGTCCCGCGTCAAGTCAGGTGCGCCCGCATATAGCCTTTAAAACGCGCCTGAGGCAGCAGAGCAGACGCACGCTAAACAGTTATACGATAGTCTAACTGTGGGTTAGCTTGCATGTGTGGGCATAGATTGCCGTCTTTACCTAAAACTTTCAACTTTTATATAATCTTAAATAAAACAGAAGGAGAATAAAGTATGATTTAAAGCACTAGTTTGGCGCTGAAGCTGATCTGTCTGTGTTTATGTAAACGCTGTTGTTGCATAACCTTCATTGATAAATTAAGTAATGGCAAAACTGTGCATATTCTTATTACTATATAAAAAAGTATACTACTAAGTCAGTCATGCAAAGTAATATTAAATAGCCTACTCTAGTATCTAGTGGCCGGCAGCTAGCTCTCTGCAACTCTCACATGGTCGCCCACTGAAGCTAAGCAGGGCTGCGCCTGGTCAGTACTTGGATGGGAGACCACATGTGAAAGCTAGGTTGCTGTTAGAAGTGGTGTTAGTGAGGCCAGAAGGGGGCACTCAACCTGTGGTCTGTGTGGGTCCTAATGCCCCAGGTTAGTGACGGGGACGCTATACTGCTCAGTAAGCGACATCTTTCGGATGAGACGTTAAACCGAGGTCCTGACTCTCTGTGGTCGTTAAAAATCCTTCGAAAAAAGAGTAGGGGTTTAACCCCGGCATCCTGGCCAAATCTGCCCACTCGACTCTGTCCATCATGGCCTCCTAACCATCCCCATATCATGATTGGCATATTATCACTCTGTCTCCTCTCCACCAATCAGCTGGTGTGCGGTCTGGTGCAAAATGGCTGCCGTCACGTCGTCCAGGTGGATGCTGCACACTGGTGGTGGATGAGGACATTCCCCAGCATTGTGTAATGCCGAGTTCAGACTGCATGATTTTCAAAGTAGTCGTGTCACAGATGTTTTCACACTGCTTGACTATCTGGGCTAGCGTTTCGTCGTTACTTTGTTTACACTGCAAGATGGATCGCCGACAGGGACTTTCACATTGCATGACTTTACTATAGGAAGAATCGCCGACAACTTCGTCCAAACTACGTCTCACAGCCAAAAACACGTCGTATATCTTTTGTTATTAACTACATAATGAGAAAGAAGCCTTTAATGGGGTAGAACATGTACATGTTTGCTCACCTGGGTTTAAAGGGAATTAGCCATTTCTCCTCAACGTTGATCATAAACTAATTTCTTTCTATATGAAACGTCAAACAGACACGGTTGCTCCTGAGTCTTGTCAAACCTCCACTAGTTTTTCCTCCATTTCGTGGGTCCAAATAAACCGAAAAGAGCGCTTTAACTTCTCCCCCAGCCTCCCGCTGGCCTGCAGCAGTCACACACGCACACACAAGTGAAAGCTGCTCTCTCATTGGCTGTAGGCGATCGCTGATGTTATTTTCAGTCATGACTCAATTCACACAGCATGATTTGAATCGCCGACAGCTCCAGATATTCAGCACGCCAAATATCTCGCAGGCATCGGCGACTCAACGGTAATTCTCTCAGATCGCGTCTTTGAAGGTTCACACTGTGTGATTGTCACTCACGTGCACGAGCAGCGATTTGCCTGTGATTTCAGGCATTTGTTGGCAATTTCTCAAAACCTGTCGGTGAGTCAAAATCAGGGCTAAAATCACGCAGTCTGAACTAGGCATAAAGCGCTTTGAGTGCCCAGAAAAACGCTAAATAAATGTAAGGAATTATTATTATTATTAGTTCCCCCCCTATGGGATTAAAATGCCCCCTCAGTTATGACATCCTGGCGCTGGACCTGGTACCATACCACTCAGTGGAAACGGGTCATAAGTGGGTCCCTCAGTAGTGATTAGGGCACAGGAATGAACCTTTCCAATTGGTACGCAGTGAGTGTCAGTGTTGTGTCTCCGACACACTTGAGGGGATTTTTTTGTGTTCATATAAAATGCTAATACCTTATGACAATCATCAAAACTATTCATGAGGCTGATTTTAAAAAATGTCCAAGCATCATGTCAAGACCATCAATAGAATTTAGGCCAAAATCAGCCAAAATTGCTGTTCACCTTTTTTCCCTTGAAAACGTTTTGTTTTCCAAACTCCTGCGAGTACACAGGTCTGATTATCACCAAACTCAACTCTGATCATTCGACTGTTCAAACCGTGGCAGCAGAAG
The DNA here is from genome assembly GCF_049306965.1 of Danio rerio. Classification (NCBI taxonomy): domain Eukaryota; kingdom Metazoa; phylum Chordata; class Actinopteri; order Cypriniformes; family Danionidae; genus Danio; species Danio rerio. Next base: position 1,953,446 of record NC_133192.1, read on the forward strand.
TAAGTAAAAGTCAAATTTGCATCAGTGAATTTGACTGCATGAAGCCAAACTGTCTGTGTGGGTGTGCACTGTATGACAATAGTCTTGTTGTGGATCCCATCTGTAATACAGTAGCAACAAATAATAACTTGACCTCTAGTTGATCATTTAAAAAAGTGTGAGAAGGTGGATTTCTCTGCTGAATCATCTGTTGATCTGCATCAATCATCACCAATACTGCAGGAGACCTACAGGAACCAGCATGGGGACAAGATTCTCATAGAAAACAGTCAAGTTTGGTGAAGGAGAAATCATGGTTTGGGGTAACAGGATTGACCAGTCTAGTCACCAGACATGAACATTATTGAGCATGTCTGGGGTAAGATGAAGGAGGAGGTGTTGAAGATGAACACAATGGGCTCTATTTTGACGGTCCAAAACGCAGGGCGCAAACGCTTTCAGGGCGTGTCAGGACGCGTTTTTGCTAATTTAAGGACGGGAAAATCCACCTTGCGCCGTGGCGCATGGTCTAAAAGGGTTGAGTTTATTTTCTTAATTAGTTATAGGTGTGTTTAGAGAATAAACCAATCAGAGTCTCATCTCCCATTCCCTTTAATAGTCAGCTGCGTCACACCAAGAGTGCATTCACTATTTACAGGACGCAAAGTAAGTCTAAATGGAAAAATGAGCATTTCACAAGCAAACAGCAAACAGTTAATTACAGAAAACAGTTAAACAGAGCATCTACTGCGTGAGAATGAGAGATAATGGATCTACTTTCACTCTTGGATAAGGAAAACTTTACACACAGACATCAATTAGTCTATAAATAAATAATTGCATTTGTTAACCGCAAATATTCATTTCAAAACTATTTCTTAATTCAGTTCTAATTTCCAGCAAACGAATAAATGAACAATAATAATAAAATGTGCTCAAAAACCTGAGTTATATCCTAAAACACATGCTGTGCCCTATATGGACAGGTGGGCAAATCTAAGCTTGTTTTTAATAAAACAAATATAAATATGGATATAATAAATAATACTGCTAATAATAATAACATTATACAAAAGCAAATTGTCATGAATGAACTGAAAAAGCCTCCCGAGATGAAGAAGACATTAAAAAGAGGTATTTTTCAGATTTATGTAGGCTAGAAAATAATATGTTTTGTAATATTTGAATCCTTTATATTTATATCCTATATCTATTCTTATTATATCCTATATATATCCTTAATATTTTCATTTTTTCATATGTAAAGATATTTGCCTATTGCTCTCTTGTGTGTATTAAGCAGTGTGTAAGTGAGGCGCAACTCTGCGCTGGAGTTTAGACCGGGTTTGTTTTGGTCTAATGAAAAATCTATTTTAGTTTCTCAAAATAGCAACGCGCCAGCGGTCCGCCTCAGAACGCCTCCTATTTAGAGCAGAACGCCTATGAGCACACAAATAAGCGCTAATGCATTTGCTATTTAATCAGCGTAGCGCAACGCCTCAAAACGACTCTTGCGCCAAGCTAAAACTACCAAAAGACTACTGCGCCACGCCTTGCGCCACACTGCGCCGGGTGTATGACAGGGCCCGAAGACTCTTGATGAACTTTGGGAGTCCTGCTGAATGCTTTCTTTGCCATTCCAGATGACTTTATTAATCAGTGATGTGAGTCATGTCAGAGATGTATGGATGCAGTCCTCCAAGCTCATGATGGAGTCAGACACAATATTCATTCTGTCTCCACTGCAGCAGGACTTTATATTCTATACTGGACATTATTTCTGTTCAGTGATGAGACTTTAGTCTGAGCAGAGTCAGACCGCACTGTCCTCATCAAATCAGTCAACATCAAGACATGATCAGATTTAATTGAGCTCAAATAAACAAAATCTAGAGGCCCTTACCTTTCATAGAGACACTACTGACACCAAATCATCAACTAGAAGTCCAGTTATTACTTGTTGTTCCTAAAACTTGGATAGGCGACAAGACTTTAGTCAGGTAGTGTATCGCTGCAAACCTTTGACAGCAAACTTTATGACCACAGCACATCAATATGATAACAGTGCAACTTATGGTCTGCAAGTTTGTTATATTATAACTAGGGCCAGACGGAATCTGCAGATGTTTTTTGCTATTTCTGCTGAAAATTTTGGTAAAAGTCTGCAGATTTCTGCGGAATTATTTTTGGAGTATCATAACTTAAACCTTAATACATGAAATTAAAAGTAATACCTTTTAAACTTTTATTTAACGTTTAAAATGCAAACCCAACTAGATTCACTTTATTTGGTAAACAAAGCAAGTCTTTCATATAATATCTCTACTAAAAGACAGAAGATATGACTGTACAAACTGCATTGTACATAAATCTGATAAGCATTTTCACATTAGTTAATAATATTACTGAAATTAATTAAAAAAATGAATAAATATAGATTTACACACATTTACTCAAGTAAATAAACAGAATTAATGATGGGCTAAAAATCTGCGGATTTCTCCACAGGCAGATTCCAGGTGGGCCTAGTTATAACTCATTTTATTTATGGGGTTTCAACCTGTTTGTGTCTCAAAATTTCAACATTGAAACATCTGATCCTCCATAGTGTTTTGTCCTTGAATAGCTGCTATGGCTATGCAAATGTTTAAGAGACGCTGCATTAGAGAACGCTGTTCAAACCATTAGCCGTCATTCTGGAAACAGGCGTAACACGTCTATTAGTGTCTGAGAAATGAATCATGCTTCCAAATATCTTGCAAAAATAGCATCAAAGCTTACTTAGCAAATTTGCATATCCAGGATGTTTTGGGCATCATTGTGGATTCAGATATTTGCAAGATTACATGACAATGCAGCTAATCAAAATTCACAAACATAAATGCTGTCCATATTTGAAGATCAAAATACACAACAACTGACAAAATACCAGCTTTATTAGTGTGCTTATTGATACAGATGCTCTTTTATTTCTAGTAAAACCTCAATCCGGTGACGCAGTGGTGCAGTAGGTAGTGCTGACGCCTCACAGCAAGAAGGTCTCTGGTTCGAGCCTCGGCTGGGTCAGTTTGCATTTTCGTGTGGAGTTTGCATGTTCTCCCCATGTTCGCGTGGGCTTCCACTGGGTGCTCCGGTCATGTCCAAACACATGCGGTACAGGTGAATTGGGTAGGCTAAATTGTCCATAGTGTATAAGTGTGAATGAGTGTGTGTGGATGTTTCCCAGTGATGGGTTGCAGCTGGAAGGGCATTCACTGTTTAAAACATATGCTGGGTAAGTTGTTGGTTCATTCCGCTGTGATGACCCCAGATTGATAAAGGGACTAAGCCAAAAAGAAAATGAATGAATGAGCGCATTATTCCTTAATAATGATGAATTTCAGTGGCTTAAAAATAATCATTTTAATCAAACTTGAAAATATGTGAAGATCAATCATCAGTCATCAATATATCACACCAAGTGTTTTTATATCAATCAATTTTTTATTTTGTTGTTTCTATGAACGCATTAAAAAAATTAAACATTTATCGTATGATAATCTGTAAATATTGCCTAATAAAGATTATGCTTTCATTGGGATCTTGCATCTAGACTTTAGTAACGGTCCTTGCTTTGTGTTTCTGTTTCTCATTGTTTAATAGTTTTACTGTCACCTCAGTTGCCTTTATTAGTTGCCTTGGTTGTGTATTGTCTCATTCACTATATGTGCTCTTCATTGTCAGTTGTTTTTAGTTATCAGATGTCAGCATGTATTTTTCTTTTGTCAGCTTGTTTGTGTTCACTATTACGTTTTCCCTATGAGCTGCAATCAAAATCAATCAACTGCATTTGGATCCTTCACCTCCTCATTCATCAGCACAACACATATATTAAATATAAACATGTATTTGCTATATAGTCAAACACGGGTGACATCAAACTGGAGCTGAATCTCAATGAACAATGTGATTCTAAAATAAAGCTGATTTGCATGTTTGCCAGTGAACTTTCTGACATTAAAATCATAATCCAGAAGCTTCAGAGGTGAACGGTTGAAAGTGTCTCTTCTCTGTTCTGTGGATTTTGATCTGGAGAATGTAATGAGAAACTGATGTAGGATTTGTGTTCAGAGCCTGTAGAAAACAACATTAAACACGTGTGTCTCTGTCAGGTCTGTGGGAATTATGTCTGGACAGAAGCTGAATGTGCTGCGGCTGATCATGATGATGATGATGATGATCCTCTGCTGCCTCACTGGACGGATAAGTACGATTCATACAGAAACTAAAGTTTATCAACTTATAAATAGATGCATGAAATATATTACTAGATATTAGTTTCTAATTTGGTTTTATGCACATTCAAATAGGATGATAGGCTGTCATAACCCATTTTTTGGGTCAAATAAGGACAAATCCAGCGGTAGGGCTGGGCTATTTAGCAAAAAAAAAATTTTTATAAAGTTTGACCGATTTCGATTTTTTAATTTTTTTTATTGTGTCACTTGTCTTCTCAAAACATTACAACAACATGACAGAAGTAACATTCTCTTTAAAAGTAACTTGAAAAACCATCTGGTTATGGAACATTGTATTTTTAATGGCCATGTCATACAAAAATCGGTCAAGGTGTAAATAAATGTAAAACAGATTCACGAGTTAAATAGCGTTGCAGAAGATTTGAATAAGATATATTTGTGTAAATATTGCAGTTGCAGGAATACAGAGGGATTTTTGCAAGTTTTGCTGAGCCTGGGAAAGATTGGCTGTCAGCTCGGCTTTGGCTTTGTCTTCTTCTGATTGAATGTCAGGTTGTAAAGCTGCTGCCTTTTTCTTAAAAAGATACAGTGGAAGAAAAGGACTGAACATGGACACTGTAAAGCCTAATTTAACCCAATGTGTGAAGTTGTGGACGTATAGCAGGAGCAAGTGCCAGACGTGTCTAATTTAAAATAATATATTTAATCTATTTTTTTTCTCTTTTAAATATCGATCATTTGATGAGCTTTGCTCCACTCTCTGTATTATGCTGGCTGATCTGTCTGGTTTTCAACTAGGTCTGCTAAATGACGTCATGGGGGCGAGTACTTTGATTTTCACTGCTACAGGTCCTCACCTCTGCTTGTGTTCAAACCAAAAGATCAGCGCGGTTTTTCACATGGCAGGCTTTTACGTCCTTCATACATGTTGAGATCGAGTTTATCGACTTGATGAGGGAATATGTCTTGACAATCCACACAGACGTGCAACAAGTAAAATCCAACATGACTTCACGCTTTAACAGGCAGTCAAGCAGGTCGCACACCAGAAGCGCCACGACACGGCGCGCACAAGACAGTTTAAAGTATCACACACCAGACGCGCACATTCGCATGATATTTAACATGAAACTAATCAGATGGCGCTCTGTGGCGCGGCTGAAATATGACCTGCTTCCTGAATCGTGACTGGGCGGCGCCGGTGTGTGTATAGAAACCTGTTTAGCATTCTAAAATCCAATCCAACATCACCGAGAGGTGCTTCTGGTGTGCGACCTGCTTCATAGAGTGAATTTTAATTGCCATTATAATGTATTAAATATATATATATATTTTAAAAATCAAAATTCAAATCGTCTTAAAACGTAAATTCGAATTAATCGGAAAAATCTGAAAAATCGCCCAGCCCTACCCAGCGGGTTCATTTTTTTATTGAAATTTAAATTACATTACATACAATGGGTTCGTCCATGTTTGACCCTATGTTGGATTAATGCACTCCAGCGTTTTTTAATAATGTACATGGGCGGGTTAAGAAATTTGGCTTCCACAAACATAAATTTATAAAGCTGACTATGAAACTTTCAGTTTGTATGAGCTGGATGTAAAGACAGTGGCAAACAAAAAAGGTTACAGTTATTACATAACACATTACACTCTATAAAATGCTGGATTGTCGTAACCAAACATTGCGTCAAACATGAACAAACCCAACAGTGGCTTAATATTTCAATTAAATTTACACTTTTTAACTCAATGCCCATTTCTGATGCAATGCTGGTACGGGGTCCGTGACGACATGGACTTTCGCTTAAAGGTTTAAAGGGCTAGCATTGCACCAGTCACCCTTAAGTGGTTTCGTTTGAAAGTGTAGAATCTATATTTTATGAACATGTGCATCACTTTAGTTTTTATTTTACTGTACAAAAGTTATGTACACATAAATATACAGTATTTTGGATACCCGAGCTGGGTATTGAACATTGGTTCATTTTCATATTTTTCATATATGACATGGTGAGGCAGTGGCGCAGTAGGTAGTGCTGTCGCCTCACAGCAAGAAGGTCACTGGGTCGCTGGTTCGAACCTCGGCTCAGTTGGCGTTTCTGTGTGGAGTTTGCATGTTCTCCCTGCCTTCGCGTGGGTTTCCTCCGGGTGCTCCGGTTTCCCCCACAGTCCAAAGACATGTGTTACAGGTGAATTGGGTAGGCTAAATTGTCCGTAGTGTGTGAATGTGTGTGTGGATGTTTCCCAGAGATGGGTTGCAGCTAGAAGGGCATCAGCTGTGTGAAAACCTGCTGGATATGGTGGCGGTTCATTCCGCTGTGGCGACCCCGGATTAATAAAGGGACTAAGCCGACAAGAAAATGAATGAGTGAATATATGACACATGCACAAGTTATATTTCTAATGAAAGCTCTTGCCGGTGCTCATACAGTTCTAGCGTTCTTTTTACTGAATTATATTCACATATCAAACAGTTGCCGAATGAATCGTGGTGTTTCCATGGCGCAGAAGTGAAAACAATACATTTATGATCAATAAGCAGCCCCAGATAGCACAGACAGCTGTCATCTCTTACCTTATGCTATGCGCTTCAGGGACATTCTCCTCTGTTTTTGAGAAGATGTTTATAAGTAATGCTTTTATATGTCTGACGTGGTCCAAACTCAGTGAACCTAAAAGGTACACTTTCAAATTTGAGTTTATATAAAAAAATACAAAAAGCGCCTCTTTTTTTAGGTGTTTATCATAACACAGACAACATATACAGATATTTTAAACACTTTCAATAGTGTTTTATGAAAACTCAAAGGGTTTTCTTTCAAATGATACCAAATTTTTGCATTTACACCTCTGCATGTGGATTTGGGAAGCTTTTAAATTTGGTTAGGCAAAATCTAGGCGGAAATGCCAAAATAACAGCAGAGTTTAAGTGATTAAAACAACCCAGCATTTTTTAGAGTGTAGATGGAAAGTATACTGCTTATTTATGCATCCTGCATATCATGCCCATACATTCACAGGATTCAAAAAACTTTTGTAAATGCTGAATTATGATCCTGTCTCATCAATGCATATAATATTAAGACGCTTATGAACTTAGACATAATGTATTCATGAATGATTTAATGTTTTCTTTTTGGTTTATAAGAGATGTAAATTATTATTAAACAGTATTTATAACAGGGTCCACAGAAGAAAAATAAATGTTTTAACAACACTAATCATATTCATTTTTGTCATCTGTGACAGTGAAAATGCCCCATGCTGTCAACAACGCATTCAGAACAACTTTCTAATTAAACAATCAGATTTAAGGGACAAGTTAATAGTTTGTGTAAGGTTTATGTTTGCAATCAGGGTTGTGCCAGATTATTGTTATGAAGCAACAATTCTCTCATTTTACCTATTATTTTAGCAATAATTTACAGTTAGGGTTAGGATTGAGGGTAGGGATTAGGATTGTAATACATTTAAAAAACAAATGATGTTCCAGAATAAACAAAGTGTTTTGACATATTTTCTGTAATAACAGGTTGTGCATAAACTAATGCACTGTCAGATTTGGACAAAACAAAAAATTGAGTTAAAAAGTTTAATATAAATTTAATATTGTCCCATAGTTGGGTTACAACAACCCAGCATTTTTTTTTTTTAATTAAAAAATATTTTTTTAGGTTTGTTGAGAGATTTAAGTTCTGAAAGCATGAAAGACCTTTTGTTTCAATGTATGTAAAACTTAAAGTAACAAGCATGAACATTTATGGTTATAATTTCACAATGATCAATTGATTTTAAACCAGACTTAACAACAGGTGCACAGATTAAAAGTAAAGGAGTTGTGGCAGTATTTCAAGGCAAATTATTAAATCTTTTTTATTTGATTTTCTTTAGATATGACAACTTACCATCCAGCTACCAGTTTAACACCAGAAACAACAACTATCAACTCAAATAACAGTACAACACCAGAAACAACAACAATCAACTCAAATAACAGTACAACACCAGAAACAACAACTATCAACCCAACTAACAGTACAACACCAGAAACAACAACTATCAACTCAAATAACAGTACAACACCAGAAACAACAACTATCAACCCAAATAACAGTACAACACCAGAAACATCAACTATCAACTCAAATAACAGTACAACAACAACTATCAACTCAAATAACAGTACAACACCAGAAACAACAACTATCAACTCAAATAACAGTACAACACCAGAAACAACAACTATCAACCCAACTAACAGTACAACACCAGAAACAACAACTATCAACTCAAATAACAGTACAACACCAGAAACAACAACTATCAACTCAAATAACAGTACAACACCAGAAACAACAACTCTCAACCCAAATAACAGTACAACAACAACTATCAGCTCAAATAACAGTACAACACCAGAAACATCAACTATCAACTCAAATAACAGTACAACACCAGAAACAACAACTATCAACTCAAATAACAGTACAACACCAGAAACAACAACTCTCAACCCAAATAACAGTACAACAACAACTATCAACTCAAATAACAGTACCACACCAGAAACATCAACTATCAACTCAAATAACAGTACAACAACAACTATCAACTCAAATAACAGTACCACACCAGAAACAACTATCAACTCAAATAACAGTACAACACCAGAAACAACAACTATTAGCTCAAATAACAGTACAACACCAGAAACAACAACTATCAACTCAAATAACAGTACAACACCAGAAACAACAACTATCAACTCAAATAACAGTACAACAACAACTATCAGCTCAAATAACAGTACAACACCAGAAACAACAACTCTCAACCCAAATAACAGTACAACACCAGAAACAACAACTGACAACCCAACTAACAGTACAACAACAACTATCAGCTCAAATAACAGTACAACACCAGAAACATCAACTATCAACCCAACTAACAGTACAACACCAGAAACAACAACTATCAACTCAAATACCAGAGCAACACCAGAAACAACAACTATCAACTCAAATAACAGTACAACACCAGAAACAACAACTATCAACCCAAATAACAGTACCACACCAAAAACAACAACTATCAACTCAAATAACAGTACAACACCAGAAACAACAACTATCAACTCAAATAACAGTACAACACCAGAAACAACAACTATCAACCCAAATAACAATACAACAGCAACTATGAGCTCAATTAACAGTACAACACCAGAAACAACAACTATCAACTCAAATAACAGTACAACACCAGAAACAACAACTATCAACTCAAATAACAGTACAACACCAGAAACAACAACTATCAACTCAAATAACAGTACAACAACAACTATCAACTCAAATAACAGTACAACAACAACTATCAACTCAAATAACAGTACCACACCAGAAACAACAACTATCAACTCAAATAACAGTACAACAACAACTATCAACTCAAATAACAGTACCACACCAGAAACAACAACTATCAACTCAAATAACAGTACAACACCAGAAACAACAACTATCAACTCAAATAACAGTACAACACCAGAAACAACAACTATCAACCCGACTAACAGTACAACACCAGAAACAACAACTATCAACTCAAATAACAGTACAACACCAGAAACAACAACTATCAACTCAAATAACAGTACAACAGCAACTATGAGCTCAATTAACAGTACAACACCAGAAACAACAACTATCAACCCAACTAACAGTACAACACCAGAAACAACAACTATCAACCCAAATAACAGTACAACACCAAAAACAACAACTATCAACTCAAATAACAGTACCACACCAGAAACAACAACTATCAACCCAAATAACAGTACCACACCAGAAACATCAACTATCAACTCAAATAACAGTACAACAACAGAAACATCAACTATCAACTCAAATAACAGTACAACACCAGAAACAACAACTATCAACCCAAATAACAGTACAACACCAGAAACATCAACTATCAACTCAAATAACAGTACAACAACAACTATCAACTCAAATAACAGTACAACACCAGAAACAACAACTATCAACTCAAATAACAGTACCACACCAGAAACAACAACTATCAACCCAAATAACAGTACAACACCAGAAACAACAACTATCAACCCAACTAACAGTACAACACCAGAAACAACAACTATCAACTCAAATAACAGTACAACACCAGAAACAACAACTATCAACTCAAATAACAGTACAACACCAGAAACAACAACTATCAACTCAAATAACAGTACAACACCAGAAACATCAACTATCAACTCAAATAACAGTACAACAACAACTATCAGCTCAAATAACAGTACAACACCAGAAACATCAACTATTAGCTCAAATAACAGTACAACACCAGAAACAACAACTATCAACTCAAATAACAGTTCAACACCAGAAACAACAACTATCAACTCAAATAACAGTACAACACCAGAAACATCAACTATCAACTCAAATAACAGTACAACAACAACTATCAGCTCAAATAACAGTACAACACCAGAAACAACAACTGACAACCCAACTAACAGTACAACAACAACTATCAGCTCAAATAACAGTACAACTCCAGAAACAACAACTATCAACCCAAATAACAGTACAACACCAGAAACAACAACTGACAACCCAACTAACAGTACAACAACAACTATCATCTCAAAAAACAGTAAAACAACAGAAACAACAACTATCAACCCAACTAACAGTACAACACCAGAAACAACAACTATCAACTCAAATAACAGTACAACACCAGAAACAACAACTATCAACCCAAATAACAGTACAACACCAGAAACAACAACTATCAACTCAAATAACAGTACAACACCAGAAACAACAACTATCAACTCAAATAACAGTACCACACCAGAAACAACAACTATCAACTCAAATAACAGTACAACACCAGAAACAACAACTATCAACTCAAATAACAGTACCACACCCGAAACAACAACTATCAACCCAAATAACAATACAACAGCAACTATGAGCTCAATTAACAGTACAACACCAGAAACAACAACTCTCAACTCAAATAACAGTACAACACCAGAAACAACAACTATCAACTCAAATAACAGTACAACACCAGAAACAACAACTATCAACTCAAATAACAGTACAACAACAACTATCAACTCAAATAACAGTACCACACCAGAAACAACAACTATCAACTCAAATAACAGTACAACACCAGAAACAACAACTATCAACTCAAATAACAGTACAACACCAGAAACAACAACTATCAACCCGACTAACAGTACAACACCAGAAACAACAACTATCAACTCAAATAACAGTACAACACCAGAAACAACAACTATCAACTCAAATAACAGTACAACAGCAACTATGAGCTCAATTAACAGTACAACACCAGAAACAACAACTATCAACCCAACTAACAGTACAACACCAGAAACAACAACTATCAACCCAAATAACAGTACAACACCAAAAACAACAACTATCAACTCAAATAACAGTACCACACCAGAAACAACAACTATCAACCCAAATAACAGTACCACACCAGAAACATCAACTATCAACTCAAATAACAGTACAACAACAGAAACATCAACTATCAACTCAAATAACAGTACAACACCAGAAACAACAACTATCAACTCAAATAACAGTACAACACCAGAAACAACAACTATCAACTCAAATAACAGTACAACACCAGAAACATCAACTATCAACTCAAATAACAGTACAACACCAGAAACAACAACTCTCAACCCAAATAACAGTACAACAACAACTATCAACCCAAATAATAGGACAACACCAGAAACAACAACTATCAACCCAAATAACAGTACAACAACAACTATCAACTCAAATAACAGTACAACAGCAACTATGAGCTCAATTCACAGTACAACACCAGAAACAACAACTATCAACCCAACTAACAGTACAACACCAGAAACAACAACTATCAACCCAAATAACAGTACAACACCAAAAACAACAACTATCAACTCAAATAACAGTACCACACCAGAAACAACAACTATCAACCCAAATAACAGTACCACACCAGAAACATCAACTATCAACTCAAATAACAGTACAACAACAGAAACATCAACTATCAACTCAAATAACAGTACAACACCAGAAACATCAACTATCAACTCAAATAACAGTACAACACCAGAAACAACAACTCTCAACCCAAATAACAGTACAACAACAACTATCAACCCAAATAATAGGACAACACCAGAAACAACAACTGACAACCCAACTAACAGTACAACAACAACTATCAACTCAAATAACAGTAAAACAACAGAAACAACAACTATCAACTCAAATACCAGAGCAACACCAGAAACAACAACTATCAACTCAAATAACAGTACAACACCAGAAACAACAACTATCAACTCAAATAACAGTACAACACCAGAAACAACAACTATCAACCCAACTAACAGTACAACTCCAGAAACAACAACTATCAACCCAACTAACAGTACCACACCAGAAACAACAACTATCAACTCAAATAACAGTACAACACCAGAAACAACAACTATCAACCCAACTAACAGTACCACACCAGAAACAACAACTATCAACTCAAATAACAGTACAACACCAGAAACATCAACTATCAACTCAAATAACAGTACAACACCAGAAACAACAACTCTCAACCCAAATAACAGTACAACAACAACTATCAACCCAAATAATAGGACAACACCAGAAACAACAACTATCAACCCAAATAACAGTACAACAACAACTATCAACTCAAATAACAGTACAACACCAGAAACAACAACTATCAACCCGACTAACAGTACAACACCAGAAACAACAACTATCAACTCAAATAACAGTACAACAGCAACTATGAGCTCAATTCACAGTACAACACCAGAAACAACAACTATCAACCCAACTAACAGTACAACACCAGAAACAACAACTATCAACCCAAATAACAGTACAACACCAAAAACAACAACTATCAACTCAAATAACAGTACCACACCAGAAACAACAACTATCAACCCAAATAACAGTACCACACCAGAAACATCAACTATCAACTCAAATAACAGTACAACAACAGAAACATCAACTATCAACTCAAATAACAGTACAACACCAGAAACAACAACTATCAGCTCAAATAACAGTACAACACCAGAAACATCAACTATCAACTCAAATAACAGTACAACACCAGAAACAACAACTCTCAACCCAAATAACAGTACAACAACAACTATCAACCCAAATAATAGGACAACACCAGAAACAACAACTGACAACCCAACTAACAGTACAACAACAACTATCAACTCAAATAACAGTAAAACAACAGAAACAACAACTATCAACTCAAATACCAGAGCAACACCAGAAACAACAACTATCAACTCAAATAACAGTACCACACCAGAAACAACAACTATCAACCCAAATAACAGTACCACACCAGAAACAACAACTATCAACTCAAATAACAGTACAACACCAGAAACAACAACTATCAACCCAACTAACAGTACAACTCCAGAAACAACAACTATCAACCCAACTAACAGTACCACACCAGAAACAACAACTATCAACTCAAATAACAGTACAACACCAGAAACAACAACTATCAACCCAACTAACAGTACCACACCAGAAACAACAACTATCAACTCAAATAACAGTACAACACCAGAAACAACAACTATCAACCCAAATAACAGTACAACAACAACTATCAGCTCAAATAACAGTACAACAACAGAAACAACAACTATCAACCCAAATAATAGGACAACACCAGAAACAACAACTATCAACCCAAATAACAGTACAACAACAACTATCAGCTCAAATAACAGTACAACTCCAGAAACAACAACTATCAACTCAAATAACAGTACCACACCAGAAACAACAACTATCAACTCAAATAACAGTACAACACCAGAAACAACAACTATCAACTCAAATAACAGTACAACACCAGAAACAACAACTATTAGCTCAAATAACAGTACAACACCAGAAACAACAACTATTAGCTCAAATAACAGTACAACACCAGAAACAACAACTATCAACCCAACTAACAGTACAACACCAGAAACAACAACTATCAACTCAAATAACAGTACCACACCAGAAACAACAACTATCAACTCAAATAACAGTAAAACAACAGAAACAACAACTATCAACCCAAATAACAGTACAACACCAAAAACAACAACTATCAACTCAAATTACAGTACCACACCAGAAACAACAACTATCAACTCAAATAACAGTACAACACCAGAAACATCAACTATCAACTCAAATAACAGTACAACACCAGAAACAACAACTATCAACTCAAATAACAGTACAACACCAGAAACAACAACTGACAACCCAACTAACAGTACAACAACAACTATCAGCTCAAATAACAGTACAACTCCAGAAACAACAACTATCAACCCAAATAACAGTACAACACCAGAAACAACAACTATCAACTCAAATAACAGTACAACACCAGAAACAACAACTATCAACTCAAATAACAGTACAACACCAGAAACAACAACTATCAACTCAAATAACAGTACCACACCAGAAACAACAACTATCAACCCAAATAACAGTACCACACCAGAAACGACAACTATCAACTCAAATAACAGTACAACAACAGAAACGACAACTATCAACCCAACTAACAGTACAACACCAGAAACAACAACTATCAACTCAAATAACAGTACCACACCAGAAACAACAACTATCAACTCAAATAACAGTACAACACCAGAAACAACAACTATCAACCCAACTAACAGTACAACACCAGAAACAACAACTATCAACCCAAATAACAGTACAACACCAGAAACAACAACTATCAACTCAAATAACAGTACAACACCAGAAACAACAACTATCAACTCAAATAATAGTACAACACCAGAAACAACAACTATCAACTCAAATAACAGTACCACACCAGAAACAACAACTATCAACCCAACTAACAGTACAACACCAGAAACAACAACTATCAACCCAAATAACAGTACAACACCAGAAACAACAACTATCAACTCAAATAACAGTACAACACCAGAAACAACAACTATCAACTCAAATAATAGTACAACACCAGAAACAACAACTATCAACTCAAATAACAGTACCACACCAGAAACAACAACTATCAACTCAAATAAAAGTACCACACCAGAAACAACAACTATTAGCTCAAATAACAGTACAACAACAGAAACAACAACTATCAACTCAAATAACAGTACAACAACAACTATCAGCTCAAATAACAGTACAACACCAGAAACAACAACTGACAACCCAACTAACAGTACAACAACAACTATCAACTCAAATAACAGTAAAACAACAGAAACAACAACTATCAACCCAACTAACAGTACAACACCAGAAACAACAACTATCAACTCAAATACCAGAGCAACACCAGAAACAACAACTATCAACTCAAATAACAGTACAACACCAGAAACAACAACTATCAACCCAAATAACAGTACAACACCAGAAACAACAACTATCAACTCAAATAACAGTACAACACCAGAAACAACAACTATCAACTCAAATAACAGTACCACACCAGAAACAACAACTATCAACTCAAATAACAGTACAACACCAGAAACAACAACTATTAGCTCAAATAACAGTACAACACCAGAAACAACAACTATCAACCCAACTAACAGTACAACACCAGAAACAACAACTATCAACTCAAATAACAGTACCACACCCGAAACAACAACTATCAACCCAAATAACAATACAACAGCAACTATGAGCTCAATTAACAGTACAACACCAGAAACAACAACTATCAACCCAACTAACAGTACAACACCAGAAACAACAACTATCAACTCAAATAACAGTACAACACCAAAAACAACAACTATCAACTCAAATAACAGTACCACACCAGAAACAACAACTATCAACTCAAATAACAGTACAACACCAGAAACATCAACTATCAACTCAAATACAAGTACAACACCAGAAACATCAACTATCAACTCAAATAACAGTACAACACCAGAAACAACAACTATCAACTCAAATAACAGTACAACACCAGAAACAACAACTATCAACTCAAATAACAGTACCACACCAGAAACAACAACTATCAACTCAAATAACAGTACAACACCAGAAACATCAACTATCAACTCAAATAACAGTACAACACCAGAAACATCAACTATCAACTCAAATAACAGTACAACACCAGAAACAACAACTATCAACTCAAATAACAGTACAACACCAGAAACAACAACTATCAACTCAAATAACAGTACCACACCAGAAACAACAACTATCAACTCAAATAACAGTACAACACCAGAAACATCAACTATCAACTCAAATAACAGTACAACACCAGAAACAACAACTCTCAACCCAAATAACAGTACAACACCAGAAACAACAACTGACAACCCAACTAACAGTACAAAAACAACTATCAGCTCAAATAACAGTACAACTCCAGAAACAACAACTATCAACCCAAATAACAGTACAACAACAACTATCAACTCAAATAACAGTAAAACAACAGAAACAACAACTATCAACTCAAATACCAGAGCAACACCAGAAACAACAACTATCAACTCAAATAACAGTACCACACCAGAAACAACAACTATCAACCCAACTAACAGTACCACACCAGAAACAACAACTATCAACCCAACTAACAGTACAACTCCAGAGACAAACACTATCAACCCAACTAACAGTACCACACCAGAAACAACAACTATCAACCCAAATAACAGTACAACAACAACTATCAGCTCAAATAACAGTACAACTCCAGAAACAACAACTATCAACTCAAATAACAGTACAACACCAGAAACAACAACTATCAACCCAAATAACAGTACAACAACAACTATCAGCTCAAATAACAGTACAACAACAGAAACAACAACTATCAACCCAAATAATAGGACAACACCAGAAACAACAACTATCAACCCAAATAACAGTACAACAACAACTATCAGCTCAAGTAACAGTACAACACCCGAAACAACAACTATCAACCCAAATAACAGTACAACAACAACTATCAGCTCAAATAACAGTACAACAACAGAAACAACAACTATCAACCCAAATATAAGGACAACACCAGAAACAACAACTATCAACCCAAATAACAGTACAACAACAACTATCAGCTCAAATAATAGTACAACACCAGAAACAACAACTATCAACTCAAATAACAGTACAACACCAGAAACAACAACTATCAACCCAAATAACTATACAACAGCAACAATCAGCTCAAATAACAGTACAACACCAGAAACAACAACTATCAACTCAAATAACAGTACAACACCAGAAACAACAACTATCAACTCAAATAACAGTACAACACCAGAAACAACAACTATCAACCCAACTAACAGTACAACACCAGAAACAACAACTATCAACTCAAATAACAGTACAACACCAGAAACAACAACTATCAACCCAACTAACAGTACAACACCAGAAACAACAACTATTAGCTCAAATAACAGTACAACACCAGAAACAGTCAACCCTCCTGCCCATGCAACATCAGAAAATACAACCTTTAACCCAACTTCCAGTTCAACAACAGTTACAACAACACACAATCCGACAACAAGTTTAACATCAGACACAACTCACAATCTAACTACAAATTTAACAACAGATACAACACACAATCCAACAAGTTTAACAACAGACACAACAACACACAATACAACAACAAGTTTAACACTACATATAACAACACACAATCCAACATGTTTAACAACAGATATAGCACACAATACAACTACAAGTTTAACAACGGACACAACAACACACAATCCAACAACACATTTAACAACAGAAACAATAACACACAATACAACTACAAGTTTAACAACAGAAACAACAACACATAACCCAGCTACAAGTTCAACAACAGACACAACAACTCACAATCCAACAACACATTTAACAACAGAAACAATAACACACAATACAACAAGTTTAACAACAGAAACAACAACTCACAATCCAACAACAAATTTAACAACAGAGATAATAACACACAATACAACAAGTTTAACAACAGAAACAACAGCACACAATACAACAACAAATTTAACAACAGAAACAACAACACACAATCCAACAACAAGTTTAACAACAGAAACAACAACACACAATTCAACAACAAGTTTAACAACAGAAACAACAACACAAAATCCAACAACAAGTTTAACAACAACACAAAATCCAACAACAAGTTTAACAACAGAAACAACAACACACAATCCAACAAGTTTACCAACAGACACAACAACACACAATCCAACAACAAGTTTAACAACAGAAACAACAACACACAATCCAACAACAAGTTTAACAACAGAAACAACAACACACAATCCAACAACAAGTTTAACAACAGAAACAACAACACACAATCCAACAACAAGTTTAACAACAGAAACAACAACACACAATCCAACAAGTTTAACAACAGAAACAACAACACACAATCCAACAACAAATTTAACAACAGAGATAACACATAATACAACAAGTTTAACAACAGAAACAACAACACACAATACAACAAGTTTAACAACAGAAACAACAACACACAATACAACAACAAGTTTAACAACAGAAACAACAACACACAATCCAATGACAAATTTAACAACAGAAACAACAACACACAATACAACTACAAGTTTAACAACAGAAACAACAACACACAATCCAACAACAAGTTTAACAACAACACGCAATCCAACAACAAGTTTAACAGAAACAACAACACACAATCCAACAACAAGTTTAACAACAGAAACAACAACACACAATCCAACAACAAGTTTAACAACAACACGCAATCCAACAACAAGTTTAACAGAAACAACAACACACAATCCAACAACAAGTTTAACAACAGAAACAACAACACACAATCCAACAACAAGTTTAACAACAGAAACAACAACACACAATACAACAACAAATTTAACAACAGAGATAATAACACACAATACAACAAGTTTAACAACAGAAACAACAACACACAATACAACAACAAGTTTAACAACAGAAACAACAACACACAATCCAACAACACGTTTAACAACAGAAACAACAACACACAATACAACAACAAGTTTAACAACAACACGCAATCCAACAACAAGTTTAACAACAACACGCAATCCAACAACAAGTTTAACAACAGAAACAACAACACACAATCCAACAACAAGTTTAACAACAGAAACAACAACACACAATCCAACAACAAGTTTAACAACAGAAACAACAACACACAATACAACAACAAGTTTAACAACAGAAACAACAACACACAATCCAACAACAAGTTTAACAACAGACACAACAACACACAATCCAACAACAAGTTTAACAACAACACGCAATCCAACAACAAGTTTAACAACAGAAACAACAACACACAATCCAACAAGTTTAACAACAGAAACAACAACACACAATCCAACAACAAATTTAACAACAGAGATAATAACACACAATCCAACAAGTTTAACAACAGACACAACAACTCACAATCCAACAACAAATTTAACAACAGAGATAATAACACACAATACAACAAGTCTAACAACAGAAACAACAACACACAATACAACAACAAGTTTAACAACAGAAACAACAACACACAATCCAACAACAAGTTTAACAACAGACACAACAACACACAATCCAACAACAAGTTTAACAACAACACGCAATCCAACAACAAGTTTAACAACAGAAACAACAACACACAATTCAAGAAGAAGTTTAACAACAGAAACAACAACACAAAATCTAACTACCGGTTTAACAACAGAAACAACAACACACAATCCAACAAGTTTAACAACAGAAACAACAACAAACAATCCAACAACAAGTTTAACAACAGAAACAACAACACACAATACAACGAGTTTAACAACAGAAACAACAACACACAATACAACAACAAGTTTAACAATAGAAACAACAAGCCACAAGCCATCTTCTAATGTAACACAAGATAAAACAACAAGCAATCAATCTATTAGTTTGACAGCAGATACAACACACAATCCAACAACAAGTTTAACAACAACACGCAATCCAACAACAAGTTTAACAACAGAAACAACAACACACAATCCAACAAGTTTAACAACAGAAACAACAACACACAATCCAACAACAAATTTAACAACAGAGATAATAACACACAATCCAACAAGTTTAACAACAGACACAACAACTCACAATCCAACAACAAATTTAACAACAGAGATAATAACACACAATACAACAAGTCTAACAACAGAAACAACAACACACAATACAACAACAAGTTTAACAACAGAAACAACAACACACAATCCAACAACAAGTTTAACAACAGACACAACAACACACAATCCAACAACAAGTTTAACAACAACACGCAATCCAACAACAAGTTTAACAACAGAAACAACAACACACAATTCAAGAAGAAGTTTAACAACAGAAACAACAACACAAAATCTAACTACCGGTTTAACAACAGAAACAACAACACACAATCCAACAAGTTTAACAACAGAAACAACAACAAACAATCCAACAACAAGTTTAACAACAGAAACAACAACACACAATACAACGAGTTTAACAACAGAAACAACAACACACAATACAACAACAAGTTTAACAACAGAAACAACAACACACAATCCAACAACAAGTTTAACAACAGACACAACAACACACAATCCAACAACAAGTTTAACAACAACACGCAATCCAACAACAAGTTTAACAACAGAAACAACAACACACAATTCAAGAAGAAGTTTAACAACAGAAACAACAACACAAAATCTAACTACCGGTTTAACAACAGAAACAACAACACACAATCCAACAAGTTTAACAACAGAAACAACAACAAACAATCCAACAACAAGTTTAACAACAGAAACAACAACACACAATACAACGAGTTTAACAACAGAAACAACAACACACAATACAACAACAAGTTTAACAATAGAAACAACAAGCCACAAGCCATCTTCTAATGTAACACAAGATAAAACAACAAGCAATCAATCTATTAGTTTGACAGCAGATACAACACACAATCCAACAACAAGTTTAACAACAACACGCAATCCAACAACAAGTTTAACAACAGAAACAACAACACACAATCCAACAAGTTTAACAACAGAAACAACAACACACAATCCAACAACAAATTTAACAACAGAGATAATAACACACAATCCAACAAGTTTAACAACAGACACAACAACTCACAATCCAACAACAAATTTAACAACAGAGATAATAACACACAATACAACAAGTCTAACAACAGAAACAACAACACACAATACAACAACAAGTTTAACAACAGAAACAACAACACACAATCCAACAACAAGTTTAACAACAGACACAACAACACACAATCCAACAACAAGTTTAACAACAACACGCAATCCAACAACAAGTTTAACAACAGAAACAACAACACACAATTCAAGAAGAAGTTTAACAACAGAAACAACAACACAAAATCTAACTACCGGTTTAACAACAGAAACAACAACACACAATCCAACAAGTTTAACAACAGAAACAACAACAAACAATCCAACAACAAGTTTAACAACAGAAACAACAACACACAATACAACGAGTTTAACAACAGAAACAACAACACACAATACAACAACAAGTTTAACAACAGACACAACAACACACAATACAACAACAAGTTTAACAATAGAAACAACAAGCCACAAGCCATCTTCTAATGTAACACAAGATAAAACAACAAGCAATCAATCTATTAGTTTGACAGCAGATACAACACACAATCTAACTACAAGTTTAACAACAAAATCAACTCACAATCTAACAAGTTTTACAATAGAAATAACAGCCCACAATCCAGCTACCAGTTCAACACCAGATACAACCACTATCAATGCACCTACCACTACCCACCCACCTGAGACCTCAACAGCAGCAGAAGTATATATCGATCCCTCAGAAGCATCGTAAGTGTGTGTGTTTACCAGCCATTTTCAATAATAAACAGAACTTACAGACTACTAAATGATCTAATCAAATGTTGCAGACACTCACTGTCCAGCCTGGAGTCTAAGATGGAGGAGATGGAGAAGAGCAATGAAAGCAGTGTGCCGATTGTCATTGGGGAAGCTGTTGGCGTTCTTCATGTACAACCCAAAGACATGGAGACCAAAGACATCGACATATGCTACTCTTCAAATCAAGCCAAGGTAATATTAAAGGATTAGTTCTCCCCAAAATTCTGTCTTTAAAGGTTCAAGAAGCCCTCAAGTACTTTTGTTTTGAGATGTTAACAGATGTGCGTGTGTTGAGCATCAGGTAGCACAATGTTAGCAGCTGTCAGCTTTAATTGTGGGGAAAACTGGATAATTTTGAGCTTTTGTCAGATAATTTCAGCTTCCGGGTTTAAATTGATTTTTGGGGCGAATCAAAAAAAGTGCAAAGACGACGCGTTGGTTTCTCATTATTATTCATAGCGGAGTTTTCTTATCCTATGAGAAGAGTCGGCTGCTTAATTATTCATGACTGCGCGTGCTTTCTGAAGGCAAGGCAGACCTGCCAGTGCCAAGCTGTGAGACACGCACCCACGGCACACAGTATTTAGCCGTTCATTAAGGCTCGTATGTGTTTGTTTCCATGATCCATGGGGTTTGTTGCACAGGAGAGCAGTACGAGAATTGGAGAATGGCGGACGTTGTCTTTTATCAGAAGTTCGCTCAAATGCATTCAGACCCGGGGATTGAGGGAGAATCCTCATTTATAGTGTTTATATGAACACACTTATCTTTATAATGATATAAATTGTGGTTATGTGTATATGAAATTACGAATAACAAATGTAGCAGGACATTAAGTTACTGTTTATTTCTTTACATTTTACCTTTATAAACTGTAAAATCGTGTGTCTCCTCACGGTTTGTGTCTCAATTTGTGAGCCGACTGACAACAGTCGCTCCCCTCCTTCTCCTGTATAAGTTGGCAATTCATTCCACTGTGGCGACCCCAGAAAAATAAAGAACTAAGTCCAAAAGAAAATGAATGAATAGATATGATTACTGTTGTAGTCACATGGAACGTTTTGACCGTGTCTTTTCTGGACTTTTAATCATGACACTTGCTGTCTATGGAAGATGAGGGAGCTCTGGGATTTAATCTAAATTGTCTTAATTAGTGCTCTGAATAAGAACAAAGGTCTCAGGGATTGGAATTACAAGAGGGTGAGCAATTAATAACAGAACAAAAATTTTGGATCCCTTTAACACTGTTTCCAAACAATCGATCTTGCTTACTGCTCTGCACTTTGCTCAGTTGCTTTTGCAGGGTTCAACGCTAAGGATTTTTTCTACTTGTCCAATCGGGCAAGTGGTTCAGATTTTTACTTGCCCTGCCAAAATTTTTACTGGCCTCACCAAAAAAAGGAAGTTAATAGCTATGTTTTAGCCGCATATTTTAAATAATGTGTCAAAAATAAAGTCTGCGAATCTAGAATTTCAATACTTAAAACATTGTTGATAAAAGTGTTATGCAAACAAAAAGAGGAGTATGGAAAATGTGGAAATATTTTATTGCGGTTCGAAATTGTTGAACAAACGGTGGGTGACTTGTCAAACTGACGGCAAATTTTGCAAAACATTACTTAATTTTTTTGTTGCGTTGTTCAGACGTAAATGTCTGCTTTTAAGACATTAAAAACAGACATTTTCTTTTAGCCTTATAATTTGATGCTGCCGCCATGTTGCCGTTTCTTCGCTGTACTGGTTGTTGCCAGCTTACGGAAAAAAAAATGGATTGCTCAAAACATAAAATCAGATAAAAGGAAACAGAAAGCAATATGGTGTTTACAACATCATGGAGAAGGTATTGTTTAAAAACTTAAAATGCATGCAATTGACATATAGTTGCAGACAAATTAAATGTTAGTGACAAGGCAGCACTGTCCCAATTGGGCCAGTAATGATCCTGTCTACTGTCCCAAGTGTCTCTCACACTGGCCCTGGGCCACTGGGCAGTCCTTATTGTTGAGCCCTGTTTTGTATTTGCTATAGTTTGAATTTTCAATTTGATTCAACTTAAATATTTAGGATAGAAAACTTATTTTTTTACATTGTGTCTGCTTCTCTTTCAAAATCATTTAAATTCTTTGTTTTCATTATTAATTTGCATGCATGTGTAAGCTTATTACTATTTTATGTAAAGAACATTCAGTTGTGAAATCTGGCATATCTTCACTTTACAGGTTGTTGAGAGTCAAAGTGACATGAACTGTTCCTGGACTGTAAAGATTTCCAAGGAGGCTTTTGATAAATCTCGTCTGGAAAACAACGGAAGTGCATTTGTTGGAGTTCTGCGCTTCAAGAACATGGGGAACAAGGTAACGAGTGCTGCTTTGTTTGTTTAGATTTTTTCTAAAAATAATATTATATGAAAAAAAAAACAAATGTTTCTAGATCAATGACATTCACACATTGCTGTTCTCTTGATTTGTGATCTAGAATCAAGCTAAAAATTACAGCATTCTGAATAATGAAGTCTATGGAATCACAATGCGCGCCAACATCTTCAACCTCACCAACAATATTGAAATGCTCTTTACACAGAGCAATCCGGTAATAAGGGCTTTGTTGAAGAACTCCATTTATAAAAATAATCACACACTGAAAACAAAAATGAACTCAAATGTGTTTCTACAGGCCGGTGATTTGTCCTGTAGTTCTTGGGATGGCAACGGTAAATACATGTATGGCTCTACATATCAGTTCACATCAACAAACTCAATCAAACTGAAATTGGTTGCTCTTTTTGCCTTTGCAGGAGATCCTGAGTGGACAAGCTTTGGCTGCAAGACGATCAAAATCAACAACAGCACCATAAAGTGCTCATGTTCACATCTGACCTTCTTCGCAGTGCTGATGGTGAGAAGAAGAGTCATGTTTCTATTAAAAACACATTCAATCAGAAGCTCTTAGTGCATTTCTACATGCTTATGCACACAATCTGACAAAATAATGTTAACTAATGTATGCATATTAAATTAATAGATTTATATGTCTATAGATGTATACCTATATAGTGTTTGTTATATAGTTTATATAGTAAACACTACACTATTACAAATTTTATTCAGTCAATAGTTCAAGATCACTGTGCTTGTTTTTAGTTTTGTTGTTGTTGTTGTTGGTGGTGGTGGTTTTATATGCTATTATCTGCATATGAAATTGTTATTGTATTGTGTCCCTATGGTTTGTACTGCATCTGCTTTTCATGTTGCCTCTTGGCCAGGTCGTCATTGTAAATGAGAACTGGTTCTCAATTGACTTATCTGGTTAAATAAAGGTTATTATTATTATTATTAGGGCTGCACGATACTGTAAAAAATATGCGATATTTAGTTTTTCCGCAATACATTTTGCGATCGATATAATTTCACCAGATGACTTGAATAGCTTTTTTTAAAAAGAACAAATTGATAATTTCAGTTTAATTATTCTGCATAACATTCTACAAACTAACCAAGGGTCCGTTCTTCGTACGTGGATTACTCAGTTAGCTGGATTTGGATATTGACGATTTGACATGATCCAGGATCGTTTCGTTCTTCAAAGCTGATCCGAGAGTTGTTGTCATAGCAACAGTTCTGCTAGGTCAAACCTGATCGGGAGCAGGTTCAATTCATATAAACAGGATTAGATCGGGTCAGTTCAAGCAAAGATAATAGAGAAAGTATGTACCGAATTCTGATATTTTCTTACAGTAGTAGTTATATACACTTGGGAAAATGGTACATATTTTTTAACTATATATATAAAGTTATAGTTATTAATAAAATAAATAAAGTTATATATATATTAATAAAAATTATGCAATCTGCACCCCCGAAATAAAAGTACAAAGACTGCCACCTGCCAAGAGAAAACTTATTGATATGAACTTTTTAGATCGCTTTAGTACAAATTGTGTATGATAAGATAATACAAAAAAAAAAAAAAATAAATAATACATTAATGCAGTCGTAAACATGTTTTGGCAGTTAATATGCCAGTGATTTGATGCTTCACAAAACTTGCAGATGCCTTTCACAAAATCAAAATGCTTTTGTAAACATCCAGTTATTCCATAAAGTGATTAAAAAACAGCTACTATAATAAAGAAAATCTTTTCTAAATGTAGAACTAAATACATTGATATGCATTGAAATACATGATGAATACTCTTCACACAAGTGTAAAGCTTGCAGCTCACAACAAATGTGGAAAGTTATTGCGTGTCATATTTAACAAACCGTTTACTCCTAATTTGATGTAATTTTGCTCACATGGATAATTGAATATTAATCAGATGATGTCATTACGCTGCTGTGCCGTCAGCCAATCATGGCATTGCTGATCATGATTTCGAGTATCGACAGATCTGTCCTTCACAACACAGGCAGCGATCTCAGATCAGTTTATCCAGACATTCTAATCTGATTCGCGAACTTGTTTGAAGAACCAAATTAGAGAGAGATCAGTTATCAAGATTAAAAGATCCAGCATCTGCGAAATCATCTTAGATCATTTAAGCGATGTACGAAGAACAGACCCCAAATAACAAGCATAGATAAATACAAAGAACCAAGATGCATGCAAATGAAATAAACACTGCTTTTCTCATTTTCTGATTAGTCTTATAGTGTTCAGACACAAAACTTGCATAATTAAATGCAAAATATCCCTGTATAATATTCACTGTACATTTAATTTAATTAAATATAAACAATCTTTGTAATCTAAAGCTGCGAACGTTAGAATTTCTTGTGCTTTTAAGCTTTGTTGAAATGCTTAATAATATTCATACAGGTCTAAAAACATTCATTTGTTTTCTTTTCGGCTTAGTCCCTTTATTAATCAGGGGTCGCCACAGCGGAATGAACCGGCAAATTATCCAGCATATGTTTTTTATGCAGTGGATGCCCTTCCAGCTGCAACCCATCCCTGGGAAACATCTATACACAATTTTCAAACACATACACTACAGAGAACATGCAAACTCCACACAGAAATGCCCGCTGACCCAGCAGGGGCTCGAATCAGCGACCTTCTTACTGCGTCTAAAAACATGTAGATGATAAACTTTCCCTATATTATGGATAAACTTTGCAACGACAAACTATTTAACCATCATAGTGTTTGGACTTTGCACATGCTACGACTATTGCAGATGTGTACGTTGCTAAATCGATGCTCAAACGATATATTGTGCAGCACTATATACAGTTGAAGTCAGAATTATTTGCCCCCTTTCGAATTTTATTGTTATTTTTTAATGATTCCCAAATTATGTTTAACATGGCAAGGAAATTTTTTACAGTATGTCTGATAATATTTTTTTCTTCTGGAGAAAGACGTATTTGTTTTATTTTGGCTAGAATTAAAACAGTTATTAATTTTTTAAAAACCATTTTAAGGACAAAATTATTAGCCCCCTTTAAGCTAGATATTTTTGCAATAGTCTACAGAAGAAACATCCTTATACAATAACTTGCCTAATTACCCTAACCTGCCTAGTTAACCTAATTAACCCAGTTAAGCCTTTAAATGTCACTTTAAGCTGTATAAAAGTGTCTTGAAGAATATCTAGTCTAATATTATTTACTGTCATCATGGCAAAGATAAAAGAAATCAGTTATTAGAGATGAGCTATTCAAAATATTATTGTTAGAAATGTGTTGAAAAAATCTGCTCTCCGTTAAACAGAAATTGAGGAAAAATTAAACAGGGGGTCTAATAATTCAGGGGGGCTAATAATTCTGACTTCAACTGTACTATAGTAAAGTACTTGTGATTCTATAGTTGCTATGGTAACATAACAATTACAGTGATATAAACAAGTGACCAATACTGTTGTTTCCCAAAACTGTGGAGTATATTATACAACAATACACCACACGCTAGTCAATTTTAAAGTATACACAGTATAAATTACAGTTTATCTGTTCACTTCAGTCAATACTACAATATGCTGGAAAATTGATTAACAAAGAGTTGTGAATGCTATCATATATACAGTAAAATACCACACTACAGTAAAAACTGCACTATTTAAATCACATCATATTTTTCATGTGGGAAAAACACTAAAGTTTTATCATCTGAAGATCTGTTTTGTGTGTCTTTTCTCTGATTTCTCAGTCGGTACCAGATGCAAACGCTGTAGCGCCGTATCTGGAGTCACTGACCCTCATCTCTTCAATCGGCTGTGGGATCTCTGTGTTTTTTCTGGCCATCGCTTTGTTCATCCATTTTCTGCTGCGGTAGAGTATATTACACCACTACTTATAGTCGATGTTTTATAGGTGTCATAGAGTGAATATGAAACCAAAATTGTTCTCTGATATGCACTACCTGACAATAGTCTTGTGGCGTACCCAAGTTTTAGAATCACCAAATAATAACTGGACTTCTAGTTCTAGATGATTTAGTATCAGAAGTGTCTTATATGAAAGGCGAAGGCCTCTAGATTTTGCTTATTTGAGCTCAATTAAATCTGATCATGTCTTAATGTTGACTGATTTGATGAGGACAGTAAGGTCTGACTCTGCTTAAAGTCTCATCACTGAACAGAAATAATGTCCAGTATAGAATATAAAGTCCTGCTGCAGTGGAGACAGAATGAATATTGTGTCTGACTCCATCATGAGCTTGGAGGACTGCATCCATACATCTCTGACATGACTCAAATCACTGATTAATAAAGTCATCTGGAATGGCAAAGAAAGCCTGATGTACCCCAGACATGCTCAATAATGTTCATGTCTGGTGAATGGGCTGGCCAATCTTGGAGCAGCTTGACCTTCTCTGCTTTCAGGATCTTTGATGTGGAGGCTGAAGTATGAGAAGGAGCGCTATCCTGCTGGAGAATTGTCCCTCTCCTGTGGTTTGTAATGAAATACCCCCATACTAAATGTAACCCTAAACCATGATTTCTCCTTCACCAAACTTGACCGGTTTCTATGAGAATCGTGGTCCATGTGGGTTCCAGTCGAGATACTGTAGTATTTGTGATGATTGGGATGCAGTTCAACAGAGGATTCATCAGAGAAATCCTGACACCTTTCTGACACCTACAAATAATAAACTAGAAGTCAGGATATTATTTGCTGCTCTTACAACTGGGATTGATGACAAGACTTTTGTCATATGGTTGAGTATGTGGCTTAGGAAAAAGGCAACAATTGTCCAGAAATACTATTATATGTTAATTTAGAAATAGAGAATTTTTCCAAGTATTAAAATCTTGGTTCTGAACATATCTGGGTTGATCATGAATAATAATGAGCCCTGCTTTGTTAATATGCCTTGGTAAATGACAATATTATCAACTAAAGTAATGGAGAGTGTTATTTTAGCGAGAAAGAGTGAGTGAATGAAATGAAATGAAAGTTTGCTCCTGATATGTTGTCAACTTGGAATTATAAGGTTGTATCTGACATTTTTGTCAAAATTGAGTTCTTGACACATTCTTATTAAAATACAACTTATTTACATTATGGGAGTTTTTTTTTTAAACAAGTTGTTTACATTTTTATACTTTTTATTTACAAAAAACAAATGTTACACACATACTGTTTGCTATAGAATGCAAAAACTTTGAAGCTCAATATCTCAAAATCATTCAGAACGTACAGAGAACCTTATAACTCCAAGATGAAAATGTATTGTGGCTGAAATATAGACTAAATTATATATATACTAAACAAAAGGGGCCTATAAAGATGTTTTTACAATGATACTTTAAACTTAATCTTTAAAGAAATGAGTTTCTGAAAATAATTGGTGTTCTTTCACTCAAAAGAAATGAGCTAAGTGATATGACATGATACATAAATGTGCATTGAACTCTTGGCAGTCAACGTGTTTGTTGCCTCACTACAAACATACAAGGTTAATTTCATTCATTCATTCATTTTCTTTTCGGCTTAGTCCCTTTATTAATGTCGGGTCGCCACAGTGGAATGAACCGCCAACTTACCCAGCACATGTTTTACGTAGCGGATGCCCTTCCAGCTGCAACCCATCTCTGTGAAACATCCATAGACACTAATTCACACACATACACTACAGACAATTTAGCCTACCTAATTCACCTGTCCCGCATGTCTTTGGACTGTGGGGGAAACCGGAGCACCCGGAAGAAACGCACACGAACATGGGGAGAACATGCAAACTCCACACAAAAACACCAACTGACCCAGCCGAGGCTCGAACCAGCGACCTTCTTGCTGTCAGGCGAACATGTTACCCACTGTGCCAACATGCAGCCCAGGGTTAATTTCAGAATAATAATAATAATAATAAAAAAACATTTAAACAGACCTCATGCCTCCTAAGAGAGAGCTGAATAAATGTATAAATTTTGTTTAGGAAGTGGTGTTAGTAAGGCCAGCAGGGGGCACTTAACCTGCAGTTTGTCCTAATGCCCTGTAAAGTGAGGGGGACATTATACTGTCAGTGAGCGCCATTTTTCAGATGAGACGTTAAACCGAGGTCCTGACTCTCTGTGGTCGTTAAATATCCCATTGCACTTCTGGTAGAGAGTAGGGGTGTAGCTGGTGTCCTGGCCAAATTCCCTTCATAGGCTCTTACCCATCCTGGCCTCCCAATCATCCCCATCCACTGAATTGGCTCTATCACTGTCTCTCCACTCCCCCTACAGCTGGTGTGTGGTAAGTGCACTGGCGCCGTTGTCCTGTGGCTGCCGTCACATCATCCAAGTGGAGCTGCACACTGGTGGTGGTGTGGAGAGACGCCTCCTCTCCCTCCCCTCATCATGGTGAAGCGCTCTGGGTGTATGGGTGTTTCATTCATTTTCAAAATAAGAGTTCCACATTCATAGTAAGAAAAGGCTTAGATCTACTTAAAATGAGGGGGTGAAATGATGCAAACCTTGTGGTCAGTCAAGCTCAGCCTTTAGCGTGCATGTTCATAATCCTGTGTGCAATGTAACAGTCTGAGCTTTGTTCCAATGAACCGGTTTTTCACTGGAATTTTACATTCATTTGCATGATAATTACACACTTTTACATGAGCAGGAGGAAACAATGGTGTTTAGGGCTGACGGTATATCATTTCCAACTCTTATTATTCAGCTATCCCATATATATAATAATATAATAATAATATAAAAATCCAGAAATTATTACCTTTGGCAAATTCTGACCAAAAGTTTTTGTTTTTTTACTGGAAATGACAAAGTCCTTTTCTAAAAGATAATAAGGTGATGTATTTCTATTATTTGCCAAGACCACGCCCCCCATAGCTCTGACCCATGCAGGG
Organism: Danio rerio; assembly: GCF_049306965.1. Classification (NCBI taxonomy): domain Eukaryota; kingdom Metazoa; phylum Chordata; class Actinopteri; order Cypriniformes; family Danionidae; genus Danio; species Danio rerio. Next base: position 1,985,237 of record NC_133192.1, read on the forward strand.
GTTGCTCCGAGCTTCGACTCCCGCAGGAGTCACCCCATACCCCCCCCCCCCCCCCCCACCGCCCCATCAACCCCTCCCCAACTATACCCCCCTTCCTTCTTCCTTTTGGCGTTCCGACATTAAATTGCCCCTTTCTTTCCGTCATCGAGTTATTCCGCTCTTGCATACCTCCCCCCCCCTTCAGTGTTGAGTTTTACCTATTCTTTTCTTTTCAGCGCTCAATTCTTCTGCTACACTATTTTCCTTCTACGGTCAAGTTACTCCGCTATTCTTTCTATTTTCAAATAGGCCCTCAATCCCTAGCTTTAACTCCTACAGGAGTGACTAAAACAAGTTTCGACTTCCACAGGAGTCTCGCCACAGCCACCTTCCACAGGAGTCTTCTCCACCCCCTCCCTCTCCCAGACTCCCCGCAGCTCTTACCCTCGCAGGAGTTACCCCAAGATTCGACTCCCACAGGAGTCAATCACTACCCCCTCCCGGGCACCAGAAAAACTCTCCCGTTTTCTTCTTTCTGGCGTCAACATCCTCCACCCCTCTTTCTATTTCCCTACCGTCACTTATCAGCCTCACTTATCAGCCCTTCTTTTACTTTGATACAGAGTTGATTGATCCCACTACCTTCCATTTCCAGAATATTTTCCATCCCTACCTTGTCTACCTTCTTATGCTCATACTTTTCCCCCCGCCCCCTCATTTACAAGTTCCTCTGCTAATTTTCTTCCTTCAGTGTCAAGTTTCTCTGCTATTTTTCTTTCTTCTAGCGTTCAGTCATCTGCTATCCATTTCTTTCTGCAGAGACCTGCACTCCCCCAGTTCTGACTCCCACAGGAGTCCCCCAAGCTTCAACTCCTGCAGGAATTCCATGGCCAAATTATGATTGTTCTCAGCCGTCAGAATAAGGATTTGTTCATAATTACCGAATCATTCAAGAACAACCTATCACTACACAGCAGTGGGCGTTTTACTTTTGAGTCTACATTTGGCCATGCCCATTCAAACAGTGTATCCAGACTTGCATATGCAAGCTGAAACATGTAATTTCTCAGACATGCAATTTCAGACACAATACACTCAACATTAATTGTGATGTCACTGTGAGGGGTGGGGTTAGGTGTGCACATTAAAAGCATTGCAAACAGCTCAGGTTGCATCTGCGACCAGTCTGCAGCTAGACCTTTCTCTTCTGATGTTTGTTTGTTTGTTTAAAATTTATCGTCAGTTCTTCTTGGCACAGAAAGGAAATGTGTCTTTATCACTGGTGACACAAATACAATCATACAACAGTTACATATTAGTAACACAACAAGACAACCACATACATTTAAAGGTTCAGGACACCCTGGAGAACTTTTTTTTTATATTAACAGATTTGTGTGTGTTGAGCATCAGTTAAGACAATGTTAGCAGCTGTTAGCTCTAATTGTGGAGGAAACTGGATAATTTTGAGCTTTTGTCAGCTGATTTCAGCTTCCGGGTTTAAAATGATTTTTGGGGCGGGATCAAAATCGGCGACGTAGCGCAGTACTGCAAGTGCAATGATGACGCGTCGGTTTCTCATTATTATTCATAGCGGAGTTTTCTTATCCTATGAGAAGAGCTGGCTGCTTAATTATTCATGAGACCTGCCAGACCTGCCAGTGTCAAGCCCGAGCTGAGAGAAACGGAAACCACGGCACAGTATTTAGCCGTTCATGAAGGCTCGTATGCGTTTGTTTGAATGATCCACGGGGTTTGTTGCATATTTTCCCCCGCGATCTTGTCAGGGCCGATCATACAGCAAAGCTTCGTTCACATTCAGACACATCGCCGTGCTGCTGTGTTTGCCTAAATCCTCCAGATTACCAGCAGGGTTAATGGTTAAAATAGACAGGTCAGGAGACCTGCTGCACTGAGTCTGCTGGATACGGGGATTGAGGGAGAATCCTCATTTATAGTGTTTACATGAACACCATTATCTTTATAATGATATAAATTGTGGTTATGTGTATATGAAATTACGAATAACAAATGTAGCCGGACATTAAATTACTGTTCATATATTTGCATTTTAACTTTATAAACTATAAACTCATGTGTCTCCTCACGGTTTGTGTCTCATTTTGTGAGCTAACTAACATCAACAGTTGTTCGCTCCCCTTCTCCCCTGCTGGCCACGCCCACTCCTGCCCGATGCTCGCGGAGCTCCGCCCATTAATCATGCATCTTTTGAAAAAATTCTGAAGTAGATTTTAACCGAAAGTGGGGGGTGTCATGGCCCTTTAAAAACTATCTTAGCCCCATACAAATTACCTACAGATCATTCTCAACATCCACCCAATTCACATCAGACCATGATTTGATTTTACAAACGCAATTGCAATTAATGACTTTTTCAAAAGCATTTCTTCGGGCTCTGGGAATTTTAAACCTATACGTCATAATGATAACATTTCAAAAGCTGAGTGGAGGAGATGTGTATGACCTGTGTATAAGTATGTTTATGATGTGTATGAAAATTGTAATCACTGTTTTTTAGATAAAAATATCAAATAAATAATCATTTTTGCATTGTTGAGGCTCAAACACAGGGCTGAAATAGACAACTTCTTATTTATATGGGATACTGTCATAGTTTTTATTTACTTACTACATTATGTTTCTTGATGTAGATATCTTGATTACACTATACGTGGACCTCAGAGAAGAGTACAAAAAAACTGGTTCATGATCCCCTTTAAGTAAAGATTCTTTCTCTTTCAACAGGAAAGCCAAATCCAATCAGGCCACGAAGATCCTGATCAACATGTTTGGTGCTCTGTTTCTCTTGAATGTGTCTTTCCTGTCGAATGAGAGCGTGGCAAACTCAGGAGACAAGAATGCTTGTGTCTTCATAGCTCTGCTGATGCATTACTCCATGCTGACCTCATTCACCTGGTTCTTCATTCAAGCTCTTCATATGTACTTATGGCTCATCCGACAGAACGTCACCATCACAAACTACATGAGGAAGATCACCGTGTTGGGCTGGGGTGAGTGATGAAACATTTACAAAACCAAAAACCACAGTCAAATTCCCACCTCCGTTAAGACATTTAAAGGGTACCATTCATGCAAAATTTTTTGTCAGCTCTTTGGACAGAGCTGTGTGTGGGTATAGCGTGTCCACAGTCATATTGGAAAGATATAACACAACAAGTCTCTTTTTTTAACATTTCCTGATGTTAAAATAATCCCCAGTGATGTCGTTGAATCCATCAGACTCACCTGAACCCACCTGCACTCGCTCTCACTCCCCTGATTATTGATTAGCACCACCTCCACACAGATACACACACACACACACACACTATATAATGCACCTCTGCTCACTCTACCTCTATCGGTCCTGATCCATCCCCAGCGTTTCTCCTGCTCCTCAATTTCCTTCTGTGTTTCCTCAGTCTCTGTGTTCCAGAGTATTCAGTGTTTAGCATCTCCAACAGCTAAGTTAAGTGTGTTGTGTGTCTGCGACAAACTCCATGCTATCAGCGAACTTCCATGTTCAAAACAAACTCAATCCTATCTTTATTTGATGACTTTCTGAATAAATACCTGTTTACATATACCCCTTCTGTGTCCAGTTGTCAGTGTGTCGTGACAGTAGCTGGGATTAGGGATTAGTGGTTATTAAAATGAACACGATGTTTCCTGGCCATCCGGTATGGACTGACAGGCACATATTCCCCCTGTCTCAGTATTTACCTGGTATTAACACACACAGCCATGTCCATGAGACAGAATTAGCAAAGAAACTTGAACTAAAAGTTATATGGCGTCTTGATCTCTACTTTTTGAGCGATGTCATCCATAACCATTGGAATCAGCCCAGCTGCACAGCTATAAACGAGAATGCTTCAATAACACAACAGGAATGCCAGCTAGCATGATGAATCTCTGCACATTTGCTGGGCATCCCTTCCCATTTACTGCTGTAAACATACTGTTAAGCGTGCATGTGTTTGTGTGTCTGAGCTCTGTCTGTCATTTCTGCCATGTTTATTCCTATGTCTGACCCTGGTTATCCTGCAAACTCCACACTGAAACACCAACTGACCCAGCCGAGTCTCAAACCAGTGACCCTCCTGCTGTAAGGCTACAGTGCTAACCACTGAGCCACTGAGCCACCCCCATTTTCGCATCATTTTGCAATGATTTTAATTCAGTGTTTAAAGTTTGTAAGCACCTCTTCCTTCTATAAGCTGATTAGTCATCTGGCAGAGTGGTAGGCAAGGATCATGCTAATGAGTTGCTTTGATTGTGTTGATGTAGATTATCAATGTAGCACACAAAAGATTAAAAAATATAGCAATTTATTAAGTCGACTCTTTAACAATATATTTCTTTATCAGGCACTTTGTGGATGAACAACTCTGCAGACAGTTTACACTGAAGTCCAGCTGCATTATAAACTGCAAATAAGATATTACTTGTCCAAAACCTACATGACCAGGGGCTTCATGTATAAACGCTGCATACGCACAAAAACTTTGCGAACGCCAGGTTTCACGCTCATGTTTGGATTAACTAACGATGAAATAAACGTGAGAATAAACTTCTGAAAACGTAGGCAGAGAGGTATGTATGGCCGCATTTCGTTTTTTCAAGCGGACGCTGCGGGGCAGTGTGATGCCGCTCCTCTTTGCGCTCCTCCATGTGGAGAGCTTTCCCGCTGCAATCAGTTTGTCCAGTTAGCTCCTCGTGTTACATCGGCGGAGCTTAGGCCCGGAGAAGGAGGAGGAGGAGCCGGCAGTGTTTGAGACCGGGTTCGAGTCCAGGAAAGAAAGTTCCAGATATCTTGTAAGACAAAAAACAGAAACCAAAAAACAAAGCGAACGAGTTCATAACGGGGCAGGAATGCAGTGAAACTCGAAAACGCGGTCAAAATTGGACGAGGGCTTTTCTTTTTCTGCACGGCATTCGGAAATCATCTCTCGGGTTTAGGGAAGAAGGAGGAGGAGAGTGGCCGGGTTGCCCGATTGGCCGGCCTCCCAGTCAATTGCTCAGTCATTCGGACAGACAGTCGCTCGACAGCAGCCACTGGCGGCTTTTTCATGAGAAGTTCGAGATGCAAAAAAGCGCATACAGCGGCCTCTCGCGGATTCGCAAAAACAAAACCTGCACAAACCTCCCGGGAAGTATTTCGCAGTCTCCAGAAACGTCCACAGGGCTACGTTTCCAGAATGAGCCTGGGTTGTTTATTTCCATTGGCGACTCCTAAAGGCAGTTGTGTTAAATTGCACACTACAAAGTGTCTTTGAGCCATGCAATGGCAGCTGTATTGGACGAGATCATCCGCATGTCTAGCAGGTATATAAGGTGTCCATACCATGCAGTTGACCAGCCAAACATTAAAGCGCAACTTGCAGCAATCGCTGGTTTTCCCAATGTAATCGGAGCGATCGACTGCACAAACATTGCTATAAAGGCACCATCTGAAGACGCATTTGCTTACGTGAAACAGAAACATTTTCATTCATGAATGTGCAAATAATATGTGATGCTCGAATGCGCTTAACATAATACACACACTTATTAATAATTCCTACTTGTCTTTCTCGTGATGAAAAGTAGGCAAAATCTGAAATGTAGTTGAGGAAAGAAGAATGAGTTAATCAGACACTGGATTTGAACCACATTCATGAATGAATGTGCAAACATGTTGTTATGCGCTTTACGAGCTACGCCACTCACACGGCTGTGTGCCGCTCTCTTCAGTTTTGTTGTCTCTGTCAATCAAACAGGCGGAAATCAATCAACTACCTCATTCCAATGACAAACTTGCAAATAACACAGTTTTTCTCCAGTCTACCTGCGATAGGCGCACCTCCAATTCACATTCTGTCAAGTTTCTCTTCTTGCTTGGTTTTGACATTACTTTGTTTTATTTGGTTTTGCCAAAGTGGAGTCATGACCATATATATATATATATATATATATATATATATATATATATATATATATATATATATATATATATATATATATATATATACGGGGGAGGAGGCAGGGAGGGGTTTTGCGCTCTTGCAAAGGCATTCAGATTTACGTTAAGTCGGATGTACAAAGAGAATATGCGTGGGATTCTACGTACACAGTGTTTCATCTGAATTTTTTACTGGGTACACATATTTACAGCTTTGTGTATGCGCAATGTTTTACTATGAATTCAATGCAAGTCTTAATACATGAGGCCCCTGATCTCCAAGAACCCAATAAATTGTATTCCACACAATCAATAATATACAGTTCAGTTTTTTAAAGTTTTTTATTTTAAAGTTTTTGAAACAGTTCATGTTTAATTTCAATCACAGTTTTAGTTATTTTAGTATAAAATGAATTGAAATGAGAGGCACTGCTTATTTGGTGCTGCTTATTTTATTTTCACAAATGAAAAGTTTATCATGGATTCATTTTATCTTTGTGTGTGTGTTTTCTGTTTATTCAGGCTTTTCGATGCCGATAGTCGTGGCTGTTCTTTCTGCAGGAGGATATAACGCAGTGACCCTGAACTCAACATCTGGAAAAATTGCTCAGATGTAAGCAGTCCTTTAATGCCAAAGTTACAGACCACAACATCAGAATAAATAAGCTTTACAATAACATAAAAACAGAAACAAAGTAGAAGCATTTGCCGCTCTCTCAACTGTAATCTCACATGCGATCTTGAGTTATTTCCTCTTCATTTCTCACATGCATTTGCAAAAGATAAAAAATAAAAGTTGTCAGTGATTAGCTTTGTTTCCATCCAAAAATGTAAATAAGCTTTAAGTGCAAAACTAGAATATCGCATAAAAAACAAGCAAATAAAGCAGCGTTTCTATCCAATGCGTCAAAGCGAACAAAATGGTGATTTCCTGATTAACTGGCGCCAAATATCAACAGTAAAAACAGAATTTACTGCATTAAGAGAAGCTGTGTCAATCTGTTCTTCATCTAATAAATGATTTGCAAACATGCAATGAACACAGGTGTCAGACGCAGAGCACACGCTCTTGATTCTGGAGGTCATTAATAATATAAAATCACAGTAACACTGAAATGGTTAAGGTACTTTAGAATGAGCAAAAAAACAGTTCAGATGTTTTACAGTGTGCTCAGCCTGCTGGATTATCCATTTACACACATATTTATCATCACATGATCTCTACCCAGATAGCATATGAATGTGGGCCACTTTAGGCAGTTATGCGGCACTGGAGATCTTCCTTTGGCCCATACAAAATGAATGTGAGCCTGAAGTGGTCCACCTGTACAATGGCAAAGGGGGGAAAAGATTCAAATTCATAAATGGGCCATTTAAGGTAAAGATTTGGCACTTATGGCAAAATGTAATCTGAATGTGAGCCTGATGTGTCCCATGTGGAAAATGATCAATTTGGCCTAAATGATGGAGGACACATGTGGGCCGCAGTTGGCAAAAATGAGGCATAGTCATTTAAGGGTAATGTGGGTCTAAACCTAAAGTGGCTCACATGTGTAGGTGCAAATTTGGCTCAGCTATCTTAAAACATATGTGGGCCACCATTAGGAAATATTCGGGCCAGTAAACTCTGGCTAATGCAGCCGTTAACCTATTGTGGCCCAGAGAAGATATGGAAAATGTGGCCCAGTTATCTTAAAATATATGTGGGCCACTTTTGGTGAATATTTGGCACAGTAAGCTCTGGCTAATGTGGCTGTGAGCCTAAAGTGGCCCAGAGAAAATATGTCAAATGTGGCCCAGTTATCTTAAAACATATGTGGAGCACATAGACTAAAGTCACCATCTTGGAGAAAAGTGTTTGCTTTAGTTGGGCTTTTAGCCCTGAACCTCTTAAATTAAATGTTCTTTTGAGCTGCTGTAACCTTTAAGAACTTTGCTTGAAAAGTTTGTTCATTACAGCATGTAAAATAAGGTGAGGCACAACCTGTGATAAAATAATATAATTATACAAGTAATAGGCTAGATCTGGGCCAGAATAAAAGCAAACTGTGGCCCAGAATAGGGTCAGTTCTGGGTTTTTTGGTTGAACTCTGCCTAATATGTGATATTGCTTTGGCTTAATTGTGGCCCAGATCTGGCAAACAGGAGTGGACCACCCTAGAGCCATCATTCCATTCAGTATGTGGTCCAGATGTAAGTGTGGTGTGGGCCAGATCTGGGCCAGAATAAAAGCAAATTGTGCCCTAGAATTGTGTCATTTCTGGTTCATTTCTTTGAATTCTGGCTGATATGTGATGTTGCTTTGGCTTAATTGTGGCCCAGATCTGACAAACAGAAGCGGACCGCCCAAGTGCCATCATCCCATGTAGTATGGGGCGGAATGTAAAGTCTGATGTGGGCCGGATTTGAGCCACATGAATTTTGCTAGCTTGGTTATCACAAAATCACATGACCTTTTTTAATGTGCATATTGGTGTTTGTTTGGTAAAAGTGATTCCATCATAGTTTATGCACATATTTTCTCATTAAATAAAAAGTTTATCCCACTCAGTCATTTTCAAAATGTATGTGCAGCATGGCGTTTCCATCAGCCGTTTTTTATGTGAATCTCCAAAATGCATATAAAAATAGATGGATGGAAACGTAGCTACAGTTTCTGTTGAAGCAACTGGACACTAGCTCAAATAGTCATGAAAACCAGTGTTGGGGAAAGTTACTTTTAAAGGGTAATGCATTACAATATTGAGTTACTCTCCAAAAATGTAAACTAGCATTGTTGTTACTGTTTACAGCAAGCAATTCACTGTTACTTTTGCATTACTTTTTCTTACCTGGCTTAGGCTTGATCTCTTTCAGAAATTGCATGAATATTTTTTTCTTCTTTTAAAAGTAGCACCGAGAATAACATCACACTGTATAACCTTAATTTACCTTTAAAATTAAAAATATTGTAGGATAATATGGCACTGCACATCGCACAGCTACTTGTGTGATATTGCTCAAACAGCATTGTGTCTTCTTTAATAACTGCAGGTGCTGGATTACAGATCCCTTCATTCAGTACATAGTGAACATCGGCTTCTACAGCCTAGTTTTCACCTTCACCACAGTCATCTTCATCATCATCCTCACAAGGATTATCCAGTCCAGAGACACAAGAGCGACTGAAGGCAAGAGACAGACGTTCAGAAAGCAGCTGATGATGGTGTTGAGTTTGTTTCTTCTGTTTGGTCTGACGTGGGCTGTTGCCTTCTTCAGTTATGGACCGATGCTCATTCCCTCATATTACATCTTCTCTGTGCTCAACTCCTGTCAGGGTGAGAAACTAAGTGCTTTTATTGCACACACAGATTTTTGGCTAATTGTTTAAATTAATGAATGCATGTTTGTTATTGTTTATGAAACATTTGGGAATAGTTTACTTACAAAATTCTCACTATTAACTAGTGGCTTATTATCTGTCTGTTATTATGATATCAGCTGTTTATTAGTACTTGTAAAAGCACATATTCTTATTCCACGTTCACAGTCTTATTTAGAGTGTTAATATAAATACATGTAGTGTGAGTTCAATTATAAGTTACAATGTAATTGCAGCAGAATCTCTACAGTGACGGTAAATTATGCTAAGTAATTATTTTCACCTCTTTTTTCCAGGGTTTTTCCTCTTCCTGTATTATTATCACATTCACAAAAATGTTGCTGGTCCTTTCTCAGATGACTCAGAATGGTCCAACTCCACCTCTGGTGAAACTATGGCATAATAAGATATAGCTGGACTGTTTTCATGACTAATTTAAGGTATGGTGGGATGCAATCCAGGACATTTTATAGTTCAGTGGTCAAAGGTGTCATATCACCTGGATCTTTAGCTCCATCCACAGATTCTCAATTGGGTTTAAGTCAGGACTCTGGCTAGACCACTGCAAAAAGTTACTGTTTTGCCTGCTGCTTTTGCTGTGCGTTTTGGGTCGTTGTTATGCTGAAATGTCCACTGGTGCCCAAGGCCAAGTTTCTCTGCAGACTTGAGATTTTTGATCTACTTCTCATTTATTCATGGAGCCATTTACTGTGATTTGGTTTCCTGGTCCACCAGCTGAAAAACACCCCTCAAAACATCAGCTCAATTTGACCACTATGTTTGACAGTGGAGATGGTGTTCTGAGGGTTAAATGCTTCTTTCTTTTTTTGAAGGCTCCATCATTGTGGCCAAGAAATGAAATCCTTGCTTCAACTGGACCTCACTGAGCTCTCCTTTGTCTTAGCCATGACTGTTCTCAAACCAACCGCTGAGAGCTTCTGTTTTTCATGTATTGAGTTGATTAAAACAGCTTTTCCCAATGAATCTGGGTAATCAGGATGCTTCAGAACAGCTTGGACGTCTTGTAATAGTGTAGAACTTTGGGTTTTCCCATAAACTATCACAGTCTGCAAAGGATATGAATGACTTTGGAGGTAAATGAAAACTGAGAAATATTATTTATCACAATAATGCCTCTTGTACTTTGTCTTATTATCTTTTGGGAGAAGCCGGTGTTATTTTTTGGACAAAAAGCAAAAACTTGCTGTTTTTCTGTTTGCTGTTGCCTTTAATGTTGCACTGTTTAAAATTCAACATACAAATTGTTAATTCAAGTGAAAGTTGTAAGTTGGGTGGACATGTTGTGATCTCAGTGTTGAGTTTACTTTTAAAAAACGATTTACTGAATGTTTAAAACTGGTTTGTTCACTGAAAAAATAAACACTTAAGTTGAGGAGACTTTACATTTTGAGTTCTTCACTGGAGTGTTTACGTTCTGCCTTTGCGCAGGCTCTCTCCGCGGCATATTGCACGAGGTGTCCTCCCATCAGCAGCAGCTGCCATCGCCTGATTCATAAATAGATTTATTATTGAAATTAACCTAAAAATCATGTAAATCTAAAGTAAAATATAATGTTATGCTCCTGAAATATTATCCTGTTATGCTGTTCTGTGAAGTTGGCTTTATTTGATGGACTATTTAGTGTTATTTTGCTTGTTAAACTGGAAGGGAATGTAGTGAAATATATGGTGGGCACAAAAATACAGAAATGTGGAGTGATAAAATAAATTTTAATAAAGTGATTTAAAGTGCATTTAATTAGATTATGCTTTGTAGACAGTTATGCAGTGCATTGGCGTTCGTATGTTTTGAATAAGCCTGTTTAGTTAACTTCAGTAAACTCAAAAATTTCTTTGCAGCCTTTCTTTGCTTTAAAATTTTAAGGTAACTCAACTTTTTGTTTTTTACAGTGTATACATGTTGCTATTTGTTAATTAAATTTGTATTTATTTGTTTATTTGCTTGTTTTTTATGCAAATGTTCAGGAAACGTTCCAGTTGATGATTCAGTGGGAGAGTTAGCGTTAGGTATTTGCATGTTCTCTAAAACAACACAAACATTTAGTTTTTTAAAATGTTAGCTGTAAATCCAACTATAGAGTCACATGAACAATCTATAAATGTTCTTGTGTCAATGTTTAGAGAGCATTATTGTTTATTGATGTTACTTGGAGAACATTACTTGAGAGAACCTTGTCAGAACATGTTGAGAACTTGATAACAGCAGTGTGTGTGAGTTATTGTTTGAGGACTTCTGGGTGTCCTTTAAATTTGCTGAATGTTTGATTGTGTTACAATCCTTCAAATATATATATATATAATAAATAAAAAAAAAACTAATTCAGGATGTTACTGATGTTAACACGCATGTGGGTTCAGAAATTTGCATGAATATCTGATGCATCAGCTTACCAAAATTCACGAAGATGGATGTGGAACAAATTTGAAGGTGAAAATACATAAAATCTGTACAAAACAGCTGATGAGTTCTGCATTATTTAATGCGTTTAATTGATAAACCTAATTCCTTTATCATGATGAACTTCAGTTATTGAAGATTATTGATTCAGTTTAATCAAACGTGTAAATATGTGAACAGCAGTCTTCAGATGACAAGATGTCATGTTTATTGAAATGCTATTAATTGTAAAGAAAGTGCATATTTTATTGTGTCTGTGTGAAAATGTAAGTATATATCTTGGTCAATGAATATTGTAAAATAAAATATTGTAAAAGATTGTCTAATTAAGTTTACATCTTTATTGAGGTCTTTCTACTAGTTTTATTCAATATATACATTTATGATTGAGACAAGTTTACTCTTTTTAAATACAGTAATCCTCAGGTGCTGTTAAACAGAGAGGAGATGTTTTCAGCACATTTTTCTGTTTAAACAATAGTTTTACTAACTCATTTCATTCACTTTTCTTCGACTTAGTCCCTTTATTCATCAAGGGTCTCCACAGTGGAATGAATCACCTACTATTCCAGCATAGGTTCAGTTTCAGTTTCCTTTATTTTTGTCATTAAAAACATCACAATAAATTGTAATGCAGAACAAAATTACGTTCCATCAGACCCATCAAGAACATAAAACATCAAACACTATAAAACTTAACATAATAAATAAGCTTTTAAAATTTCATAAGTATATAAAAATAGTTATAAAAAATGTAACCCATTTTTTTTAAAAATAATACTCAAATAACTATTGCACAGTTTGTTATAGTAGTATAATGATAACATTTTGTGCTAATTCAGCAGTATTTCAGAAACCGTATTATTCAAAAGTCTTATAATGACAGGATAAAAACTATCATGAAACCGCACTGATTTGCTCCTCAGGCTTCTTTAATGCCTGCCTGATGGCATGAGCATGAGCAGACCATGGCCAGGGTGGTTTAGCCTTAGGGCTATTTGGCCAAGACAGACAGTGTTGTTTATCCAGTTTCTTGATAGATGTCATTTTAACTCCAAAGGACCTTTCACCTGACTTTACTATCTTCCTAATGGTGTTCTTGTCAGATACACTAAGGCCGTACTCACACTAGGTACAGTTGCCTCGAACCGGGCCAAAGCACGCTTGTCCCCCCTCCCGTCTCCCCCGACGGCCCGCGCTCACACCATATCGGGCTTCGGCACGCTTACGTCATCGCTGCTGCGCTGTTCAGTGAGAAGCGCTCTCTATGGCAAGCCTTTTTAGCATTTAAATCTTTGTTCTGACTCCATAAATATATTAGAGATATCTCTAATTATATTTTGACTAGTCATAATTATAATTCCACTAGTCAGAATAACAATTAGAGATATCTGCAATTACAATTGTACTAGTACGAAATCAGATTGGAGATATCTGCAAATATATTATGACTAGTCATATTCCTCCATTGACTTCCATTGAAAAATATTTGCAGATATCTCTAAATGAGTTTTGATTAGTCACAATTGTAATTAGAGATATCTCTAACTGAGTTTTTACTAGTCATAATACATTTAGAGATATATTTAATTCGTCATATTTAGAGATATTTACAAATTTATTTGCAGATATCTCTAATTAATTTACTAATAGTCAAATTACAGTTGTAGATATCTTGAATTGGATTTTTGACTAGTCAAAATTCATTTGGAGATCTCTAATTACAATTTTGACTAATCAAAACTTATTTAGAGATATCTGCAAATATTTTTCAATGGAAGTCAATGGAGGAATATGACTAGTCTATCATAATATATTTGCAGATATTTCCAATCTGACTAGTCGAATTATAATTATGACAAGTCAAAATATAATTAGAGATATCTCTAAATATATGGAATTTTATGGATAGTCAGAACAAGGTTTAAATGCTAAAACGGCTTGCCATACACTCTCAACCAGTAGCATAGTGGAGATTTCTCTAGTTATATCATGTCAGTGGTTTGTTATGCAGTGACATGCAGTCAAATATTTCGCCAAACAGTCCTTAGGGATGCGGTGACACGCAGTCAGATATTTCACTGAACAGATCCGCCACTTTTGGCGCTCATAAACAATCATAAAGTTCTCGTGCTGCAGGAATGAGGAGGTCTGCTGAAGGTGCAGCTGTGGTGCAGTGAGGAGTTCTCGTCTTTAATAAACTACAGCAGTTTGCGTTCACTGAACAGTAAGAATGATTAATAAATCCATATGACACAGCCCCGTAAAAGTCACGTCTCGCTTTCAGTTTCGGGCTTTGGCGTGTTTTGCACTCACACACAAGCGTACCGTGCCAAAGCCCAAGTGAACCGCGCTGAGGCACACCTCTTCCAAACGGGCCGGGACCAGCCAAGTGAACCGTGCTTGAGCCCGATTCAGCGCACTCACACTTCTCAAACGATCCGGGAAACGGGCCTGGGCACGGTACGGATGGCATAGTGTGAGTAGGCCCTAATATTCTCATTGCAGAAAGAGATGCCATTAGTGAGAACACTCTTAACAGCTCCTCTGTAAAAAACTTGTGAGGATTGATGTTTTATACATGCGATGCCCTTCCAGCTGCAACCCAGTATGTGGAAACATCCATACACACTTATTTACACACACACACACTCATACACTATGGCCAATTTAGTTAATCAGTTCCACTATAGCGCATGTGTTTGGACTGTGAGGGAAACCGGAGCACCCAGCGAAAACCCATGCTAACACAGGGAGAACATGCAAACTCCACACAGAACTGACTGACCCAGCCGAGACTTGAGCCATTGACCTTGCTGTTAGTGCCATAGTGCTTACCACTGAACCACTGTGCTGCCCCTTACTAATGGCTAATAACTCATTTGTTTAGTCTTTGATGACAGTAAATAATACTTTACTAGTTATTACAAGCTTGTTCCCAAGACTATCAGGCTGATTAACACGGAAACGACACACATTACACAGAAACCTGACTCTTTCTATACCACTCACTGCATTAATACCACACTACACCATGCATTGCACTTTAAATGAACATTTACTTACATTTACTTAAATTAAAAATACTGTCTACATCAATCATTCCGATTATGTCTATATAGGTTGTATGTGGACTATGTTAAATCTTTTGCAAACTACACTGAAAATAAATGCTTTCTGCAAAATTGTTGCAAACAATTATATGGGTTGAATTTAAACAAACAAAAAAAAATAGTAAAATTCAACTTAATTTGTTTGTTTAAATGCAGCCCAAATAAATATAAAAAACAACCACTTAGCTTAAAAATTGTTGTAAATCCGTCAGGGTTCTGCCACTCTGGTCTTGTAAATTCTTGTTTTGGTGGCAGAGCTCGGACACTAGCCATGTCTGGTCCGGTTTCTGTCTCTGTGTGTGCGCGCGCCGTCGTGATTGTACGCAGAGTGTGCGCGATCCTGCTTGATGCGGCCGCGCGCGCTCTGTGTCCCTCAGACGAGCGCGCTCTTGTACTCGTGTTTGTGTTTTCGTCTGTCTGCAGCGTGGTGCTTCATTCCCAGCGCCTCAGTCTAGTTGGTTTCGGTTCTGGTTGGCGCTGGGATGAATCATGCACGCTGCGTGTGTGAGCGCACGGTGAGTGTTTTCATTCATCGTGTGCTCATGCCTTGCGTCTGTTGTCGAAGCACGTGGCTATGTGTTTACATTGTGGTCTCGTGCTTTTGTCGTGTGCTTCGGTGTTGTGCTTGTGTTGTCTTGAACATGCGGTTAATGAGTTCTCTCATTAGCTGCGTGTTCTAGTCTCGTTTTATGTGAGCGCATGGCTTGTGTTGTCTCTCTGTGTCATGCGCTCTCCCGTCTATTGTCTAGTCCCACCCCACTTGTTAACTCATTATTAGTTAATTATGTTCATCTGTTTGTGTGTTAATTTCCTACAGTTTATAAACCCCTCATGTCTGCTGTCCTGTGCCAGTTCGCCATCACATGTTGTCAATCTTTATCTGTCCTGCTGTGTCCAGCCTTGCCTTGTCGTGCCTGCCCAGTCAAGTTTGTTTGTTTATTTGTTTTATTAGTGTTTTCCTCCCTCGGGTTGTTTATTTTGCATTTTATTTTATTTTTATTATTTAATAAAATCCTATTTACTCTGCGCTTGGGTCCTCGCTCCTTTTTCCCTTCACCTGAACGTGACAAAATCCAATTTACCATCTTTGAATATTTTTTTTTCACTGTAGTTGTATATTGATATCTATAGGTGTGTGTGTGTGTGTGATGCATGTATTTCACATATTGTCTATTTAAGTACATACTGTATTTAAATGTATATTGTCTTTAAAGTGTATCATTGCATTTTGCACTCTCTGGAGCATGCAACATGTGCTGCTGGTGATGTGAAAATACAAAGTGATTAGAATTGTCAAGATTCTAGTATTTAGATTAAAGCTGCGGTCACACTTGACTTTTCTCCCATAGACTTCCATTCATACGCACGTGAATGCGTCAGACCGGAAACGCAGGGTCATGCGTTAAGTTTCGCAGTTCGCTACGGTGCAAAGTTCAAGCTTGGTGACCTGCGAAATCGCATCACTTGACTGCGTGAGACCAATCGAGGATCAAAACATGTCCTCTCTGAACAGAAATTTAACATGGAGCAATCACTCGCTTTTTAATACCTAATAATCTTGTTTAATCCCACCCCTTTTGGCAGTGCCGTACGACAAAAATTTGCGCACACACAAACTCTAGTGTGACCACAGCTTTAAGCAAGTGCATTTTAAAGGCTTAACATGGTTAATTAGGCAGGTTAGGGTAAGTAGGCAAGTCATTGTACAACAGTTGTTTGTTCTGGAAACAATCGAAGAAAAAAATTAAGGGAGCTAATACTGACCTTTAAAAATTATGTTAAAATCATCTAAAAAATCAAATTAAAAAAAAGGAAAAACTGCTTTTATTCCAGCCAAACTAAAAGAAACAAGACTCTCTCCAGAAGTAATATGTACATGCAGAATTGCTACTCGAGAAATATTTGACCAAGAATTCAAATTTTAAACATAAAAATACTTTTGTCTTCAACTGTGCTTGCTATATAGACAAACAGAAGAGACAGTAATGACCCAGAGCTGAATGTAAATGAACACTGACATTCACAGCTAAAACCCAAGTAAAGCTGATTTGCATGTGAGTGAGTGAACTTTCTGTCATTAACATCATTATCCAGAAGCGTTAGAGGTGAACAGATGAAAGTCTCTCTTCTCTGTTCTGTGGATTTTGATCTGGAGAATGTAATGAGAAACTGATGTAGGATTTGTGTTCAGAGCCTGTAGAAAACAACATTAAACACGTGTGTCTCTGTCAGGTCTGTGGGAATTATGTCTGGACAGAAGCTGAATGTGCTGCGGCTGATCATGATGATGATGATGATGATCCTCTGCTGCCTCACTGGACTGATAAGTATGATTCAAACAGTAATCATGTTTATTAACAAAAAACTCTGTAATATCAATAAATGTGTTGTGTGGTGCACATCAGAGATAAAATGAAACTGCTAACTAAATTCACATTCTATGATTCTGTTTGTGATGGCTATAAGACTCATAAATCATATTCTTTTCTTGCACAGACAGCTCAGAAAAAATATTAATTGGCCCAAAACTACCAGGTCCATGTTTGCATGAAAATAAGAAAAACTGGCCAGGTAGATATGAAATGTACTACTTCTAAGAATGGAGGTCTATTTTTATGAATCATCATTAGGATTTATATATGAAGATTTTAACTGATGAAATTGATTTCTTTTCATTACAGATATTAAAATATGTTTTAAAGACTGTAAACAACAGATACAAAACTATATTTGTGCAATAAACGCTTCACTAAACACCCCTTCTATAGGTAAAAGCTCTGTATATTTTATATAGTGTTGTAAAGTTCAAACTCTTTAAAAATTATTTTTTTAATGATGATCTTTCTGATTTCCAGGACACTGCCAAAAAGATCACAAAGAATACAGCTTGAACATAAACTTTGTGGGTGATCATCATTATGAAGTAAAGATGAATCAGACATATGACATAGAGCTGATGGTTTTCCCAATGACTTGTACTCTGAAACAGATACTGTGCTCAGAAAGTTAGTGTTGTCCTAACTTGAATTATATTTTAACATGTACACCACATAAGTGCTATACATTTTCCACACATTTCTGTAACCATGAGAAAGAGGAGATCGTGGTACAGTCAATTTAATGTAGGACTATCTTGGAATAATTATATTTTAACAAGTGTTGTAATCATGCATCTCTTCCTTTCATTATCTGAAGATACTGTGACATGTGCGATAAACACCATTACTAATTGTCCAAAAGGAGGTAAGATCTTTCTACTATTTTGCTGTTGGTTTGTTTCATTTTAGTTTAATTACTTCAGTTAATTCTTCATTTAGACTAAAGCAGTGGGATTGCAGGAATGAGTGCTGTCCTTATAATGTTTTCTATGTATGTATGTACGATGAGTATGTATATCAAAATCCTGCTACATGTTTCCTGGCAATAAATTAAAAGTAAAATGTCCTGATATAATGAGATGACCAGCTGGATACACAGTACCCCTCAGTTACATTAGGCACCATCAGGTTTTTGTCACAACTGGGGCTTGAACCTGAATTTCTGATGTAGTGACTGGAGACTGAGCCACTGGGGCAGTAGTGTTGGACTTAAACAAAACACTCAATATGGGAATCCAGAAAATAAAGATTTATTAATAAAATAATTCAGATTTAGCCAATAAATAAATAAATTTAGTTTTTTTTCTCAGATTAGCGATTCGATTGCCGATTTGTGAAACAATCATTCTTTTTTACTGGATCGTCTAAGTCAGTGGTTCCCAACCTGGGGTCCGCGCCCCTCTATGCCAGAGTTCACGGGGGGGGGGGGGGGGGGGGGGGGGTCCGCATGACTATTACTATTATAAAGGGCTTTGCAATTAATCGAAAATTTCGGTTTTCGGAAGATTTCGGTTTCAAACGATTATAAAAAAGCATTAATCGAGATAAATGATTATTGCATCATATTTCGCCACAGTTGTACACGTTTTGCTCTTAAAAGCGCGAAAGAGCTTATGTGTGTGTGCAGCACGATCACGCAGTCAGAAGCATGCGGCCGGTCAGCATTTACTCTCATTCACACACTGAGACGAGCAGAAGAGCGCAGACATCTAAAGTCATCTTAACGTGAGCGCTTTAATGGTCAAATAGGTGTCAAAACGCGGTGTTTAGTGATTATTTATATTAACCCTCATTTGTGTAATAAACAAACGAGTTGAGGATCAAAAGACGTGAAAGAGAAACCATTAAAGAGACAGTGTGCTATAATCCTTTTGCCGGCTGTTTTTATCATTATTAAACAAACACAACGAGAAAACCCTCGCTGATCTTGACTGAAGGAATGCTGCAGCTAAAGTGTTTTTCTTACAGTGAAGATGCTTAAAGCACAGTTTGTTTCATATTTTTATTTTTTTCTATTGTATTTATTTCACTTTCCTTTGCAGGGTGGAAAATAACTGTATGTATACAGTTGAAGTCAGAATTATTAGACCTCTTGAATATTAGCAAACCTTTTCCTGCCCAATTTCTGTTTCATGGAAAGAATATTTTATTAACTTATTTCTGAACATGATAGTTTTGATATCTCATTTCTAATTACTGATTTCTTTTTGTCTTTGCTATAATGACAGCACATAATATTTTACTAGATATTTTTCAAAATACAAGCATTCAGATTAAAGTGCAGTTCAAAGGCTTAATTAGGGTAATAAGGCAAGTCATTATAACGCTAGTTTATTCTGCAAACAATCAAAAATATATATTGCTTAAGGGGGCTAATAATATTGACCTTAAATTGGTTTCAAAATATTTAAACCTTTCTTTATTCTAGCTAAAATAAAACAAATAGAAGAAAAAATATTAGAGGAAATACTGTTAAAATTCCTTGCTCTGTTAAACATAATTTGGGAAATGTTTATTAAAAAAAAAATATCAGGAGCGCTAATAATTTTTGACTTTAACTGGCAATGGTTTTGAATAATCGTGATTACAATTATGACCAAAATAATCGTGATTATGATTTTTCCCAAAATCGAGCAGCCCAAAAAAATAAAAAATAATCTAAAAACATGATTAAAATTCCAACATAATAGTGAAAATAATTAATAAATAAATAATTAATAATTAAAATAAATAACTTTAAATTATTATTTAAATTTTGCTCACTCGCGCAATCTGCTTGTCAACGTGTCGTAAAGGCAAAATCAAAACAAAAATGGCAGACAAGCGTAAATGCAGTGATTCTTCAGAGGCGAAGAAAAAGATTAGACAGTATGACAAAGCCTACCTAAATTTTGGTTTTATTGAAGGCCAAGACAAGTTAAAACTGATTAATTAATATTTTCTATACATACTACTATATATTAATATTACACAAACACACACACACACACACACACACACACACACACACACACACACACACACACATATATATATATATATATATATATATATATATATATATATATATATATATATATATATATATATATATATATATATATACACAGTACATATGTGTGTGCGTGCGTGTGTATTTATATGGTGGGGGGGCTCCAATGTTTGTATATGTTTATGGGGGGGGCCCCAAAGAAAAAGGTTGGGAACCACTGGTCTAAGTGAACTGGTTGAACCAGCTCACTAAATCAAGCTGAATCGTTTGAAATGGTTTGCTTCTCCAGTAGGCACATATTCTTTAATTATTTTAACATGCCTGATACCACCCTCTGAGTCAAAATAAACCAATTTCCATAGATGTTTGGTTTCTAGAAAAGTTCAATGAGATCAGATTTGAGAACAGGTGAACTGATAATACTGCGCATGTAAGTCCACAGTGAACCAAACATAAACAGTACATGACACTGTTACAGTACTGCTTTAACCAAACCACTGATAAAGCTGAAGGGATCTGGCAAAACGTATGTTATTTGTAACAGAAAACCGTAATGGAATTTTTCTATTTTTAATTGGTTCATTGAAAAAAACTGTCTGAAAGATCCACTTCACGGAAAAGATTCAAACTTCCCACCACTATATCAGACTGAGGTATACGAATGTTAAAACAGAAATAAAGATAAAAGGAAAAACTCCACGATGAGAGAAAACAACACGGGAGTAAACCACAGGGAAAACAAAAGTCCTACAAGGAGCAGATTAGGAGGTCTAGGGAATGCAAGGCAAGCTCAGAAAGTTCAGACTCAAAAATCAAGAGACAGAGTAACAACAGCTTAAATGCCTTGGCTGAAACCAGGCACATATGATCGGAATTAGGTAAACAAAGGACAGGATGGTTACAGATTTTACTCTCTTTACTCATTTGTCATTAATTCATTGAATTCATTAAATTCTTGATGGTCTTTGATGACACCAATTGAACCCAGTAGTTTTTTTGTTTGGACTTTATCTGCTGTATGATTTGATTGTAATACTGAATTATACGTTTCTCTATTCTCTTCAGGATGTGATGACAAAATCCCATCTGTTAAGATTAAAGACAAATGTGAAAAGGCTACATATAATGCAACTACATGCAGTGGTAAGTCTTGTGTCTTTCTCAAGCTATTTTTCCAGTAATCCAATTAATTCCATTAATTCCTATTCACATAAGACTTTTCAAATTTTACTTTATAGCAGCAGTCGCAGAATATTTTGGAAATATTTGAGAGTAAAGCAACTGTTGGGTTCACATAGCAGAAGTTAGCTGATTATATGTGATAGTTATGGGGAATTTGCTGACAAATGCCTGAAACTGGAAGCAAATCAGTGTACATTTACACAAGGGACCATTTATTTTGTAGTGGGGATTATCAAATAAACAAGGAATTGCTGATGATGAGAAAAGTCTGGCAGGCTATTTTGTGCAATATGCCAATTGTTTATTGCTGCATAAGGAATCAATTAAATGTCAACCCAGACAGACCACATAGGGCATAAGACACAAATCATTAAGTTGATTAGACCCATAAAACTTACCGTGCTTTTATTTTAGTTGTATTGGGTAGTATTGTATGTGTGTGGTCATACGTTGATTCAGAAGAACAGCAATCTGGTGATAAATGAAAATTGCATAGTGTGTTCCTGACATTAAAGGGTCAGGAACACCCCCCCCCCCCCCCCCCCCCCCCCAAAAAAAAAAGGGTCAATAAAAGCCTATGAATGGCAAGAGAAGCTACTCACAAGTGTGGTCACCAAGTGTGGTATAATCAACAGAGTATATAAGCAGCACCTGGTGGAGATCCTGACAGGTTTTACCACTGAGGAGACAAGCGCACTAAGCATTCAGTTGGTGATTCAGCTACTGTGGCACTGAAACATACTTCTCAGTGAATAAGGGTTATGACAGTAATTGAGAAGTTCCCTTTAAGATCACCAGCGGTGTAAAGTAACGAATTACAAATACTGAAATTACTGTAATTGAGTAGTTTTTCCTCACGATTTATGATTTATTAAGTAGTTTTATAAATGTGTACTTTTACCCCCACTTGAGTACATTTTTAGTGCAGTAATTGGTACTTTTACTCCACTACTTTCATTCAACCTGCAGTCACTACTTTATTTTTTCTTGTCTATGGGGATTAGAAAAATCAGTCATGTGACTCCTGTCCAATCGAATTGCACACAGAAGTAAAGAGGTAAATTATATCATAATGAGCTACCTCAAGACATGATTGATTTATAACTGCAGCAAACTGTTTGGAAGCATTAAAAGTGTCCAAGAAGATGTCCAAAATCTTTACATGCTTTGACCCAGAGACTGTTAAGATGCATGTCACTGATGAGAAGATGTCGGATGTTTACTGTATGAGGGTCAACATAGTTGTACCCTAACATCATGGGGACGTTGCATTTTGTTTGGAAATGTAAATCAGCTTGACAACAGAACTCAGCGTCAGGCCAACGTCAACGTCTAACCTAAAGCCAACCAAACATCAATGTCTAATAATGTTACAGCTTGACATTGTGTGGATGTTACCACTATGACATCTATCAGATGTTCGATTTTGGTTGTCATACCTAAATAATAAATGTCAGAATTTGATGTCAATATGACGTTGGTTTAAGATGTTGGCTCGACGTTGATTTTTGGTCACTTTCCAACACAACCTAAAATCAACCAAATATCAACATCATTATTGGACATCAAAATAATGTTCTTTTGAGTACTTTTAAAATGTCTACTTCTTACTCATACTTTGAGTAATATTTACAACATTTTTACAACATTTTAAAATATTTTACTCTACGTACACTACATTTTTAGGCAAGTAATGCTACTTTTAAGTACTCTTTCCATCACTGCAGATCGGAAACTCCGACATTATGTTTGAACAACATTATGGGAAATGTATGAAAAGAGCCACATTAGTCCATTAAGCATAATCCATTGTGTGTTTGGTTGTGGTGTTTGCCAAGTGTATATTGTAAGCACACAAGCGTCCCCAAAGATGCAACCTATCCCCAGGCCCTCATTTGCGTTTCTGCAGGAATATTTTGAATAGAATTGAGTGTAGATTATGGTTCAAAATATGCAGAAACAGGACTGGCTGTAGACCTCTGCTCTGATGGATGTGATGACGAACAGGCTCTAAAACCCGCTCTTAAACTCAGCTGGAGGGACTAGCTCGATTGCATCCTTCCAGGGGAACAGCAAACTTAGTGAAATGCACAGCCTAGAACTTGGGAGGCCGTTTGGTGAACTGAATTGCATAGCTAATCAGTCAAACAGAGTCTAATAACTTAAAGAGCCATCTTGATGAGCTGGGCAATGTTAACCAGACTGACAGAGCCAGTACGAGTGGCACCATCAGAACAGTCGCTGACATACCAGCAGTGGGGCAGACTGGGATGGGGAGTGTTCTCTTCAGAAGGCAGTGCGTCCAGCGTGAGAGCTGAAAGTGGGAGATCACATCCCTCCCAGGATCTCATGGGGAAGCTGGAGGCGTGAGAGGACAGAGTCCACACTCTGGTGCGCTCCCAGCGTATTCTTGCAGGATTGATCTCTTTCAAATGAGATGTTAAACCAAGCTCCTGACTCTCTGTGGTCATTAATAATCTTGTCTGAGTAAAGTGAAAAATATAAAGTAAAATTAATCCATTTTTATAAAACACTTGCACAATATCATTGTGGAGCTCTAACATAATATAATTTAGTTTGAGGATATTTTTACTTATTGTATTTATGAATTTATTTATTTTTTAGCCACATTAATAGATGGTCTACACAAAACTGATTTTTTTTTTAGTTGTCACCTATGTACTACACACACGCGATTTAGCATGGACGGAGAGGATGTGTAGCTGCGTTCAGAAAAGCAGTGCCAACACTGGGGGAATTTCCGGTGCAAGAGTAAGGTGTGTGAAAGTGTGTGACAAACACAAGTGAGAATGGCTGCAGCAAAAAAAGGTGGACATAAAGAACTTTTTTCAACAACGGTATAAGTCACATAAACTCCAATTCGCTACTGAATGAGTCCATCATCATAATGGCGCTAATACTCGAGTATTTCCCACTTTAACGCACAGTCTGTAGTTATAGCTGTTATGCTGTGTTCACACCAGACGCGGAATGCGCGGATAAATCGTGCTATTCACGCGTTAATAGTTGCATGAACATTTGAGTTTACTCGCTTCATTCGCGTGTCAAATTCACATCAGAACAGAAGCGGATTTGTGTGATGGGCAGGTCTTCTGTCTGCCCGGTGACTCTAGCTTCATAGCTAAATGGCTAACATGGATTTTATGAAGAAAATAACAGTGTTTATGTGCTTTATGAAGACTGAAAAACAGTGTCGATACGTTTAGGGTCGTGTCTGAGTCCACTAGATTCTTTCAGAGGTGCATCCAGCTCTGTGAGCTCATAAACTCCTCCAGAAACTTAACCTGGATGACGGAGGCTTTCAGCGGTGCTTCTGACTGAGCCCAGCCGAGTTTGATTACCTGTAGTCGGTGAAGGCTGGAGGATTTTCCTTCGGAACACCGACAACAGGTTCTACGTCACAATCACGCCCCCACAAGAGCAAGCTTCTGATTGGTTAACGTGGCGTGAATGTACGCTGAAGTTCAGATTTTCGAACTCGAGAGATTCGCGCGAAACGCTCATTAAGTGCGTCAAATGCGCAAAACGCTCAATTCGCTCCACGCCATTCGCGCAATTTGCATCATTCACGCCGCGCCATTCGTGCGTATCATGCCGCAGGATGTCTATTCACGCGTTTGCATTGACTTAACATGTAAATCACTCACGCTTGAACTCATGCTTGAACAGGGTTTGAACCCAGGTCTGCAGAATCAGAGTCTGAATGTTTAACCACTCAGCCACAGGTGGATAATGAATCCAGAAGCGAGATAGTACTTGCACTGTGAGAGATTTATTTGCAAAACACAAAAATCCAGATTTGGAACAACAAAAAATGCAGAGATAAAATAGGACTGAGTTAACGGAGGAACAATAAGGCCAACAGGCAAAATATCTCTGGAAAATACTAGAGCAGGAGAAATGCATCCAAAAAACAAGGAAAAAGGCGAAGTAGCATAGAATTCTGAAATGAACAGATCTTAAGAAAGCAGGGCAAGACTCACGGTAATGAAGGGCTAGCATCAACAATGACTGAGCAAAGAAACAAGGAAAACTAGTGAACCTAAATACACATGACATAACAGGACACGTGAAAACAATCACGTACTTACTGAACTCAAACAACACATGGGGAAAAATGAGGACATCTAGTGGAGAAACAAAATCATAACATGTAAAAACTAAAGTCATAAAATGACAGGTCCTAACAATAGCAGGCTTATGTTATGATTAGTCTGTGAATAATATGCTCTGAAAACTAACTGCAGAATAAACAGCTAAATGTACAAGTATACAATCCCTGCCAGTTTTCCCTGATCTCTCAGGGTAGCATGTCCAATTTCAGTTGATACAATTTGTCAGAAAAACTACAGCCTGAGCGCTATCTTTTATTAATGCTAATATATGAAACGTGTTTCATTTGCATCATGGCTAAAATAAATGGATGTCTTCATTAAACTCTCTTTATCAGTTAATAAACTTTCTTCTAACTGTACACTATCAGGCCTGTAGCCAGCTATTTGTTTTTTGAAAAACTGAACCTTTTTGCTGTTATTCGCCTGATTTTTTATTTAACTATGGGGTCTAAATATTGCATATTGCTAAAAATATTGCATTATTGCATTTTAGGAACTAATTTTTGCTGAATAAGATCGGACAGTTATCATAACCATAGTTTTTGATGTACTAAAAAAATACTTCTTACCATTGCTTGTCAAATTGCTTATCACACTAGTGTTTATTCACAAATGTGGATTTAAACTGTTTTATATTACAGTTTTATAACTAATTAAGATTTTAAATAAAGAAATATGAAAAGATTATTATTTTAAAATACAAATTTATTATCATCTATCATTACATTTGTTTTGTTTTTTAGAAATCTGTCAAAACTTGTTTTAAATAACAAACTGGCCAGAACATTAAGCTTTCCTCAGTCAGAATTTGGTTAAATGAATAATCATAAAGAAAAAAATCAAACATAATAATAATAATTTAACTTGTGGTCTTTCAAACTACTTAAACCCCGCTTGGCTACAAGCCTTACTATTTATTTTAACTTAATAAATTGTATGAAGAGAGGATTAATTAATAATATGTTTTAATAGCAGTTAAATAACGAATATGGCAGCACGGTGGTGCAGTGAGTAGCGCTCTCGCCTCACAGCAAGAAAGTCGCTGGTTCGAGCCTTGGTCTGGGTATGTTGATGATTCTGTGTGGGTTTCCTTCGGGTGCTCCAGTTTCCCCAACAAGTCCAAAAACATGCGCTATAGGGGAATTGGGTAGGCTAAAATGTCCATAGTGTGTGTGTTTGAATGGATTTGTATGGGTGTCTGCCAGTGATGGGTTGCAGCTGGATGGACATCCACTGTGTAAAACATATGCTGCTAAATTGGCAGTTCATTCTACTGTGGCGACCTCGGATTATTAAAGGGCCTAACCAAAATGAAAATGAATGAATGAATAAATTATGAATAGCAATATATATTAGTTATTTACGCCCTTTATATGCACGACACACAATTTTGCACTTTTAAGGTTTACTTTACCTTTGACATAACTGTTAGGAACAAAGATTTTTAAAGGTACTGGTATTAGAACACTAAAATCTTTAAAAATCAAATGCGCAGAAATATAAATGAAATCAATCTCTTGCTTATTTCTTTGTGCTGAAGGGGGTGACCTGAACAAATACATTCTGCGTTCAGATGGGACAAACTGGGTGTGTGAGATCTGTGAAAATATACCCAGAAAGAACATAACCATTGTTGGTCTAACTGATAACAAGGGATGGACTAACCCCTTAAAAGCTGTGTAAGTGAGTGGTTACAAGCATATAAAACTGAAGTATGAAACACAATAACACATAACCAAGTGAACTAATCAATCCTGCAGAGAGGCCATGAAAATACTGGAGTCTCAGAGGGAGGACATGGAACAAAACAACATAACCAAAGCAGCGGTTGACATGGGAAATGTTACTGCTCTTCTTTATCTACAAGCCAAGAACACGGAAACCAGAGACACATGCTTCTTTTCAGACCTGGACACAATAGACGTAACTTGACAAACATCTCTGAAAAAGTGAAACTTAAGCAAATTTCTTCATCTAGTTACACCTAAATAGATTGATTAATTACTCTCTCTCTCTTGTCATTCCAATGCCCTAAGAGCTTCGTTCATTTTCACAACACAAATGAAAATATTTTAGCTGAAAAGTGAGAGTTCTCTCATCCTCCACAAACAGCGTCCTGAGATGCTCAAAGTACAGAAAAGGCCATTTTCAAAACTTTCAGTGTGTCTTCATTGGTTGTAATCATACGAAGCTCCTAGAAAACTTTTGTGCGCCAAAATATGCAAATATAACTTTTTTGTGCGCATGTCTTCTCTTAATAACTGACTCTAATAGCAATTTAATGGCTTTTATTTTTGAGGACACAAATTGGGACCCTTGAAAAAGTGGAAAAAAAAACATCTCGGTAACCTTGCACTCGTTAGAGGAGGATATGTAATGCAAACTACATATATGACTTACAAGTTCATACTAGGCCTGTGCGATTTGGGGAAAACATGTAATTGCATTTTTTTTTCACTGTTATTGCGATTTTGATTTGATTTGCGATTTAATTTTATAGTCAGGCTTCAGCTCAATAATCTGTATCGTAGCTTCTTACTGCTAAAATGCAGTGTGTAACTTATTATAAAAACAACAACAAATATATATATATATATATATATATATATATATATATATATATATATATATATATATATTTAGAGCACTCAGCTAACGAACATGGCTGAAACAACTCTAAAATTGTACTTTGCTGTTGCTCTATGTCAGATTGAGTATCACTGCCAATACTTTCAGATGACTTTTTAGCAAGACACTACTCATAGAAGCTCATATGGTGCTTCTTTAGGTGCTGGTTGGTTTATTTCCTCGTGCTATGGTAACAGTTCTTACCATTAAGTTTGGTGTCAGTGACTTTGAAAGCAAAATATTCCCACATTTCAGATTTCCTGTTTTTCATCTATGTTAATGTGTCTATTAATGCTTCTGAACTATTAGACGCCATTATCTCACTCGTCCACGCTTTCCTGTTTATTCGTTTTATTGATTTTCTTGTGAGTGTTTCGCATAGTTCAGTTGCGCAATTCTGATTAGGCAGACCAAAAAGGCAGTCATGCATTTGCTCTCGGCAAAGGAAATTAAATAATATATATCAAATCGCAGCCTCTTGTGGTTAGCTAATCGTAACATTTAAAATCACGATTGCTATTCAATTTCAATTAAACACACAGCCCTAGTTCATACAGTACTTGTATTTCACATATATAACATATATGTCATGTTTACACAACATATATTTCTAAATGTTACAAAAATGAAAGATGAAAGAAGATTTCAGGGGATTGGAACAAAATGAGGGGGGTAATTATTAGTTTTCAATTTGGGCTGAACAAACCCTTTAAGTATTAATAAATTAAGTAAAAAAAAAAAAAAAAAAAAACATTTGTTTTACTGAAACAAATTGAAGTTGATCCAATGTTTTTGTCTGTTTTTTTTTTACAAACATGGAACGATTTCTCATTTATCAATGCTAACTGTTCTTTTCATAGGATGGTGACTGCCAAAGTTACCTGAATAGAGACTTACCCTGGTCTTTAAAGATTCCCAGTGAGGCCTTTAATAAATCACGACAGAAAAACAATGGGTCTGGGTTTGTTGTAATTGTACCATTTAAAAACATGGAAAAAAAGGTAACAGGCTTTTACTGAAAGTTGTTCCTTTTATACTTTGACTCTACAAAATTCTACATTTGAACAAATATTTCTTGATCTACTGTTTTCTGAGATTGTTTTCCTTTTATGATATGTGGTTTAGAATGTAACGAACAATTACACGGTTTTGAACAATGAGGTCTATGGAATCACAATGAGAGCCAATATCTCCAACCTCACCAGCAATATTGAAATGATCATTACGCTGAACAATCTGGTAAAGAAGGTTTTTGTTGAATAACTTAAATGGCCATTTTGACAGAACAAATTACACTAAAATGTGTTCTGACAGGACGGTAATGCAACCTGCACTTCTTGGGACGGCAAAGGTAAATTCATTTATGGCTTTATATGAGATTCTTATGAGATTCAATCACCAGGCAGTTTATATTTTTCAATTATCTGTGGCTCTTTTTTCTTTGAAGGGAATCTTGAGTGGACAACGTTTGGCTGTGAGACAGAAAGGATCGACAGTAACACCATAAAGTGTTCATGTTCACATCTGACTTTCTTTGCAGTGCTGATGGTGAGCAAAAATACGATAATTTCAAAATCTGTTTCATTTCAAGACCCCATTTAATCAACATCTTGATACATGAGCTTATAAAAGGAAGTGTTTGCATGTTCTTCCCATGTTCATGTGGGTTTCCCACCACAGTTGAAGACATGAAATATAGGTAAACAAAATTGGCCATAGTGTATGAATGTGAGAGTGTATGGGTGTTTCCTATGGAGACAGATTAGACTCAAAAATAATTCACGCAAAAGACACGATGTACACATGCGTAGTCAAATTCACGTGCATAAAATCAAATTCACGGCAAAATAATGGATAAAAAGAGTGAGGCTATGGACAAATAATTAAATAAATGAAAAAAAGTGCAACTCCGACTGCCGTTTTCTCCGTTCGCCATGCTGAAGAGAAACAGTCTGCGCAAATGAAGCGCAGAGTTGGTGTCATTGACTACAGCTCTCATCTGATTGGCTGAAAGGTACGAGTAACCCTGCTTCTGGCAGGAAAGTCTCAATAATACACACACACGTATCCAGGGGGAGTCGTACGTGAAAGTGGATTTGCACATTCTCATTCAGGATGAACTCGCAAGTTTTAAACATTCAAAACTTTTTGCATATGTTTGTGAAACATATGCCAGAGTAAATGGTGTTTCATTGCACTGCAGTGACAATAATAGTAATAATAATTAATAATTCTTTACATTTATATAGCGCTTTTCTGGGCACTCAAAGCACTTTACACAATGGGGGAATCTCCTCATCCACCATGTGAGTTACCCCTGATAAAGCAGGGAATAAGTCGAAAGACTTGTAAATGACAATAGTTCATTGAATGATTGGAAATTAATGCACCTGAGGTGGTGATGTAGAGCAGAGTGGCTGTTGCACATCAGGTGTGCATGATTCTGCTTCTCCTCTAGTCTCTAGAACAGCTGCTCCACTGCTGAGATGGTGTATATCAGATATTTGCCAGCTTTTTGTCCTCAACCTGCTCCTGTTGTTGATTTGGTCTTCAGTTTTTAAACTTTCAGCATTGAAATTTAAACCATGATTGTAAATATTATCCAAATATCCTGATGGTTTTTCTTCTTCTTTTTTTGGTCTTTCTCTGATTTCCCAGTCTCCGGTCATAGATGCAAACGCTGTAGCACCGTATCTGGAGTCACTGACCCTCATCTCTGCTATCGGCTGTGGGATCTCTGTGTTTTTTCTGGCCATCGCTCTGTTCATGCATTTCCTGCTGCGGTAGAGTATATTAATGCACAAATATACAAATAATGCTGATTTATAACACAGATCAGGTTAAAAACATGGGTTGTTTTTTCTCTTTCAACAGGAAAGCCAAATCCAATCAGGCCACGAAGATCCTGATCAACATGTTTGGTGCTCTGTTTCTCCTGAATGTGTCTTTTCTGTCAAACGAGAGCGTGGCAAACTCAGGAGACAAGAATGCTTGTGTCTTCATAGCTCTGCTGATGCATTACTCCATGCTGACCTCATTCACCTGGTTCTTCATTCAAGCTCTTCATATGTACTTATGGCTCATCCGACAGAACGTCACCATCACAAACTACATGAGGAAGATCACCGTGTTGGGCTGGGGTGAGTGATGGAGCAAATGCCTGATATATAAAAACGGTTCTGTCATATCCTGAACTTTTGTTTGTGTTTTTCTTTTCCTCTACATGATGTTGCCATTTTCCCCAGTGTTTCTCTTAGGGTTCATTTATGTTTGTTTTGTTCAGCAGTGTCTTGATAGACTACCCAATTTATTCACCCCTTTTCACTTATTTTAAGTATCACTTCTCTTTGTCTTTGTTGTGGTTTCTTTGTATTTGGCTTAAAAATTGTTTTGGTTGAACCAAATCTCCTTTCTCCCCAATGTTTCTTGGGGGATGCGAAGGTCTGCGAGGGGTTTATTACCCAGTGCGACCTTATCTTTAAGTTACAGCATTGTACTTCCCTGCAGACCAGGTTAACATCACATATGTACTAAGGGTGGAGCCGAACCCGAATGCGGTATTCGGAAAGGCACGAATAGCGTGTTTTTACGAATACTTGATTCGAACAAATACTTGAAAAATTATTTGTATTCGGGAGCAAGAAAAACACTATATCAAAAAGCAGCGTTTCCTCATGAGACCACAGTGCATGCCCGCGTGAGTGAGTGAGTGACAGAGAGAGAGAGAGAGAGAGAGAGAGAGAGAGAGAGAGAGAGAGACACGCTCAGTGCAAAATGCGCAAAATCCCGAAACTGAAAGCGAGACGTGACTTTTAAGGGACTGTTTCATATGGATTTATTAATCATTCTTACTGTTCAGTGATCGCAAACTGCCGTAGTTTATTAAAGACGCAAACCCCTCACTGCACCACAGCTGCACCTTCAGCAGACCTCCTCATTCCTGCAGCACGAGAGCTTTATGATTGTTTATGAGCGCCAAAAGTGGCGGATCTGTCCGGTGAAATATCTGACTGCGTGTCACCGCATCCCTAAGGACTGTTTGGCAAAATATTTGACTGCATGTCAATGCATAACAAACCACTGAAAGGATATAACTAGAGAAATTTTTTTTAAAAGCCGTTTAAGCATTTAAACCTTGTTCAGACTATCCATAAATATATTTAGAGATATCTCTAATTATATTTTGACTTGTCATAATTATAATTCGACTAGTCAGATTGGAGATATCTGCAAATATATTATGACTGACTAGTCATATTCTCCATTGACTTCCATTAAACAACATTTGCAGATATCTCTAAATAAGTTTTGACTAGTCACAATTGTAATTAGAGATATCTCCAAATGAATTTTGACTAGTCAAAAATCCAATTCAAGATATCTACAACTGTAATTAGACTTTTAGTAAATTAATTAGAGACATCTTCAAATATATTTGTAAATATCTCTAAATATGACGAATTAAAGATATTTCTAAATGTATTATGACTAGTAAAAACTCAGAGATATCAATTACAATTGTTACTAGTCAAAATTCATCTGATTTCGTTCTAGTACAATTGTAATTGCAGATATCTCTAATTGTCATTCTGACTAGTGGAATTATAATTATGACTAGTCTAAATATAATTAGAGATATCTCTAAATATATTTATGGAGTCAGAACAAAGATTTAAATGATAAAAAGGCTTGCCATAGAGAGTGCTTCTCACTGAACAGCGCAGCAGCGATGACGTAAGCGTGCCGAGGCCCGATATGGTGTGAGCGCGGGCCGTCCGGGGAGACGGGAGGGGGGACAAGCGTGCTTTGGTCCGGTTCGAGGCAACTGTACCTAGTGTGAGTACGCCCTCAGTCTGTAGTCGGAGGGCGGGGCGGAGATAACAGGCTGTCTGGCACAAGCTTCTCCACAGCAACAGACAGAAGGCTCGGCTGAGCGAAAAAAATACTTCACTGCATCACTATTTTTGTTAAATAGATTTTTGTACCTTAATTGGGTTCCAGATGCAGTTTATAAACTTGTAGCGGAGTTGAAGCGGAGTTTGATCGGGATATTCTATTACGCTGCATTATTGACGTTTGCAACCGGGTGCTCTGTTTACGCAACGTTAGCTCTGTTAGCACGGTAATTTAGACAATAGACTGTTGACAGAGTAACGTTAACGTTCGTTTATAAAGGTTAAAACGATGCTTTTGCAGTTGTGTCGAATAGTATGCACTTATGGGAGTTATATGGTACGTCTACATTACTGTCTTTTGCAGACAGCAAGATATATGCTATAGGCTAGTTAACCTTAGCATAGCTTCCCGTCACTTTTTATTAACTTGAAACTCCTAAAATACATTTGGGCACCATGAAAAACAGTGAGACTGCTGCTGAGCCATTTCTTGGTCCTCCACCAGTAAAAAGAAAAGAAAACCTTCATGTTCTGTGTGGAAGCATTTTACAGTCAGTGCTGCTGCAGATAAAAAAGTGATACTGTATAATGTGTGCAAAAGTGAAATCAGCAGAGGCAGAGATATTAAACATCTGTCAGCATCTTCTATCCATAATCATTCATTCATTTCTTTTCAGCTAAATCCCTTTATCAATCTGGGGTTGCCACAGTGGAATGAACCACCAATTTATCCAGCATATGTTTTACGCAGTGGCTGCCCTTCCAGCTGCTACCCAGCACTGGGAAACATCCATACACTCTCTTTCACACACATTTAACAGGGACAATTTAGCTTACCCAATTCACCTGTATTGCATGTGTTTGGACTGTGGGGGAAACCGGAGCACCCGGAGGAAACCCACGCCAACATGGGGAGAACCTAGTCGGGGCTCGAACCAGCAACCTTCTTGCTGTCAGGCGACAGTGCTACTCACTGTGCCACCGCGCAACCTTCTATGTAATGTATTATCACATGCACTAAAAGCATCCTCTCCTGATACTGTCTGTGAACCCCCACAAGCATCAATCCCCTCAATCAGCACAGCTATGTTCTCCTAAATCCTCCACAAGCACCAAACCATCAACACAGCCACATCAACACAAACTTTGTGTCTGTTTTGTGGCTGGCAGATGATAATAGCAGGGCTGTATCTTTTAGTATTATATAGAATACTTTTGTTCTGCCAGATCTCCCAGGCAGGGTTTTATTTAGATTTATTTAGTTAATTTTAGTTTTTGGAATTCTGTCCATTGGAAAGAAGTTCTTTCAGAAGAAAAACAGTTTTTTGAAGTATTATTTGTTTTTATTCTGTCTATTCAGTGTCCTTCAACAAGAACGGTGGTGGTGGGGTTCATAATATTCACAATGGGATTTTATTAGTTGTTGGTTTAACCATGGATGAGATAATGGCTTCTATGTTATTTTCTTTTCAATGACATTTCTTGTCACATGTTCAAAAACAACAGCCAATATTGCATGTCTATAATTTCTATAATGGGTATAATTAAACAATACTTTCTTCTATAATGTAAATTACAAGTGTAATAGAAAAAATATATATTTTTGCGCCATTTTGAATTTTACTCGAATACAAATACAAATACAAATACTTTTTCCCCCTCAACAAATACAAATACCGGCTGCTCCGCACATCCCTAATATGTACTTACTCTCTCGTCTGGAAAGGCACTTGCTTGGGCAATGACAATTCGTAATACTGGAGCGACTGGCTGCATCAGTTTATCCTCCTTTGCACTATTGTCTGTTTTAGGCTCCATTGTACAGTTAAACTCTGCCTGTTTTTCTACAGCAGCGGCATATATTTGCTAGAAGGCACATGCCCAGAGTGCATGGATGGAGATATGTTCAGAAACGCTAGGTGAAACGCTAGTGTGGACGCGGATCGGTTTTGATCTAAAACGCACTAGTGTAAACGGGGCCTTAGTGTCCCTTTGCATGTCTCTGTCTTTCACCATATGGGAAAAAAACATTCTTCTATTTAATTGAGACCTCTAACCTTCCTCTGATCTTCGGCTACCCCTGGCTTTTTTCATAAACCCTACATTAACTGGCCAAGTGGCGAGATTACTCTTCATCTTCAATACCTAACACCTCACCCCTAATTTCTCCCTGGGCACTGAAAGCATTAGCTGCCCACTGCTCTGGGTTAATGCTCACTGTGTGTGTTTGTGTGTGCTCTCACTCCTTTCTCAAAATGTGTGTGTACACTTAGATGGGTTAAAAGCAAAGGACCAATTTTGAGTAGGGGTAAAACCATACTTGACAAGGCTCACTTCATTTATTCACTGATGTGGGAGTGGGGGCTGTACTGGTCTGGAGGGGGGGAGATAACAGATTCTTGGTTCTTGTGAACACCATTATCACATTGGAGACCAGAAGCTGGTGGTTTTTAATTAGCATTTGTTACAGGTATTGACAGACCAGAAAAAAAAACTTGGAGTATATTCAGCAGGCCTTACTTCTCGTCAAGTCCATTTTTTCACGGTTTCAACATCTTAGTGTCCCGGATCTAAAAACCTTAAGCCAGATAGCACAACCCAAATATACAATAACACTTTCCAGGAAAGAACCCCAAAAGCTATTATTCCCAAGTCTGAGTTTTTTGCATCTCTCATATAGAGGTTTGAGACAGCCATCAGTAAAGCTAAGACTCACGAGCCGGATCTGACAGGCGGTCAGTTATATGTTTTTAAACAGTACTTCCCCAAGTATGTCAGTGGGCACATTCCTCCTGTCTTATCTGCTATCTTATCTGCAGGTATTTCCCGCAATCAGGCATTTCTACAAAAACACTTTTGGTGGCCCACAGCTAAGAAGAATGTTAAATCCCTGGTAACTGCCTGCCCAGTTTGCAACTGGGGGAAAACCTCCAATATTCCCCTCCCACCCCCACTCACACCCACCACTCAAGGTCTCCAAAACCCTCTTTCTATTTCCCACTAACCATGGTCCCACCAACAAATAAACTTTGTTACCGGTCTTCCACCCACAGCAACACCGTTATGCTGGTCATTGTAGACCAATTCTCCAAGAGAACAGACTGCTAACCTTATCACCTCACTATCTTTCAAGTCTTTGGTATTCCACAGAACATTGTGGATGATCGGGTTCCCCAGTTCTCATCCTAGCTTCTTTTGCCAGTCATTGGGTGCATCTGTTAGATTGTCTTCTGAAGTCCACCAAGTGTCTAAAGGACAGATGGAAAGAGTTCATCTTAGTCTTGAGACCACCTTAAGGTGCATGATGGCTTACAACCTTTCATTATGGTCTTCATACCTCCTCTGGGTAAATATGCTCACAGCACTCTTTGCCTA
This sequence comes from Danio rerio, assembly GCF_049306965.1. Lineage (NCBI taxonomy): Eukaryota > Metazoa > Chordata > Actinopteri > Cypriniformes > Danionidae > Danio > Danio rerio. Next base: position 2,021,660 of record NC_133192.1, read on the forward strand.
TCCTCCACTGCTCGTCGAAAGCCTCAGCCCAATACTGAAAACAGGCCAACCATAGATGCAGATCTGCACTCGCTCCTCTGGGTGGGGCAACAGGTTTGTCTCTCCACTCAGAACCTTCCCCTATTGATAGAATCTGGCAAGCTCAACCAGTTCAAAGCATCAGAGTTATCAGGAGTAGTTATCAGAAGAGTAATCCTAAGCTGTTTCTCAATTCCAAGAACGCAGAGAACGGACTTGTGTTCTTCTGGAGACCGGTCTTGCCAGGTGTCCTCAGAAGAACGAACTCAGGAGACCGCGAGGGCAGAGAATGCGTACTTTGAGAAATGGAATGCTGCGTTCTTCCTGATGGTCACGTGACCTTCACGCGTTTTAAATGGAAATTATTTAAACATTTCAGCCTTCATACAACGATTTATTGTTTTTCCCCTTTTCAAAATATATATTTTGCATAAAAACATTATAAATCTATGTTGCACAATATGAATAAAACAGATTTTAATACGAATTTCAGCAAACAAACACCCTGAATGTGTTTATTCCTTTATTAAGATGTTCATGGTAATGTTTACTTTCACCATTTCATTTAGGGAAACTCCCGATGTAAATAAGTGATATCTCTGAACTTTAATAATAAATCTAAATAAAATGCAGCGCTTCCCACCTCCAGTCGCAATGACTTCTGGGACTTCCAGAGTGAGTTCGGTGCTCAAGTCTGCATCAGTGCGTCCTCGATATCAAGAACACATCCGGGAAGTTTCACGCGTCCTCCGTACTTGCGGTCTTGAGTATTGGAACTGAACTTGGGCAGCTGATGATGACGTTGCACGAGAACACGAGGACGCAAGACCGCTGAAGAACGCATATTGAGAAACAGCCCTAGTTTCTAACCAGCTAGACTTACCTAGGTTGTAAAATTAATTGCAGCTTTTATTTCTCTCTATTTAAGCATGTGTTGTGTTCCTCGTTTGTTCCTTATGGCAGATCCCATACTCCCCCTCGTTACATTGGTGGTAAATCTATTTACACGGTCTACTGGATACTAAATGCTCAAAATGTGCAACAGTCTCAGCAGTATTTTGTTGATTGGGAGGACAATGTTCTGAGGAGCGTTCCTGGATTTCTGCTAAGGATGCAGTCTGATTCTGAACTATTGTTTGTGTTATTCTTTTTTCTCCTCATGATGTCGATATTTTCCCGAGTGTTTCTGTTTTGGTTTATTTGTTCAGTTTTTTTCTCATTAGTCTACCCTATTTATTCTACCTTCCTGTCTTGACTTATCACTTTGTTTTTGAGTTTGACCTGCTCTCGTCCTTGCTGAAAATCTCCTTCACAGATATGCTGTAACTTTTCTTTGTCTTGGTTTGTTTGCATTTTGACCTAAAATACTTTTTTGTTTGCATTGTTATTTTTAATGACTTTGTTGGACTTCCTAAATAAAACCTGTTTTGAACTTGGCATTTAATAGTGGTAATGCACCTCGGGTGTGCATTATTTTCTTTTAGACAGCTGATTTTTTGTGTTTTTTACTGATAATATCCTTGTTTTGCATGTGTTTCAGGGTTTTCAGCTCCTGCTATTATTGCAGTTGTTTCTGTAGGAGGATATAACAAAGTGACCCTAACCGCATCGTCTGGAAAAATTGCACAAATGTATGCTTAGTTCTTAAGTCACAACATCATAAATTATCAAATATCTTCTGAGTGTCCTTTAAATTTAGTTTCATGCTCTTGTGATTGCAGGTGCTGGATTACAAATCCTTTAATTCACTATGTACTGAACACTGGATACTACATCTTCGTTTTCATCTTCACAATAGGAATCTTCATCACTATCCTCACTAGGATTATCCAGAGTAGACACATAAGAACGACTGTGGGCAAGAGACAGACGTTCAGAAAGCAGCTGATGATGGTGTTGAGTTTGTTTATTCTGTTTGGTCTGACGTGGGCTGTTGCCTTCTTCAGTTATGGACCGATGCTCATTCCCTCATATTACATCTTCTGTGCGCTCAACTCCTTTCAGGGTGAGAAACTGAGGGCTTCTACTGCACACACAGACTTTTAGCTAATTTTTCGAAATATTGCATGCTTGTTTTTGTTGATAAAATATTTTTGACACTTGATCATAAACGTTAGTAAACTTTAGTTCTAATAAGTTTTATACACTTTCTAAGCAAATTACATGAAATGAATTTCTTAAAAGTATTTATTTATTTATTAAAGTTTATTTATTGAATTTATTTGTTGTCTTATTTTCAGGGTTTTTCCTCTTCTTGTATTACTATCACATTCACAAGGATGCTGCTGGTCATTTTTCAGACGACCCGAAAAGCTCCGGCTCAGTCACAACTATTGTTCCACCAAACAACAGCAATAATAATGCTGCAGAAAATGTTTACGACGAGCCTCATTAAGACAGAAAATACACCGTCTCTCATTTTCTAGGTTAACAGTCAGAATACAGCTCTGTGCATTTGTGTTTATAAATACTGTGTGGTGAAGGGATATGACTTAAGTGAATTATTAGATATTTTAAACATTAAAAGGTCATTTAAAATCGCTTGACATTACTTTACAAGTTTTATATGTTCTGATATATGTGGGTGCAGGATTACTTTACCTGAAATATATAGGCTATTTGACTGATATATTCAACTCACATTTGGATCATTCTAGAATTGCAGGAAATCTCTAACCTATTATTTTTCAACAATAAAACCTTGATTAAACTGTTTTGGAGTGACATGCTAAGATCACTTACAAGTTTTTGCATTAACATTAATCATGATAGGAAAACATATATGAAAATATTTGTTTTATAGAATAATCTGTTAGCCCCGAGTCATGAGGAACTACGAGGCGACGTTCATTCACAAAAAACAAGTTTCTGGAGGACACATAAATCTGCAGAAGTAAGAGCAGATAAGAAGGAGCAAAGCCAGAAGTCACTTTGTAGGCAAACATCAGAGCTTTAAATTTGATGCGAGCAGCAACTGGCAGCCAGTGCAAACGGATGAGCAGCAAAGTGACATGTGCTCTTTTAAGTTCATTAAAGACCACTCGTGCTGCTGCGTTCTGAAGCAGCTGAAGAGGGTTGATAGAGTTAGCTGGAAGCTCAGCTAGTAGAGAGTTGCAATAGTCCAGTCTGGAGAGAACAAGAGCTTGAACAAGGAGTTGAGCTGCATGTTCAGATAGGAAGGGTCGGACCTTTCTGATGTTATAGAGTGAGAATCTGCAAGATCGAGCAGTTCTAGAGATGTGTTCAGAGAAGTTTAGCTGGTCATTAATCGTTACTCCAAGGCTTTTCACCATTTTGGATGCAGTAATGGTTGTCCCGTCCATCTGAATTGAAAAGTTATGATGAGTCGGGTTGGCAGAAACGTCAAGCATTTCCGTTTTCCCGAGGTTCAGCTGAAGATGATCTTCTTTCATCCAGTGTGAAATGTCCGACAGGCAGGCTGAGATGCGATTCGGAACCAAGGGATCATCAGGGTGAAAAGAGAGGTATAGCTAGGTATCATCAGCATAGCAGTGGTAGGAAAATCCATGTTTCTATATGAATTATTCTAGAGATGTCGTGTAGATGGAGAAGAGAAGTGGCCCAAGAACAGAGTACCCCAGTGTTTAGATGCTGTAGGTTGGACACCTTTTCCTTCCAAGACACCCTGAATGACCTGTCAGAGAGGTAAGATCTGAACCGCTGAATAACAGTGCCTGCAAAGCCCAGTGACTCAAGCAAAGATAGCAGAATCTGGAGGTTTACAGTGTCAAAAGCAGCTGACAAATCCAGCAAGATGATGACTGAGGATTTAGCGTTTTGCACTAACTGTAGGCGAGCAATCTGAGACTTAGGCAGCACAAAATAGAGAGAGTTACAATAGTCCATCTGGGAGGTTATAAGCGAGTGTATGGCAATTTCTAGAGAGTGTGTAGAGGTATGTTTATCAAATTTAAGTTCTGGTCTAATGCCCGGGTTATGTACCTGGGGTGATCTGAACTCCTCCAAATTGCCCAACCAGGGGCGTTTACAGTCAGACAAATCTTTGGGCCCAAATATAACAACCGGTTTTCTCCTCATTTAGAAACAAAAAGTTCTCAGAAAGCCATGCTTTTACCTCCTCCAGACACAGTGACAAGGAGTTCACAACAGAGGACTCATTTTCCTTTTTGAGGACTCATTTTTCCTTTCCTATTGTGAAAATTTCGATGAAAACATATAGAGAAACACTTTCGCATGTCGAGATGTACATATTATGTGTGTGTGCTGGCGCTCACCAGCTGCTTCACGGGCACACGTGACGGGTCAAGCAACTGGAAGCAGAACTTGAAGGTAAACAAACATCGGCTGATCGTAAGCATCTTATCGATGATTATTTACACAGTTGGCATTAAGAAGAAACATATAAACGTGATCTGACTAACATCCAGCAGCTAAATGTGCCTGGAAAAATATTCAAAGCATTTATCTTCATAAACACAGCGGAAGTAAATGCATCTGAGTGTTCTGATTGTCTAAAGTAGACGCCTCATGTCAGCGCGCTCTAGACGTGTACCGGAAAATTGCTGGTAATGAGTCTAACATAATTAATCATTTAATCATTTCATTCTGAATTTAATCAGAATATGTTGTATTCTTGTCACTGTCTTTTGCATTGAGGACCAGCATCAATATCAAGTTTATACTAAAGTCTAAAGTCCATTACCCCAGGTCTATACACAATGTAGCATTTACCAACAGTAGGTCTAGACAATATAACACTAAGGCTGCTTTCACACCTGTGAATCGATTCAGTTGTTCCGACACAGATTACAATTGTTACATCTTGGAGCGGTTCCCTTTCACACTGCAAAGTTTCTAATCGGACCAAAAGAGCTAAAACAAGTCACATGTGAGTAAACTCTCCTCACATTGGTCAGAGTGTCAGGGTTTATTTTGCAGCGTCCTGCTCAGCTGTCAGGAGAGGTGGTGGTTTGGTGGTGATTGACAGGGTGCGTGCGTGATGTGTCTGAGGAGAGATGCGGTGGGGAGGGGTGAGAAGGGTGCGCGACGATGCCTATTTGAGGACCGGGAGGGAGTCGCGAGATTACCGGGAGATCATCACTCATTTGCGGGCATCTGGAGACTCGCGAAACATCCCGCCATACTCATAATTCTCTCTTCATATAGCCGTAAGCCTATTACATATCCATAAAACACTGTGATATAACCGCGCTTGGATCGGAACGCTTTCTTACTTTCAATCGAGCCAAGACCACCTCACTCAAGCGATCTCGGAGCGATTACTTTGGCGTGGAACAGAGCGCGATTGCCCTGTTCACATATGCCAAACGAACCGCGCTAACTGGACAAACGAGACACGTTCCCAAACAAAAGTGTAGGTGTGAAAGCACCCTAATATCATTTTTATGGAGAAATAATAATAATAACATCAATATTAAAGCAAGTTTTTAGCATACAATAACATGATAACATTGCATTAGTCCAGTATTAAGTAACATCAGATTAAAATCATCACTTATAAATTCGTGACTTGAGTGTGTCCCTACACTCCTGATACAGTAGATAGATTGTAGGAATAGGAAATGGGAATTGTTTCTGCCAAGGGAGCAAGGGGGCATGATGGATATTTTGAAGCAACAACAGCCACATTTTGGTCACTGTTGCTGATTCCCATAACAAGCTTTTATAAAGGCACCAAAAATCCATGCATTGAACTTGGAATTAGGGATGCACATACTTTCCTGCCGCTCATTATATTAACCGATCAGATTAATATGAAACCTCTCATTACTTGTGAGGCTTGTCTTTAGTCTGTACAGAATTACAAAGAAGTTAGTTTTTTACATAATAGCCTAGTACTGCATTGCTTTGCATACATTTATGTTGTTGTTGTTGTTGTTGTTGTTGTTTAAAAAGCTACACAATGAAAGTCTCAGTTTGGTGTTAAGTTATCATATGTAGGCTATTTTATAAGTAAATCTTTTATAAGCTCCATTAATAGCCTAACTGTAATTCTCCAAATGAAAAATAGATAATTGGATATTTGTTGATTGTACTATTCATTCATCATTATTGTAATACGATGGTGCATCCGTAGAGTGCTCAGAGCGAGAGAAAACAAAGCAGATCACATTTCAGAAAGTTTTGCTTTTGCAGCTTTTCTCCACTTGTGCAGATAAATGGAGGTGTTTATGACGCGGATGCAGGACTGAGGCATTACCATCAGTGCTGGTTAATTGAAGCAAATATTTCTGGATTTAGTGAATTGCATGGCTCTCGTAATGGAAATTCATTTATATTCATTTTTTTACGTGTATGCATTTTCCATATTGCTTAACTGTCCTGTGTGTGTGACTACTCTGTCCCTTGTCCTTCATCCTATGCTTTACCATGAAAGGCTGTTGATATACAGTGTAAAAGGGGCATGAACGGCTGAAACATCTGGTGCCAACATGGTATCTGTTTGTTAAGTGTGACGTCATGCGAAGCGGCTTCCGGGTCCAAGCGCTCTATTCAACTGAATGGGAAGACTCATGAAATGGTAATAATAAACATTTACAAAGCAATTTAAGGCTTTCGAAAATCACGATGGCAGTATATATGTCCATGCATAATATCCGATGGCCAGGAAGTGATACATTTTTTAATAAATTGTTAAAATTTTGGTATTTGTTATGCAGCAAGCCCAGAGATTGTTGTGTACACTATGACTTTATGTAGAATTAACTTTAATGTGTGATAGGAATAAAACGTGATCATAAACAATGATTTCTTCACTCAAATGAATGGCGGCTTGAACCCGGAAACAGTTTACATACGTCACAAACACGTCACCACTTAACAATGGGTATGGGACAGAGCGGAGAGACAGCTAATGTAAGCGTAGTATGGCCTGATTAGAAATGACCTCGTAAGCAGTACAAGGAAGAAACCAGATATAAGGGGGAGCACTGTGTTTTCAGTGTCTCACTCTGCAGAAACTGTCGTTGCAGTATGATTGTGACCTTCTTTGCAAAGAATAAAACCTTAAAAGACACTTTGGGTAAGAATTTGTCTTCTTGACCACTGAGAGAGCTTCTTTAAAGAAAAAATGCCACTACACTGTGTACCAGCGCTCCGTAATCCAGGGTAGACTGAACCCAAGCAAGCCTTGTGAGTGATGAGTGTGCTGTTACCTACAGACAATCAAACTGTTTGGTGTGGCGATATAATTGGTCGGGAATATCAATGTTTTTGTCAATATCCAAAACTCGCTGCATGCCTTTTAGTAATGCATGTTGTTAGTTGTTAATTAAATTTGAGAATTTGATTTGTTTCCCAGAGATGGGTTGTGGCTGAAAGGGCATCTCCTGCGTAAAAACATGCTGGTATATTAGCGGATTATTCCGCTTTGGTGACCCCGGATTAATAAAGGGACTAAGGTGAAAAGAAAATGAAGAGTGAATGAATGAATAAATGAATGAGTGAATTAATGAATGAGTAAATGAATGAATGAATGAATGAATGAATGAATGAATGAGTAAATGAATGAATGAATGAATGAATGAATGAATGAATGAATGAGTGAATGAATGGATGAATGAATAAGTGAATGATTGAATGAATAAATGAATGCATGAGTGAATGAATGCATAAATGAATGAATGAATGAGTGAATGAATGAATGAGTGAATGAATAAATGAATTAATTAATGAGTGAATGAATGGATGAATGAATGCATGAATGAATGAACGAGTGAATGAATGAGTGAATGAATGAATAGATGAATGAATGCATGAATGAATGAGTGAATGAATAAATGAATGAGTGAATGAATGAGTGATTGAATGAGTGAATTATTGAGTGAATGAATGAGTGAATGAATAAGTGAATGAATAAGTAAATGAATGAGTGAATAAACAAGTGAGGGAGGGAATGAACGAATAAGTGAATGATAGAGTCAATGGATGAATGAATGAATGGATGGATGAATGAATAAGTGAATGAATGAATGAATGAATGGATGAATGAGTGAATGAATGAATGAATGAATGATTGAATGAATGAATGAATGAATGAATGAATGAATGAATGAATGAATGAATGAATGAATGAATGAATGAATTTGATGTGTTTATTTGCTTGTTTTTTATCCAAATGTTCGGATGAAACGCTCCATTTGATGATTCAAGGCAAGGCAAGTTTATTTATATAGCACATTTCATACACAGTGGCAATTCAAAGTGTTTTACATAAACAAGAATAAAAAAGACAAGTTTAAGAAAATAAAATGCAAACAATAAAAATTATTAAAAACAGATAAAAACAAATTAAAATGTGTTAAAATAGGTTATAAAAGACTGAAAAAGAAAACGAAAAAACATGATAGTGCAATCTGTGGGACGCAGCACAGTGCTCAATCAGTAAAGGCACAGCTAAACAGATGTGTGTTCAGTCTTGATTTGAATGTGCCTAATGTTGGAGCACATCTGATCATTTCTGGAAGCTGATTCCAGCAGCAGGGGGCGCTGTTAGTGGCTGAAAGCCGATTCACCCTGCTTTGACTGAACTCTTGGAACTTCTAGTTTATATGATCCTAAAGATCTGAGTGATCTATTGGGTTTGTATTCAGTGAGCAAATCTGTAATGTATTTAGGTCCTAGGCCATTTAGTGATTTATAGACCAGTAATAATACTTTAAAATCTATTCTGAATGTAACTGGCAGCCAGTGTAAAGACCTGAGGACAGCTGTGATGTGCTCTGATTTCCTGCTGGTGTGATGAATTCTGGCTGCAGCGTTCTGGATGAGCTGCAACTGTCTGACTGTGTTTTTGGGAAGACCAGTGAGGAGTCCATTACAGTAATCCACCCTGCTGCTGATAAAAGCATGAACAAGTTTCTCTAAATCTTCACTAGAAACAAAGCATCTGATTCTTGCTATGTTTTTGAGATGATAGTATGCTGATTTACTGACTGCTTTGACATGACTGTTGAAACTCAGATCTGACTCCAGAGTCACACCAAGATTCTTCACCTTATTTTTTGTTGTTTGACCTTTAAAGCCAAGGTACGCATTCACCTTGAGAACCTCATCTCTGTTCCCAAACGCAATCATTTCAGTTTTCTCTTTGTTTAACTGAAGAAAGTTTTGGCACATCCAACTGTTCATTTCATCAATGCATTGGCAGAGGGTGTCAATATGGCTGTAGTCATTAGGCAGTAAGGCTAGGTAGATCTGAGTGTCATCAGCATAGCTGTGGTAGGAGATTTGGTTCTTTCTCATTATTTGGCTCAGAGGGAGCATGTAAAGGTTGAACAGAAGAGGTGCCAGAATCGAGCCTTGTGGGACTTCACATGTCATGGGTGTCCACCTCAACCTATGGTCACCTATACTGACATGGTAACCTCTACCTTCAAGGTAAGATCTGAACCATTTGAGGACCGTCCCAGACAGCCCAACCCAGTTTTCCAGCCTATCCAGAGGTATGCTGTGATCGACAGTGTCAAATGCAGCACTGAGATCGAGCAGTACCAGCACTGTTAGTTTACCAGATTTTGTATTTAGGCGGATATCATTGATTAACTTTATAAGAGCACTCTCTTTACTGTGATGTGCTCTGAAACCAGATTGAAAATTGTCTAAACACATTCAGTGGGAGAGTTAAATTTGCATGTTCTCTAAAATAACAGAAACATTTAGTTTTTTTTTTTAATGTAAGCTGTAAATCCAACTATAGAGCCACATGAACAATCTATAAATGTTCTTGTGTCAATGTTTAGAGAGCATTATTGTCTATTGATGCTACTTGGAGAACATTTTATCATAACTTTGAGAGAACCTTGTCAGAACATGTAAGAACTTATTACCAGCAGTGTGTGAGTTGTTGTTGGAGGACTCTTTTATGTGCATGTCTGAGTGACACAAACACCATTGTGCCTTATTTAAAAACTAATTCAGGATGTTACTGATGTTGGCGTGTGTGAGTTCAGAAATTTGCATGATTATATGATGCATCAGCTTACCAACATTCAGGAAGATGTGGTCCAAATTTGAAGATGAAAATACATAAAATCTCTAGGAAACAGCTGATTATTTCTGCATTATTTAGCGTGCTTAATAATACATTTGTCCTTTATTGCCTCATTCCTTTATCATGATGAAGTTTATTGGTTGAAAAATGCAGATTATTAAGATAAAGATTACAAGATGTCATCGACTACAGCATAGCATGTTTACTGAAGTGCTATTCATTGTTAATAAAGGTCATATTTTGTTGTTTTGTGTGTTAAAGTTTTAAAAATTGTTCATCTGATTGAAAATCTGTTTTAAAATAAATTGATATTGTCTTATTCCCATCCTGAGTTTATGTTTTTAAGTTAATGGATCTTATTACTACTTGAAATAATCATATACATTTATTTGCTATTACAGTTAAAGGTGACATGACGACCCAGAGCTGAATGTAAATGAACACTGACATTCACAGCTGGAGCTCAAATATGCCCCTGATTTGCATGTGTGTCAGTGAACTTTCTGTCCTTAACATCATAACCCAGAAGCTTCAGAGGTGAACGGATGAAAGTGTCTCTTCTCTGTTCTGTGGATTTTGATCTGGAGAATGTAATGAGAAACTGATGTAGGATTTGTGTTCAGAGCCTGTAGAAAACAACATTAAACACGTGTGTCTCTGTCAGGTCTGTGGGAATTATGTCTGGACAGAAGCTGAATGTGCTGCGACTGATCATGATGATGATGATGATGATCCTCTGCTGCCTCACTGGACGGATAAGTACGATTTATACTGAAACAAAAAATAAATAAATAAACGTATGAAAATGTTGTTTGGGGCACATTAGTAAACAACAAAGTAGACATTTTTAAAAAATGAAATCTTAAAGAGTTCATATCATGTCACTGTTACCTAACTTTATGCTTGAATGTTTGCACAGCTTGTGTTCTTAATATTACAATATCCACTGACAAAATCAAACTGAATGATGTCTGTCTCTGCAACAGCGGTAATTCTCCAGGTAGATGTGGTATCTATATCATATTTAACATTACTTCTTGAAAGCACTTGTGGAAAACTCATGTTATTTTTCTTTCAGCAATACAAATGATATTTCACCGAGATTATTCTGAAGATAAATTTAACCTAATCTCTGTCAATCTAAGAATCCTTTCTAGAGGTAAACCTGTATTTATATATTTTATAAACCATCCTTGATTTTTTTTAAACTAATGTTAATTGTTCTCTTTATTTTCAGACCAATGTAGCCCATACAGTTCCAACTTTACAAATAATGGACAATTAATAACTCTGTCATCTACAGTATTACAAAGTGTGACTTGTCAGACACAAGGTTTGTGTAATCCTACACTAGACACAGGGTTAATGCTTTGCTCTTTCTTCTGTCCATTCCCATATTTCAGTAGAAATTAGATATTTGCATCATCATGTTATTTTAGTTATTAAGCAGGACATGAATAAAAGGCCACTATGTTAATGGGCCTTTTTTACAAGGATATTTCATTCAGAGCTGTAACCTCCACAGACAATGGGAGACATCCAACTTTAGGCTGTGAATTTAAACATTTTTGCTCTCGGCCACGCCCCCTTGCCACACATAGATTATCATATGATGATAATTCCGTTTACCGCATTTAGCTTTAACAATTAATCAAAACAAGAACATTTGATATTGTGGCTTATTACAATATCAAATGTTCTTGTTTTGATTAATTTATAAAGCTAAATGTGGTAAACGGAATTATCATAATATGATAATCTATGATATTCAAAAATGTCAAAAATATGTGTGCTGCTTCATAATGTTTGCAGGTGATTTGAAGTGCTTCTATTGTCTACATGTGTACAGTAAGTTGCTTTGAAATCAGCTAAAGAAATAAATGTAAATGGACTGCAGATAATTACAACCTCATCCAAAGCTTTTGGTTTGTTTGTTTATTACCTTTAAAAGTAAGAAATTAGCATGGTATGATTTATGAAATATTATCAGGGAATTTTATCGAAGAATAATCTCTCTGTAATATTTTACTGAGACTTAGCAGTGTTTCTCTGTAAAAAAATAAATAAAGAAAGAAAATAAAACAGGTTGAGCGATTTGCCTGGGGTGTCACGGTGGTGCAATGGGTAGCATGATTGTCTCACAGCAAGAAGCTTGCTGGTTCGAGCCTCGGCTGGGTCAGTTGGCGTTTCTGTGTGTAGTTTCCATGTTCTTCCTGTGTTGGTGTGGGTTTCCTCTGGGTGCTCCGATTTCCCCCACAGTCCAAACACATGCGCTATAGGGGAATTAGCTAAGCTAAATTGATTTTAGTGTGCAGTTTGTGTGTGAATGAGGCCCAGTTTACACTAATGTGTTTTAGTTTGAAAACGTATAAGTTTTGCTACGGTTACGCCATGCGTCCACACTATGCCAGAGTTTTCGAGCGCCGAAAACGGAGCGTTTCGAAAACGCTGAAGAGGCTGTTTTCATTCTGAAACGCTGCTGCTCCGTCTCAGTGTGGATGATGGAAAACGGAGACATCTGAAAACGGAGGCGGGGCTGCAGACATTCGCCAATCTGAATAGGGCTTTTTCCTGAATATTAAGTAGCCTAAACACACACAGTTAAGTCCTGCATCCTCACCCTGTAAGTTCAGACTTCGCAAGTTTGATATGGAAAACAGACTCTAGAGGACATGTTTGGTAAATCTTCACAGGGAACAGTGTACTTTATAACCTTATTTACATCACCCTGGCTACATTGTTTCACTTTCTCAACAATAAAATAAAAACATGATTTAAGGAACTGCCTAATTCATTTTAATATTAACAACTAAACAGCAGAAATGCTGAGGCGTCATGCTGCATCTTCACTGTGTGCATATTTATAGTAAAACAGCCTATATAACATCACTGCCTCCTTTCAATTTCATTGAAAATACGAAACGTAACCTCTGCTTTGCTGAATAACAGTTTTAATAATCAATAATGGCCATTATGAAAGTATAACGCACAATAAGTTTATACATTATAGGAAATAAAGGCAAACGATCAGTCAATATACAGCATGTACGTGGTTACATTAATCATTAACTTATCTTTGCGCTCAGCCAAAACACATTACCTGTGAACAAGTAATTGATTCAAAAGACAAAAGTCGGGGAATATGTCGTTAGATAAAGACAACAAGATGAATAAAATATCATGTTTAGCAAATATAATGAGATTAGATCCAGCGGGAGATGCTTGATGAGCAGTCCGACCAGCACAGCTCTCATCTGGGTAGAAATGCTGCAGCGCTTGCCCGAGAGTGTGTGTGTGTGTGGTCACATGATGTGCGTTTTCAGCGTTTTGGTGTGGACGGAGAGCAATTCAGAAATGCTGGGTGAAACGCTAGTGTGTATGCAGATCGTTTTCATTCTAAAACGCCGTTTTTAAACTAAAACGCACTAGTGTAAACGGGGCCTGAGTGCTTATGGATGTTTCCCAGTGCTGGATAAGTTGGCGGTTCGTTCCCCTGTGGTGACCTCAGATTAACAAAGTGACTAAGCCGAAAAGAAAATGAATGAATGAATGAATGAATGATGCCCCTATGCAAAAAAATCACATTAATATTCTGAGGAACTGTGGTTAGACGTGTGAATTTCCTAAAAAAAAATTTCTCTGTCAATCACTCTGTTTCATTCACATTGTTTTTTTATTTATATCCATTATATTCTTAATTGAATGTCTTTTTTCCAATTATACAATGTTTGTCTTGATAGTTATGTGAGTTGTGTTTTATTGTTTATTGAGGTTTGGAAATCTCTCTTGATGATGTTGTAAAGAAATGCAGAAATGCTCCATACAGCACTGATCTCTGCAACCGTAAGTCTGTGTCTTTATACATTTCTTTCTTCAGCAGCTGTTTCGGGTTAACTTAAAATGTAAATGTACATCTAAATAATTATAACGAACTACTATTTTTTATTTTTATCAAACTGTGATTTATCTAGATATTTTTACATAAGAAACAACTGACATTATTTTTAATTGTTTAATATTAAATACATTATTGCACAATTAAGTGAAATCTATCCTTTATTTCTCTGTGTAGAAGAAACTAGTGCATTCATTGTGTATTTGGAGAAACAAAACTGTAGCACCAAAAGCTGGATCAGAAATTGGAGAAAAAAAAACTGTAAGGACCAAAACTGGAGCTGTGTCAAATGCATTAAGAGCCGTGTTTACTTTGAGGAAATGCCATCTGACAGTGATATTCCATATGAGGCAGCATACAGTATACACATAAATGATCTAGAAGATGAGAATGGAGACGTTATTCCTTCAAACGCAGCGTAAGTGTGTGGTTATACGTAGATTTCAAGCAAGAAACTGAAATACAGATAATCAAATGATTCAATCTATTTCACAGAGACTCATTGGACTTTCTGGAGTCCGATATGATGGACAATATGGAAAACAATAATGAAAGCAATGCGATGATTGTCATGGGGAACGTTACTGGTATTCTGCAAATACAAGACACAAACACACAGACGGAAGACATGACCATATGCTACAGTTCAAACAACACCATGGTAAAGCTACTGTAAAGTTTGAGGTATGTTGTAGAGGATGTGCAATTAATCAGTCCTGCCTCTCCTTTTCAGGTTATTATGAGTCAAAATGACATGAATACAGGCTGTTTGTGGACTGCAATATTTCCCAGTGAAGCCTTTAATAAATCCCGACTGGAAAACAATGGAAGTGCATTTGTTGGAGTTCTGCGGTTCACTAACATGGGGAATAAAGTAACATGCTCTGTGTTTCTCTCTTACATTTCATCTCTTGCTATATGGATCATTTCTTTGGACAAATGTTTCCTAATTCTGGTCTGGTTTCTCATTCAGAATCAAACTAAAAACTACACGATTTTGAACAATGAGGTTTATGGAATAACAATGGGAGCCAATATTGCCAACCTCACCAACAACATTGAAATAACCTTTACTAATAAGGATCTGGTAATGAATGTTTTGTTGCAGAAATCTCTCTTTCAATATATATATATATATATATATATATATATATATATATATATATATATATATATATATATATATATATAACCAGACACTGAAGTCAAATGACACTTAAACATGTTCTTACAGGTTGGTGGTCCCTCGTCCTGCACTTCTTGGAATGGCAAAGGTAAATTTATTTATGGCTCTATTGATAAGTTTTTATAGACTCTTTTCACATTTCTAGGTTTGACAGCAGCAGCAGCGTCATTTATTAGTAAAGTTATAGCGCTATTTATATCCAAAAATAAACCTCACAATAATGTTTTCACAACTTTCAAAAAAAAAACATATATATATATATATATATATATATATATATATATATATATATATATATATATATATATATATAGTGTGAGAGTGAAAAAGGCAGATAGAAGAGGAAACAACGTCAAATTTACTGACCTGCCCCCATAGATGCTGCATTACAAACACCTTGCATAATCTTGCCTGTTTTAATCTGATGGAAAGATGATATAATACATTAGCCCCAGTAAAAATTGTCTGTGCTCGTGCCCCAGTCTAGCAACACCCTGATGCAAAGTGTAACTTTATAAACGAACAACATATGGATGAATATTCCGATCAAACTTAATACAATCTTACATCACCAACACATGGCAAGCGGCACATTGATAAGAAAAAAATAATCATGTTAGATTACAAACTACCCAACAAGTTGTTTAGCACGTGTGCATCACTGCTGTTATGTTTACACATGTAAAATGTGCGGGTCCTTTAAGGGGCGGGCTGCAGTTTGGTGTGTGTGTGAAGCGGAGAGGGAGAGACAGAAAAGGAGCGTTTTTTCGAAATGAGACTCTTTTCAGTGATGTTCCCTCTTTGATGACTAATTTTGTTGTACCACATGGAGAGTAATAAATGATTCGACCAATTTACATGTGTTCTCGTTCATTCACCAACTGCAACGAAAAGAGAAGGGAGTTAACCCTGAAACTATAATTCAGCCCTAGAGTAATAAGTGAATCTCCCCTGCTATCTCTAACATAACAAACAGACAGAGCAGGAAAGATTTACACATGTAATATTTTTTATTCCTGAGGTGATTTAAAGCAAAACACACAACGACACTCAATTAAACACATCTACAATGATAAGGATAATGGTTACTTACTAAGTTGTTAATGCACAGCAATACCACATGAAGTAAGGACGGACTTTGAAGGAATAAACAGTGTGAGGAGAGCTCCATTAAAATGCACTGGACAGGTCTGAACAAGTTGCGCCCACACATGTGCGAAGCAGGCAGGTCTGTACAATTACGAAATTTTTCGGCTTAAAGATATCGGCCTAATTTAGACATCAAACCGATAGCCGATAATCTTAAAAATAGCATTTAACGGCCGATAACGATATGGCAGCCAATATATTGTGCTTCCCTACATGTAACTTTATAAACATACATACTTTTGTATCAATAAATATTTATATGCATTATATAATATATAACTTTCCAGGATTTAAGATGCAGATGACTGTTGAAACACATTATTACAGTCTTGTGGAAAGGGTCTATTGACAAGGCTAATTTTTCAACTTATTCAGCATTGTGGCTCTCTCTCTTATTTGAAGGAAATCTTGAGTGGACGACAACTGGCTGTGAGACAAAAATGATCAACAGTAAAAGCATAAAGTGCTCATGTTCACATCTGACGTTCTTCGCAGTGCTGATGGTGAGAAAAGATTAAACTTTTTCCACTACAGGGCTGTTGAGTGCTTGATTCTAACTGGCAGAGGAGCAGTCTAAGGGTTTGGTTATTCTCAGATAAAAACACAACTAAAGTAGTTCCGGCAGGTATTGCATCACTACACTTAATGATTAGAGTAATTGCACAGCTAAAACAGTCAAAAATCAGATCAAAACACAACAGAAGGCATTGGAGGAGATGTGGAAGAAACTAGTGCTACACACAGGAGGTGTTCGAGGAGGATAAACACCCGACAAAAGCCTGAAATACAACATCTGAACAGAGGAGCAGCAGTGGAGACGAGATAATTGAAATGGTGTAGTCCGGGCTGGTGAATAATTAGAAAATAATGCACACCCAAGATATAGCGGTTACTCCACTTCATATCACCACCTCAGATGTGCATTTTGTATTATTCTTTACATATTGTTGATATATGAACTTACAAAAGATGACCATAAAAAATAACAATCAAACTTGCTTCTAAAATGGATTTCTTGCTAAAAGGAAACAAATGGTATTAAAAATATCATCCAGCTGATCTGATTCAATCTGCTTTTCTCTGATTTCTCAGTCTCCGGTCACAGATGCAAACGCTGTAGCGCCGTATCTGGAGTCACTGACCCTCATCTCTGCTATCGGCTGTGGGATCTCTGTGTTTTTTCTGGCCTTCGCTCTGTTCATCCATTTCCTGCTGCGGTAGTCTACTAAAGCACAACATAAATATTAAACTGTTTATTGTGACAGATAAAGTTACAAACGCAGGTTGTTTTTTTCTCTTTAACAGGAAAGCCAAATCCAATCAGGCCACGAAGATCCTGATCAACATGTTCGGTGCTCTGTTTCTCCTGAATGTGTCTTTTCTGTCGAACGAGAGTGTGGCAAACTCAGGAGACAAGAATGCTTGTGTCTTCATAGCTCTGCTGATGCATTACTCCATGCTGACCACATTCACCTGGTTCTTCATTCAAGCTCTTCATATGTACTTATGGCTCATCCGACAGAACGTCACCATCACAAACTACATGAGGAAGATCACCGTGTTGGGCTGGGGTGAGTGACGGAGCAAATGCCTGATGTATAACAACGGTTCTGTCATATCCTGAGATTTTGTTTTTTCTCCCAATGATGTCGCTATTTTCCCCAGTGTTTCTCTTTGTGTTAATTTTGTTCAGCTGTGTCTCATAAGTCTACCCTATTTAATCTACCATCTTGTCTTCTCTTATTGCTTGGTTTTTGAGTTTGACCTGCTCTTGTCCTTGCCATAAGGCACCTTCTCAAATATCCTAGTTATCACCTCTCGTTGTTTTGGTTTGTTTGTATTTTGGCCTTTTTTTGCTTCAATAATGGCTTTGATTATCTGCTTTTGCTCTAGTCAGTCCTGAAGACTTCCTATGTTTGCCTTCCAACGTTATTTTATATGACTCTGTTGGACTTCCTAAATAAAAATCTTTTGGAATTTAGACCTTGAGCCTTGGCAGATTGGGTTCATCACCTGTTCTGTGGGTGAACGGTAGATCATTTGTCATTACACCAGAGACCAATGTTTGCACCCTAGGCTCATGTCAAGTCATCATTAACCCAACTGAGGCCACTGCCCAACAATTGTTTACTATTGTTGCTCAACACAAAACTTTCTGACAGTCTGTGTCATGGTCCTGCCTAACCCCAATGGAATTGTCTACCCCTACACCTTTTTATCCATGTGCCTCAACCTCAGCTTCACCTCACCAGTTATTCCTTTTTTGTAGAATAACTGGTAAGGTCAACCATTCCCTTCCAGGAAGAGAGGCTTTCAAACAACCATTCACCTTATATCAAGGAGGTAGGATTGCAGCAGACTATGCCATCCAATTCCGGACAATTATTGCGGGAACAAGCTGGAATGATGAAGCACTCATCCTTTGTTTCCAGAATAGTCTGTAAAGGATGAGTCTGCCAATGACAAGTTGGCTACCAGAGATCCAGTTAACACTCTTGAGTCCCTGATTGACCAAGCTATCCTCCTAGACAGCAGTCTTAGAGAGAGAAGATTTACCACCATGTATGTTCTTTTACATTTTCCCCAACCTCTGTTGTACTCCATGTGCTGCTGAGTCAGCTAATTCCTTAGTGTTAGATCCCCCAGAGCCTATGCAGGTGGATCATACCCGACTATCTTTTCAGGAAGGCACCTGTCATATAAGAAGTCATCTCTGTCTCTATTGTAGAGGGTATTGTCACTTTTGCTTTAAGGGTCCAGAGTTAAAGCAAAGCTCCCTGTTCCAGGCAGTAAGAAGAGAGCTGTCTAAGGATTTACTAAACTTGACATTAGGATCTGATGGATATTCACTCCAAGCTCTTGTTGATTCTGGAGTAGTGGACATGGCATTTTCTTCTCGCCTTAACGGGAATGTGAACCTGTTAGATAACCCACCGGAGGTCTCTGTCTTCTACCACATGGAAAAGATGTATTTTTATCTAATTGAGTCTCATGACCTTGCTCTGATCTTTGGCTACTTCCGGCTTACTTTTCATAACCCCCACATTGACTGGCCTTTTGTTGAGCCTTTCCACTGGGGTTAATGTTTCATAAGGTCTGCTTAAACTCATCTAGTAATATTAATTTCGAGTCTCAAGAACCTATTGACCTTTCTCATGTTCCACGCTTTTAGCAAACAGAGGGCTTTGGTTTTAACGCTATATAGGACATATGTAATGTAGTGTCCATTTAGCACATATGTCACATATGTCCGGACACCCTTTTTCATGGCTCCTCCCTTTGACCTACTCTGCTGAACTAAGCTGCCTTTTTTTTCAAACATGACATGCGCAATGCTGACCACCTGCAGTAGAGCAAGCAAGGGGATGAGTGGAAGATGACATTCAATGCTCCTACAGGGCACTACGAGTATATGGTTATGCCTTTCGACCTCAGCAACTGTCCTGCAGATCTTCAAGCTCTTATAAATGATATTCTCTGGGAGATGCTGACCATCAAGCCCACTCGTCACTGTTCTTTTATTGGTTCGGCTTATGGTAACACTTCCCAGGAAAGAACCCTAAAACCTGTCATTCCCCAATCTACGATCCTTGCACCCCTTAGATGGTGTTTGAGACAGCCATCATTAAAGCTCAGACTCAGATCTGAGAGGCAGTCTGGCTAACTGGTTGCATGTTCCTGGTTCCTGGTGTCTGGTTTCTTTTGTCTGTACCTTGGTTCTCGCTGCAAATCAAAAGGTGATCGATCTTTCTTTATTTCCCTGTAGATTTAATACCAGTTTTTATTTTTTATTTTATTCTATTGTTGAGCACTTGGATCAACTACGGTTGTGTAAAACTGGTGTCTATAAATAACGTTTGGCTTGGCTTGCCTTGCCTTCCTAAGACAGTTCATCCTCAAGTCAGTGGGCACATTCCTTCTGGCTTACCTGCTATCAAGGTATTTCCCGCACTCTGGAATTCTACAAAGACACTAGTGGCCCACAGCTAAGGAGGATATAATATAATTGGTTAATGCCTGCCCAGTTTGCAACCGTCATCTACCCCCCAACCCCCAAGGTCTCCTACACCCTTTATCTATTCGGCACTGACCATGGTCCTACCACTGGATGGACTACATCAGCCTTTATACCCTCCACAGCAACACCACTATCCTGGTCAGTGTAGACCAATTCTTCAATGCTGCTGACCTCATTACCTCACATGTCTTGCGAGTCTTTGGTATACTAAAGATACTAAACCACATTGTGTCTGATCGGGGCCTCAAGTTCTTATCCTGGTTCTAGAGCTCCTTTTTGCCATTCATTGGGTGAGTTTATTATGCCCGATTCACATGGGGCTTTAGCATCAACACTTGACAAAGGGAGTGTCTAAAGTTGGGGCTGACATGATCATCATATTAGCATCAGCCAATGAAACTTGTCAGCAATCGGCTACTGTCTGAGTGTATTTGCATACAGCTGTAAGACTGGCTGATTGGCTGACACTTCCGTTGGTGCTTGAAAAGTTTAGAAAGTCCCAACTTCTGCAGCGAGCAAAGCCCCTGAAGTGAAGCCTATGGACCCACAATTGAGTTTGGTAATGCTTGATGTCACCTACTTAAAGTGAACGGGAAGCTTTCATGGTGAAGCCCCATGTGAATGAGCCGTTAGAGTTTCAAGACCACCTCTTTGCTCGTTCTCCACTGGCTTATCCCCCTTTGAATGCCAATTCAGATTCTCCTCTGCCCTACTCCCTGAAAAAGAGATTCAATTTGCTGTCCCCTATGTTTAGCAGCATATTAAGAGAGTTGTTCGCCATAAGCTCATTTAAACTTCTGCCCAGTACCAGAGACAAGCCAAACATATATGCAAAAATAAAAAAGTGGTAAAGCACCTGAGGTGGGAATTATTTATTTTAGACAGCTGTTTTTTTTTTTGTTGTTGTGTTTTTTACTGATAATATCCTTGTTTTGCATGTGTTTCAGGGTTTTCGGCTCCAGCTGTTATTGCAGTTGTTTCTGTAGGAGGATATAACAAAGTGACCCTTACCGCATCGTCTGGAAAAATTGCACAAATGTATGCTTAGTTCTTAAGTCACAAATTTATGAATTATTAACGTTCAAAATATCTAATAAGTGTCCTTTCAATTTTTTTTCATGCTCTTGTAATTGCAGGTGCTGGATTACAAATCCTTTAATTCACTATGTACTGAACACTGGATACTACATCTTCGTTTTCATCTTCACAATAGGAATCTTCATCACTATCCTCACTCGGATTATCCAGAGTAGACGCATAAGAGCGACTGAGGGCAAGAGACAGACGTTCAGAAAGCAGCTGATGATGGTGTTGAGTTTGTTTCTTCTGTTTGGTCTGACGTGGGCTGTTGCCTTCTTCAGTTATGGACCGATGCTCATTCCCTCATATTACATCTTCTGTGCACTCAACTCCTTTCAGGGTGAGAAACTGAGGGCTTCTACTGCACACACAGATCTTAACTAATTGTTTAAATTATTGCATGCTTTGTTATTGTTATTGTTTATAAAAATATCTGGTAACATTCTTAACAAGTATAATTCTCACTATTAACTAGTATCTTATATGTTTATTATGATGATTTTGGCTGTTTATTAGTACTTATAACACATATTCTTATTCTACATTTCCCACCCAATACCCAGGGGTAGTCCACCCTTTACTTGTTTCAAACCAGTTTGAGGTTTTTGGATTGGGACAAATAAAGGATGAGTAATAACAGAACTTTTATTTTTGGGGGGGAACTATCCCTGTATAAGTATTAATAAGCAGAAAATTATGAGTTCACTGAGACAAAAAGGCAAAATTACTTGTTGATTGTTAGTGAGAATTGTACCTGAAAATAAAGTCAAGCCAAGCTCATTCTGAAAACCTAGTCCCACGGACGTTTTTTTGGAGACCGCGATTTATGTAGCCGGAGGTACGTATGGTTGTATTTCATTTTTTTAAGCGAACGCTATGGGGTGGTGTGACGCAGCTCCTCTTCGCACCTGCAGCTGACAGCTTACCTCCGTGTGAAGGGCTTTCCCGCCGCAACCAGTTTGTCAAGTTAACTCATCGTATACGGCAGCGGAGTGGAGACGCGGAGAGGAGCTGACCGTGATGACGGCGACTACCGGGTTCGAGTCCGGGGAAAAGCGGTTCCATAACAGGGTGAGAATGTGGTGAAATCAGAAAATGTGGTTAAAATCAGATGAGGGCTTTACGCGAGAACAGCGTGGACGTGAGCGGCGCTCGAGAGAGATGTTTGAGATGCGAAAAAGCGCACACAGCGGCCTCTCGCGGATTCGCAAAAACAAACTCCACAAATATGTACCTCCTAGGACATATTTTGTGATCTCCAGAAACGTCCAAGGGACTACGTTTTCAGAATGAGTCTGGATTGAATAAAGTATGAATCAATATTATAAATATAATTTTACATTTAATTTTATTGATTATAATTAGAGAGAAATAATTAAAGGCAACTTTAGTAAACTTTAGTTTTAATATTTTTTGTACAATTTCTTACCAAATTACATTAAATAAAATCTTTATATATATATATATATATATATATATATATATATATATACATATATATATATATATATGTGTGTGTGTGTGTGTGTGTGTGTGTGTGTGTGTGTGTGTGTGTGTGTGTGTGTGTGTGTATTCATTAAAATGATTTTCTCTGGGTTTTTTTTTCAGGGTTTTTCCTCTTCTTGTATTACTATCACATTCACAAGGATGCTGCTGGTCATTTTTCAGACGACCCGAAAAGCTCCGGCTCCGTCACAACTATTGTTCCACCAGACAACAGCAATAATAATGCTGAAGAACATGTTTACGACGAGCCTCATTAAGACAGAAAATACATCCTCTCTCATTTTCTATGTTAACAGTTAATCAGAATGCCAGAATACAGCTCTGTGTATTTGTGTTTATAAATACTGTATGGTGAAGGGATATGACTTAAGTGAATTATTAGATATTTAAACATTGAAATGTAATTTAATATCACTTGACATTATTTTACAAGGTTTATATTTTCTAATATATGTGGGTTCAGGATTACTTTACCTCCACATCCTCCAACATACACACACTCATACACTATAGACATTTTAGCCTACCCAATTTACCTGTACCGCATGTCTTTGGACTGTGGGGGAAACCAGGAGCGCCCGGAGGAAACCCACGCAAATGCAGGGAGAACATGCAAAAACCACAGAGAAACGGCAACTGAGCCGAGGCTCGAACCAGCGACCCAGCGACCTTGAGGCATCAGCACTACCTGCTGCGCCACTGCGTCGCCATGTGTAGTATAAACCTAATATTTTTCAAGGACAAAAACTTTGATTAAACCATTTTGAATAATAACACAAAGTATATCAAGTTATATGAAGGGACATTTTGGGTTGGAAGCTAAAGACTCCACTATACATATTTTTGGCTGTCTCCACCTCCTGAATCATACATTCAGCTTCAGTTATAATGAAATAATTAGTCAAACTTTCATCTTGTTTGTGTTTATTTACTCTACTAAGTTAAATAAACATTTGCATCAAACATCTATGTTTTGTATTATTTTAAATTTCAGTTATAAAAAAACATTTGTATCTCTTTGTTCTGGTAATTTCTGTTTTATTGGTTATTAAAAGGTAATAATCTATAAAGCACTGATAGAAAAAGCATGTGACTTGGTCAAAGTGATTCTGTGGTTGTTATTCTTCTCTTATTTAAAAAAAATATATAACATGCATTAATAATAGACTGTGCCAACACTGTTATGTGATATGTCAGTAAATTTCTCAATCAGTTTGGAAAAAAGTAGTACAATGAAAATGCATTAAATTGTGTTTTAGACATGCTATGTAGAGTGTGGTTGGAGGTTAGCATCTGGAGTTAAAGCACAACATGTTGGAGAATGTCAACTCTGTTATCATCAACTCTGTTACTGTCATCGCTACTATCATCAACTCTCCTATCATCAAATTTTATCAACTCTGTTACGATCAACTCTGTGACTGCCAACTCCCTTATAACAACTTTGTTACCATCAACTTTGTGACCGTCAACTCTGTTATCGTCAACTTTGTTATAGTCAAGACTCTTATTATCAACTGTTATCATCAACACTGTTATCATCAACTCTGTTATCATCAACTCTGTTATCATCAACTCTGTTATCGTCAACTCTGTTATCATCAACACTGTTATCATCACTCTGTTATCATCAACTCTGTTATCATCAACACTGTTATCATCAACTCTGTTATCATCAACACTGTTATCATCACTCTGTTATCATCACTCTGTTATCATCAACACTGTTATCATTAACTCTGTTATCATCAACTCTGTTATCATCAAGTCTGTTATCATCAACTCTGTTATCATCAACTCTGTTATCGTGAACTCTGTTATCATCAACTCTGTTATCGTCAACTCTGTTATCGTCAACTCTGTTATCATCAACTCTGTTATCGTCAACTTTGTTATCGTCAAGACTCTTATTATCAACTGTTATCATCAACTCTGTTATCATCAACTCTGTTATCATCAACTCTGTTATCGTCACCTCTGTTATCATCAACTCTGTTATCGTCAACTTTGTTATAGTCAAGACTCTTATTATCAACTGTTATCATCAACACTGTTATCATCAACTCTGTTATCATCAACTCTGTTATCATCAACTCTGTTATCATCAACACTGTTATCATCAACACTGTTATCATCACTCTGTTATCATCAACACTGTTATCATCACTCTGTTATCATCAACACTGTTATCATCAACTCTGTTATCATCAACTCTGTTATCATCAACTCTGTTATCATCAACACTGTTATCATCACTCTGTTATCATCAACACTGTTATCATCAACACTGTTATCATCACTCTGTTATCATCAACACTGTTATCATTAACTCTGTTATCATCAACTCTGTTATCATCAAGTCTGTTATCATCAACTCTGTTATCATCAACTCTGTTATCGTGAACTCTGTTATCATCAACTCTGTTATCGTCAACTCTGTTATCGTCAACTCTGTTATCATCAACTCTGTTATCGTCAACTTTGTTATCGTCAAGACTCTTATTATCAACTGTTATCATCAACTCTGTTATCATCAACTCTGTTATCATCAACTCTGTTATCGTCACCTCTGTTATCATCAACTCTGTTATCGTAAACTCTGTTATCATCAACTTTGTTATCGTAAACTCTGTTATGGTAAACCTGTTATCGTCAATTCTGTTATCATCAACTCTGTTATCGTCAACTCTGATATCATCAACTCTGTTATCGTAAACTCTGTTATCATCAACTCTCTCATCATCAACTCTGTTATCATCAACTCTGTTACTGTCAAATATTTTATTGTCAACTATTACTGTCAACTCTGTTATCATCAACTCTGTTATTGTCAACTCTGTTATCGTAAACTCTGTTATTATAAACTCTGTTATTGTAAACTCTGTTATCATCAACTCTGATATCAACTCTGTTATTATCAACTCTGTTATTGTAAACTCTGTTATCGTCAACTCTGATATCAACTCTGTTATCATCAACTCTGTTATTGTAAACTCTGTTATCGTGAACTCTGTTATTGTAAACTCTGTTATTGTCAACTCTGTTATTATAACCTCTGTTATCGTCAAGTCTGTTTACTGTCAAAACTTTTATTTTAAACTCTTACTGTGAACTCTCTTATCATCAACTTTACTATTGTCAGCTATTATCATCAACTTTGACTGTCAACTCTGTTACCGTAAAGTCTCTTATTATCAACTCTGTCATCGTAAACTCTATTATTGTTAATTGTTAGTTAACTCTCTCATCATCAACTCTGTTATCATCAACTCTGTTACTGTCAAATATTTTATTGTCAACTGTTACTGTCAACTCTGTTATCATCAACTCTGTTATCGTAAACTTTGTTATCATCAACTCTCTCATCATCAACTCTGTTATCATCAACTCTGTTATCATCAACTCTGTTATCATCAACTCTGTTATCATCAACTCTGTTATCGTAAACTTTGTTATCATCAACTCTGTTATCATCAACTCTGTTATCATCAACTCTGTTATCATCAACTCTGTTATCGTAAACTTTGTTATCATCAACTCTGTTATCATCAACTCTGTTATCATCAACTCTGTTATCATCAACTCTGTTATCGTAAACTTTGTTATCATCAACTCTGTTATCATCAACTCTGTTATCATCAACTCTGTTATCATCAACTCTGTTATCGTAAACTTTGTTATCATCAACTCTCTCATCATCAACTCTGTTATCATCAACTCTGTTACTGTCAAATATTTTATTGTCAACTATTACTGTCAACTCTGTTATCATCAACTCTGTTATTGTCAACTCTGTTAATGTCTTATCATCAACAATACTATGGTCAACTATTATCATCAACTCTGACTGTCAACTCTGTTATCATAAAGTCTCTTATATCAACTCTGTTATCGTAAACTCTGTTACGTTCAACTCAGTTGTCGTCATCTCTATTATCGTCAACTCTATCATCGGCAACTCTGTTATTGATAAACTTTAGCCATCTACTCTGTTATCATCAACACTGTTACGTTAACTCTCTTATCATCAACTTTGTGAAGCAATGCAATAAATTCAAATTTTCCACGCCATGTAAAAATATGGATATGTATTTTACCACAGTATTTTCAATGGTGTTTCAGAGCTGATCCTGACGGACACGTGTAAAAGGCATTTTATCTCATTTTTTGCTTGAACAACTAAATGACTGCTTGAGTCTGTTTAACTGATTGTATTTTAATTGCATTACAACATCGGTGCTGTAAAAGGAACTGTATAAAATTGAAAAAAGTCACATTAACCGCTTACCAGAAGATCATTGGTACACTGTAAAAAATTACTCAAGGGGGTGTTAAATACCACCCAAGAAAATCAGTTAAAGTTTAATTAAGTTTATGAGTTAGCATCTAAAATGCAACATAATGGGTACATTCTACCTACACTATCTATTTTTTAACAGTAAAAAAAATGCAACACTTAAAAAATGAGTAAAGTATACTCTTAAATATTTGCTTTGGTACCGCAAATTGCGCATGCGTCAACATCCAGGAGGGAATCACGGGGTCGCCATTTTCCATGTCATTGCCAACGTGGTGGGACGGCAATTGAATTACAGGTAAGTTTTATTTAACTTGTTGATATATTGAATGCAAATGTTAAGTTGTGCAACGTTAAAATCAACCAGAAGATTATAATCTGCGCGCTTCTCTTTGTTGTCGACACCACAGTGACAGATTCACATTTTAGAATTTGTGGTCAGTCAAATTAGCTTTTAAATTTTAATTGCCCAGTACTCGCACCTGCTAATGTGAAAAAACATCTATATCACTTAATTATAGTAGTTTTCATCATTGTCAATGTCTGAAATTTATAAACAGCGAAGCTACTCCACTCCAGTATTTGAACTTGAGGTAATGGTCATTCTCAAATGATTCATTCATGTTGAATGAATCTTTAATGGCACTCGAGAAGAACATGATATACGCTTCGCTTGTGTGAATGCTTCAGCTGTTTGAACTTATTTTTGATTCGCGAAGAACAACGTGAAGCAAAAGTGTGCTAAATGTAAAATCGACATCCTGTGGCCAGATCCAGAGGAAACACTACTGATCTATACCAGCATCTTCAAAATCGAAAATCGCATTGCAATCACAATATTTATCAGAAAAACCGCAATTAGGTTTTTTTCTCAAAATCGTGTAGCCCTAGTTTCAAGGTATTCAAATGATTACACATAGTTTAATTTTCCTTATTGAACATTGTGCTTAAAGAATTACTCCACATTCATAAAAAAATGTCACGATAATTTACTCACCCCCATGTAATGTGGGAATAATTACATTTGGAATGTAATTATCTGCGAACACATCTGCGCTAAGGCAATGGCTAAAAGAAAGTGCTCTAATGTTTGGGTTACATTTCACAAAGGTTCATGAGGATGGATATGGAGGACCAGAAATTACCTAAGTATAAATAAATAAATGAATAAATGCAGAAATAAATAAATGTAAAAATACATAAATTAATAAATAAATGCATGTAGAAATACATAAATAAATAAATGTATAAATAGATAAATGTATTTATAAATAAATTAATTCAATGCTGAAATAATAAATGTAGAAATACATAAATTAATAATTTTGTGTTAAAGTGTCATTTTTTATTCAGCTATTTTGGTACCATTTGTGTTATGCTACGTTTATTTCTACATTTTTTTGTATTTCTATATTTATTTATTTTTACATTTATTTCTGCATTTTTACATTTATTTATTTCTGTGTCCATATGTTAATGAGGTAGGCGGTCCTAACCTCTCTCAACGCAGGATTAGTTAAACGTGATCACTATTTTTACGGCTGTAGTACTGTGGATAATACAATCATTGTTAATGATTTAACAGCGAATGCTCCAAGCGACGGCCTTTTGCTTTGTTTAAAACATGCTCTCGATGATTTAGTTCAGTTCAGTGCTGAAAAAAATTTTTTTTTTTTTTTTTTAACAGGAGAATGAACTTGAAGGCCACACAAATCACATAATGAAATTGGTAGTGATTAAAAACCCCACAGCTGAAGTGGACCCAGTGGATGTGTGTGTCATCATAGAGGGCAGCAGAGATGCCTGTTTGGGCAGTTTGTGGGTGCTTCACAGGGTCTTTTCCCCAAAGAAGATTTCCAAAGACGTCTGTTTCTTACTAATTTAGACGTAAATGAGAGAATAAAAGATTTTTCAAAAAAAAAGATTGTTCAGACTCAGAAAATAAATAAAACAAAAATAATTAATGATTTCTTGTGTGGCCCTGTACCAACAGATCCACAGTCCGGTACCAGTCTGCGGACCACTGCTGAAGACAACCCAAAACAAATATTGCTAAGGGGGGCTAATAATATTGACCTTTAAATAGGCTTAAATAACTTAAAAACTGCTTTTATTCCAGCCGAAATAAAACAACTAAAACTTTCTTCAGAAGAAAAAACTATAGGAAACTGTGAAAAAAATCCTGAATCTGTTAAATATAATTTTAAAATGTAAAACTTTACAGGAGGGTAAATAATTTGTACTTCAACTATATATATAAAAGACGACAGCAGTCAACTATAAGTGAGTTTTTCCTTAAAACAAGCTAAATAATCAGCCCATGGGGTAAGCCAGTTAATCTTGCGTCAAAAGAAAAAACAAGATTATTTTGCTGACCCCATTGGAGGATTATTGTGCTTGTTTTATGGAAAAACTCACTTAATATTGGCAAATTATTTCTTAAAACAAGACAATATGTTTTGCTTGTCTAGAAAATGACTCTTGATATGAGAAATTTTTGATATTTAGACTAGAAACAAGACAAAAAAAATCTAAGATAGAAAAGCATTTTTTGCAGTGTATTGCCTGTATTAGTATTGTAAATGTAATGCAATGGTAAAACAACCTGGTAATAAACTGCCAGTAAATTTACCTGTCCTGTTTTATGGACTGAGTTCTATATTTATTAGTTCATATATAAAATATTTTGAGCTACAATGTCAATAAATCTCACTTTAAGTTGAATTTTCAACATCAACTGTTGACAGAGCAGAAAACAACCTCCCATTATGCAATTTATGCCTGTAAATACACACAAAACACAAAACCTGTGAATCACAAAATATGAGAAACTGTTAACAGAAAGACATTTCACAGTGTGCTTTACCTATTTACGAGATATTTCGGCACAAAAACTGGGACTAGAAAACAGGGATTCCTGATCCCAATAATCTAAAGGAAAACAGTGTATTAATCTTCAAAATCAGGCCCACAACATTAGACAAATATCAGATCTGAATGAGAGAGAGCTGTTTAAAACAGTCTATAGAGTTATGAGCCTCACTAATAAAGTCAATTTTATTGAAACAGCTGAATTAAATTAAGATTTGTTTTGTTTGCTGTCGTCTTTTAGTTATAAATGTTGTTATTTGTTTATTACATTTGATTTGTGTTTATTTGCTTGTTTTTTATGCAAATGTTCAGGGAACATTCCATTGGATCATTCAGTGGGAAAGTTATATTTGCATGTTGTCTAAAACAAAAGAAAGTTTTAGTTTATGTTAGCTTAAAGGGAAGCATGGTGGTGGGGAAGGGAAGAAGGTCATGTTGGCGTGGGTTTCCTCCGGGTGCTCCGGTTTCCCTCACAGTCTAAACACATGCCGTAGATGAATTGAATTAGCTAAATTGGCTGTAGTGTATGTGACTGTGTGTGGGTGTTTCCCAGTACTGGGTTGCAGCTGGAAGGGTGTCCGCTGCATAAAACATATGCTGAATGAGTTGGCAGTTCATTCCTGTCACGGAACAGAATCAATGGAGAGGTTTGTACAGTTCAACAGGTCTTTATTAACAGTTCAACAAAGGCAGTCTGTCAGTAATTCAAATGAATCACACAGATTCGGTTCTTCAAAGCAAACTCAAAAAGGGGAACACCCACGGCCGGGGCGAGAGAGGGAGTGAGCCGATCGGTCTGTGCCCACCACAGCGATGCGGGAAACACTGACCTCCGGGTGCTGATGGTCAGAGCACACAGTCAACAGGTAATCAAGCAAGCTGCGACGCTCACAACATGAAATGATGAACACAGGAGGGATGAATCACGAGGAGACTTGACGAGACAAGACAAACGATGCACAAACTACACGGAGAACAAACGCACAGACTAACAATAATCTGACAACAGAGGGAGAAATAAGGGAGGTAGATATAGGAGTGTCAATAATGACAAAGCGAGAACAGGTGACTGCTGATCAGCGCTCGCACTGATTGCAAGCGCTGACAGCTGGTAGGGGAAACACAGAAGTGAAAAGATTGACAATTATCAAACCAGATTCATGACAATTCTGCTGTGGCGACCCCTGATAAATAAAGGGACTAAGCCGAAAAACAAAATTAACGAATGAATGTTAGCTTAAAGTTCAACTATAAAGCCACATGAACAATGTATAAATGTTTTTTTGTGTTAATGTCTAAAGAGCATTATTAAATTATTAACAAATTGTCTATTGATTAACTTTGAGAGAACATTGTCAGAATGTTTAAGAACTTAATAACAGCAGTGCAGTGTGAGTTATTATTGTTTGAGGACTGAATTTTCTGATGTTTGATTCATTCAGTGTTATAATCCTTCTTGTGCGTGTTTGAGTAACACAAACACCATTGTATCTTATTTAAAAACAAATTCTGGATGTTATTAATATTAACACGCATGTGGGTTCAGAAATTTGCATCATTATCTGATACAGAAGCTTACCAAAATTCATGAAAATAGTCCATATTTTAAAATGAAAGTACACAAAACCTTTAAAAACTGCTAATTCCTTTATCAAGATGAACTTTATAAGTTAAATGCAGATTATTAAGATGAAGATAACAAGATGTCATTGATTGAACATATCATGTTTACTGAAGTGCTTTTCATTGTAAATAAAGGTCATGTTTTGTTAAAGAGTAAAAAAAATTGTACATTTGCTCTTTAAATAAATCTACATATTGTCTTATTCTCATCTTGAGTTTGTTTTCAAGTTTATGGATCTTGTTACTACTTGAAATAAATATATACGACATGATGACCCAGAGCTGAATGTAAATGAACACTGACATTCACAGTTAGAGCTCAAATATGCCCCTGATTTGCATGTGTGCCAGAGAACTTTCTGTCATTAACACCATTATCCAGAAGCTTCAGAGGTGAACGGATGAAAGTCTCTCTTCTCTGTTCTGTGGATTTTGATCTGGGGAATGTAATGAGAAACTGATGTAGGATTTGTGTTCAGAGCCTGTAGAAAACAACATTAAACACGTGTGTCTCTGTCAGGTCTGTGGGAATTATGTCTGGACAGAAGCTGAATGTGCTGCGTCTGATCATGATGATCCTCTGCTGCCTCACTGAACAGATAAGTACGATTCATACAGAAAGTAATGTTTATCAACTTAAAAATAAATGTGTGAAAACAAAAATGTAGAAATTATTTTAATTACTTCTAAAAAAAGTGCTCATATTTTGTCATTGTTGCATAATTGTACCCTCAAATGTTTGTACAGCTTGTGATTCTAAAATCACAATATCCTCTGATAAAATTGAATTGAATGATGTCTGTTTCTGCAACAGCAGTAATTCTCCAGGTAGATGTGGTATCTATATCATTTTAAAAACATTTTTTAAAGCACTGGTGACAATGAATAACTCATGGTGTTTTTTTCTTTCAGTGTTACAAATGATATTTCACCATGATTATTCTGAAGATAAGTTTAACTTAACCAGTGTCAATCTAAACATCCTTTCTGAAGGTAAACCTGCATATATTTTATTTAGAAACCATCCTTGAGTTAGGGGGAAAAAATAACTAATGGTAATTGTTCTCTTTGGTTTCAGGACAATGTAGCCCACATAGTTTGAACTTTACAAGTCAGTTACCAATAATAAGTCTGTTACCAACAGTATTGCCAAGTGAGACTTGTCAGACAACACAAGGTTTGGGTCATCCTACACTAGACACATGGGTTAATGCTTTGTTTTTCCTTCTAGGACCCTTTTCAGATGAAGAAATTTTCTTTTTTGTCAATTTCCATATTTTAGTTGAAATTGTATGTTTACAGCAAGTTATTTTAGTTATTACGCAATACATGATTAAGAGGCCACAATAGGAATGGGCTTTCTTTTTTTTTACACGAATATTTAAAGGGCACCTAGTTTACCCCTTTTTTCAGATTTAATATGAATCTTTTGTGTCTACAGAATGTGTCTGTAAAGTGTCAGTTTAAAACACCCATCAGGTTTTTTTATTATACCTTTTATAAGATTCTTTTTTATACATTTTTGCACTGAGTGGCAGTTTTGCTATACTGCGCCTTTAAGGCGAGTCCTCCCCGCCCACTGTTTCAACGCGCCTTTCTGTGTGCCTTAATCTCCTCCCTCGGCTCCGTCAGACAACAAAAAGACATAAAGGAAGCAGATCTTAGGTAGCATTTGTGAAAAATACTACAGTAAGAACTTTCCCAATGAGTATTTGATGCATTTGCTGTGTTAAGTTACAATGATGAGTCACACACAATGGGCTCTATCATACACACGGCGCAATGTGGCACAAGGCACGACGCAATTGTTGTTTTCTAGTTTCAGCTTGACGCAAGAGTTGTTTTGATGTTTTGCAGCATGCTGTTTAAATGGCAAATGCATTTGCGGTCATATGTGCGCCCACAGGCATTCTGCTCTAAAAAAGAGGCATGTTGAGGCTCATTGCTGGCGCGTTGCCATTTTGAGGAACTAAAATAGAATGTTCAATAGATCAGATCAAAGCTGGTCTATAGTGCAGCACAGAGCGCGTTAGTTGTGGGCCTCGTTTACACACTGCTTAATACACACAAGATGTAGAGCAATACGCAAATAACTTTACAAATGAAAAAAAAAATATTAAGGATATATATAGGATATAATAAGAATAGATATAGGATATAAATATAAAGGATTAAAATATTACAAAACATATTATTTTCTAGCCTACATAAATATAAAAACCATACTTCCATGCCTTCTTCATCTTTTTTTCAGTTAATTCATAACAATTTGCTTTGGTATAATGTTATTATTATTAGCAGTATTATTTAATATATCCATATTTATATTTGTTTTATTAAAAACAAGCTTAGATTTGTCCACCTGTCAGGTTTTAGACCATATAGGGCACAGCATGTGTTTTAGGATATAACTCAGGTTTTTGAGCACACTTCATTATTATTGTTCATTTATTAATTTGCTGGAAATTAGAACTGAATTTAGAAATAGTTTTGAAACGAATATTTGCGCTTAACAAACATAATTAATTATGTATAGGCTAATGGATATCTGTGCATACAACATGTTT
The DNA here is from genome assembly GCF_049306965.1 of Danio rerio. NCBI lineage: Eukaryota > Metazoa > Chordata > Actinopteri > Cypriniformes > Danionidae > Danio > Danio rerio. The sequence goes on from NC_133192.1 coordinate 2,055,864, forward strand.
CCCCATCCACGAGAGCGAAAGTAAAAAGTAGATTAAGAGATGCCTTATCTTTCATTCTCGCGCTGCAGATGCTCTGTTTAACTGTTTTCTCTCTAGTGAAGCATTTAGTTCTTCCACTTACAAAGTCGTCTTGTAAATAGCAAATGCACTTATGGCATAATGCAGCTGGCTCTTAAAGAGAATGGGAGATGAGACTCTGATTGGTTTATTCTCAAAACACACCTATAACTCATTAAGAAAATAAACTCAACCCTTTTTGACCATGCGGCACGGCGCAAAACGGATTATTCCATCCTTATATTAGCAAAAGTGGATTCCAACACGACGTGTGTGCACATGGATCGTCAAAATACAGTCCAATGTTGTTACAAAGTTCATGCGCACACACACATATCGAGCACGGACACGATACGCATACAGACAGCGCGCGTTTAACTGTGCACTGTTTTGTATGTCAATTGTGACAGGATACAGGTTAATCTCCGCTGCTGTATGGATATCTGTCATGTTAATGTAGAAAATAAAACTGATTTAACGTCCACAAAGCGAGATTGAAGCGTATTCCTTTATAATTGTTCTGAAACACGGCTGTGCTGATGAAGCTGAAGTAAATCGCTGTACTTCATTACACACGTTCTGTTTTAAAACATTTTAAACATGTGAAACTCACTCTTGATCATATTTGATTATGATTGATGATCCTAGCAAACTGAATAGACCTTTTATTCCTGGCTGCTTTGCACTTGTCTTCTCTTGTTGACATGATTGTACATGTAACTACCAGGACATGTTATGCAGCTGTCAATCAGTTCGGTGGGCGGGGGGACCGCACTCCTACGTCAAGTTGTGGTCGGTCTGAAAACCAATTGGCCCACCGTTAATATAATGTTTAATTTAAAAAAAAAAATAGGACTCAGTGTGTTTATATAACCCCAATATGACCGCCTATACACTATACCTACACATATTTCTGTTCAAACAGCTTAAAAAGTAGGTGCCCTTTAATTCAGGGCTGTAACCACCTCAGACAGTGGGACAACAATCCCAAAATACAGCACTTTTCAAAAAGTTATCCAAATAGTCGTACTAGTCATGCCAGCTTTTGGTTTGGGTTGTAAATTTAAAACTTTTAGCAACATTTTAAGGTTAATTCTTAACATAAGGTAATTTAATTCAAATCACCATGAAAACTAGAAAAGCTTTCATTATTATTAGGTTATGTTAAGTTTAACATTTTAAAATTGTAGTTGCGAAGTCATAACGATTTATTTAATGGAGTTAATGACAAATAAAATTGTTGTTTTTTTCTTAACTAATACTAACAGTACTCTTCATTTGAATGCACCAACTAGTGTTTATTTATTATTTTTATTGTAGTTAAATTTCTTTTGCAATTAAATTGTGGTTGAAACATTTGTTTACTCTGAAAATGTATATGAAATAAAGCAGTACACTTATATTTTTAGTTATCCCAGTTAAAGCAAAACCTTTTTGCAGCATAGGTCATGATAATCATTATTATTGATTATCATATGATTATCATATCATGATAATTCCGTATACCAGTGGTTCTCAAAGTGGGGGTCGGGACCCCCCGAGGGGTCGCGGGGCAATGAAGGGGGGTCGCCTGGTGATTTCCAAAAATTTATTTATCTATTTATTTTTATTAAACCATAAGAATTAACATACTTTATCCATAACTATACTGAAAATAAAAATAGTCGTTTATAGTTAATATATAGTTACTATAGTAGCTTATAGTTACTAGATCTATTGGATTGCGACCCCTGGGGTAATTACATTATAATAAAGGCAGCAATAGCGTCAGATGCATTTTGATTTTTATAACATCAGGTTATACTTTCTGGCACATTTAAAGCACTGACACAAATTTAATTGGTGTGTCTGCGTCATTGCATGCGAGGTTTCTGTATTTATAACAACCTCAGAGAATATTGGGGGTCGCGAGTCACTGGCATTGTTATTTTGGGGGTTGCGGACGGAAAAGTTTGGGAACCCCTACCGTATACTATATTAAAAGCTTATTTACATATTAATAACAATTAATTAAAATAAGAACATTGTAACAAGCCTAATGCTCTTTGGTGATTTAAAGGGCTTTTTTTTCCATTTGCAAGTTGTTTTGGATTAAATCAACTGCTAAATGTAAATGTAAATGGACTGCAGGTAAAAATATCCTCATCCAGAACTTTTTGTTTGCTTGTTTGGTACATTTAAAAGAAAGAAATATACATGGTATGACAGGTATCAAATAATAATGTCTCTTTAATATTTTACTGAGGCTTAGTAGTATTTCTCTGCAAAAATAAAATAAATAAAAATAAAATAAAAACAATGAAAAAAGCTGGTTTAGTGATGTCCCATGCAAACAAATCACATTAAGATTCTGAAGAACTGTTGTTAGACAGTGTAAATTTCTAAACATCTTTACCTGTCATGTTTCATTCACATTGGTCCTTAATTCCTATTTATTCTATTCTTTCTTTCCAATTATACAATGTTTGTCTTGATAGTTATGTGAATTGTGTTTCACTGTTTATTGAGGTTTGGAAATTTCTCTTGATGATGTTGGAAAGAAATGTAGAAATGCTCCATACAGCACTGATCTCTGCAACCGTGAGTCTGTGTCTTTATACGTTTGTTTTTTTCAGCAGTTGTTTCAGGTTGACTTAACCCCCTGTAGTCAAAGACTGCGTATACGCGTTCTGACAAGTTTTCACCTCTTAAAGCTGAAATGAACTTAAATTACACATTCAGTTTTGATCGTACAGATAAGATCAATACATCAATTGAATCTGTAAGGTGTCTAGTTTTCAATGTGTACACTCACAAAGACAACAGATGTGTGTGCTTTTTCAAAACTAGGATAATATACAGTGTACGCAATCTGTCTTTTCTCTCTCCTAAACTGTTTTTTGAAATTGTAAGTAAAATGCGCTGAAACTCGAAAAAACACACAGACACGAGACACACACAAATATATATATATATATATATATATATATATATAGAAACCTTGAAGTGTCTACTTTTAAATGCAGTAAGTGCATGTTGAAAACAAATATTGTTTAATTAAGTAATCAGTATGAAAACAACGCTTTGTCTAGTTTTTTTTAGTCTGAACTCGTTAGAGTTAATGCTACCACACCCCAAGGCTTTGTTATTACAAATAGTCTGCACGAGACTCGCGCAAGTTGTAGACATTGTATTGAAAAACATGTCATTAAAATGAATTAAAACTGAGCAAATACTCAACAAAAAAACACGAGAGATGTATCTAAAGAAAGCTTGATATGTCTACTTTTGCATTAACATTTAAATTAAATTTACATCTAAATAATTATAATGGACTACATTTTTTAGGACAAACTATGTTTGATTTCTATATACCCTTCTGGAAAAAATTGCTTAAGTTTGTTTGTTTGGTTGGTTTTAGCTGGTTGACCAGCCTAGTTTTAGAGGGGGTTTGCCCATTGGCCAGGCTTGTCTTAGCTTGCCAGGTTGGGAAATGACCAGCTAAAACCCGTCAATATGCTTAGGCTGGTTTAAGCTTTTTTTAACCAGGATAAATAAGAAGCAGGTGTTACAGTACATCACTTTTATTTGTACAATATTATTACTGAAAAACTAAATGAAATACATCCTTTTTTTCTATGTGTAGAAGAAACTAGTGTATACATTCTGTATTGGAACAACCAAAGCTGTAAAAAACAAAATAGCAACAACCAAAACAGCAGCGCCATCCTAAACAGCGACAGTGGTCTAAACAGCACCCTAGCCCAAAACAAAGGCACCAGTCTGAACAGCACCTTAGCCCAAAACAGAGGCACCAGTCTGAACAGCACCTTAGCCCAAAACAAAGGCACCAGTCTGAACAGCACCTTAGCCCAAAACAGAGGCACCAGTCTGAACAGCACCTTAGCCCAAAACAGAGGCACCGGTGTGAATGGCACCCCAGCCCAAAACAGAGGCACCAGTCTGAACAGCACCCCAGCCCAAAACAGAGGCACCGATGTGAATGGCACCCCAGCCCCAAACAGAGGCACCGGTCTGAACGGCACCCCAGCCCAAAACAGAGGCACCGATGTGAATGGCACCCCAGCCCCAAACAGAGGCACCGGTCTGAACGGCACCCCAGCCCAAAACATAGGCACCGGTCTGAAAGGCACCCCAGCCCCAAACAGAGGCACCGGTCTAAACAGCACCCCAGACCAAAACAGAGGCACCGGTCTGAACGGCACCCCAGCCCAAAACATAGGCACCGGTCTAAACAGCACCCCAGACCAAAACAGAGGCACCGGTCTGAACGGCACCCCAGCCCAAAACATAGGCACCGGTCTAAACGGCACCCCAGGCCCAAACAGAGGCACCGGTCTAAACAGCACCCCAGACCAAAACAGAGGCACCGGTCTAAACGGCACCCCAGGCCCAAACAGAGGCACCGGTCTGAACGGCACCCCAGCCCAAAACATAGGCACCGGTCTAAACAGCACCCCAGACCAAAACAGAGGCACCGGTCTAAACGGCACCCCAGGCCCAAACAGAGGCACCGGTCTGAACGGCACCCCAGCCCAAAACATAGGCACCGGTCTGAAAGGCACCCCAGCCCCAAACAGAGGCACCGGTCTAAACAGCACCCCAGCCCAAAACATAGGCACCGGTCTAAACGGCACCCCAGGCCCAAACAGAGGCACCGGTCTAAACAGCACCCCAGCCCAAAACATAGGCACCGGTCTAAACGGCACCCCAGGCCCAAACAGAGGCACCGGTCTAACCGGCACCCCAGCCCAAAACAGAGGCACCGGTCTAAACGGCACCCCAGGCCCAAACAGAGGCACCGGTCTAAACGGCACCCCAGGCCCAAACAGAGGCACCGGTCTAAACGGCACCCCAGGCCCAAACAGAGGCACCGGTCTAAACGGCACCCCAGCCCAAAACAGAGGCACCGGTCTAAACGGCACCCCAGGCCCAAACAGAGGCACCGGTCTAAACGGCACTCCAGGCCCAAACAGAGTCACCGGTCTGAACGGCACCCCAGCCCAAAACATAGGCACCGGTCTAAACGGCACCCCAGCCCCAAACAGTGGCACCGGTGTGAACGGCACCCCAGCCCCAAACAGGGGCACCGGTGTGAACGGCACCCCAGCCCCAAACAGGGGCACCGGTGTGAACGGCCACAACAAAAACTGCTACAACCAAAACTGGAGCTGTGTCAAATGCAATAAGAGTCGTGTTTATTTTGAGGAAATGCCATCTGACAGTGATAATCCATATGAGACAAAATACAAAATACAAAGAAATGATCTAGAAGATGAGAATGGAGACGTTATTCCTTCAAACGCAGCGTAAGTGTGTGGTTATACAGAGATTTCAAGCCAGAAACTGAAATACAGGCAAACAAATAATTCAATCTTTTCCACAGAGACTCATTGGACTTTCTGAAGTCTGCTTTGATAGACAATATGAAATACAATAATAAAACCAATGCGATGATTGTGATAGACAATGTTATTGGTCTTTTGCAAATACAAGATACAAACACAGAGACGGAAGACATGACCATCTGCTACAGTTCAAACAACACCATAGTAAAGCTTCTGTAAAGTTTGAGGTATGTTGTACAGGTTGTGCTATCAATCATTCCTACCTCTCCTTTTCAGGTTATTATGAGTCAAAATGACATGAACACAGGCTGTTTGTGGACTGCAATGTTTCCCAGTGAAGCCTTTAATAAATCCCGACTGGAAAACAATGGAAGTGCATTTGTTGGAGTTCTGCGGTTCACTAACATGGGGAATAAAGTAACAGGCTCTGTGTTTCTCTTTAAATGTCCTTTTGTTATATGGGAGGATAATTTATGATTCTTCAAAAAATGTATTTCTTTGAAAAAACTTTTCCTAATTCCTCTATAAATGACGACTCTATTCTTGTCTGGTTTCTCCTTCAGAATCAAACTAAAAACTACACGATTTTGAACAATGAGGTTTATGGAATAACAATGGGAGCCAAAATCTCCAACCTCACCAACAACATTGAAATAACCTTTACTAATAAGGATCTGGTAATGAATGTTTTGTTGAAGAACACTCTCTTTTTAAAGATATATATATATATATATAACCAGACACTGAAGCCAAATAATCCTCAAACATGTTCCTTCAGGTTGGTGGTCCGTCCTGCACTTCTTGGAATGGAAAAGGTACATTTATTTATGGCTCTATTGACAAGTGTTCATAAACTCTTTTCACATTTCTTGCTTTGACAGCAGCAGAAGTGTCATTTATTGCTAAACTTACAGCGCAGAGAATTGGAGAGTAGAACACATTTTTTGCTCCCCAATTTGCTCAAATATCCAAAAAAAATAAACCTCACAATAGTGTTTTCACAACTTTCATGAAAATGAAAAAAAAAAAAAATAGTGCGAAACTGAAAAAGGCAGATAGAAGAGGAAACAACTTCAAATTTACTGTCCTGCCCCCATAGATGCTGCATTACAAACACATTGCATAATCTTGCCTGTTTAAATCTGATGGAAAGATGATATAATACATTAGCCCCAGTAAAAATTGTCTGTGCTCGTGCCCCAGTCTGGCAACATTCCTGATACAAAATGTAACTTTATAAACATACATACTTTTGTATCAATAAATATTTATATGCATTATATAATATATAACTTTCCAGGATTTAAGATGCAGATGACTGTTGAAACACATCATCACAGTCTTGTGAAAAGGGTCTATTGACCGAGCTAATTAAATGTATTCAGCATTGTCTGTGGCTCTCTCTGCTTTGAAGGAAATCTTGAGTGGACGACATTTGGCTGTGATACAAGAAAAATCGACAGTAGCACCATAAAGTGTTCATGTTCACATCTGACGTTCTTCGCAGTGCTGATGGTGAGAATTTTTTTTCCACTACAGGGTAGTTGAGTGCTTGTTTCTAATTGGCAGATGAGCATTCTGAAGGGTTTGGTTATTATCAGATAAACACACAGCTAAAGTAGTTCCGGCAGGTATTGAGCGCATTACAACTCTATATCACTACACTGAATGATTAGAGTAATTGCACAGCTAAAAATCAGATCAAAACACAACAGTAGGCATTGGAGGAGGTGTGGAAGAAACTAGTGCTACACACAGGAGATGTTTGAGGAGGACAAAAACCCGACAAAAGCCTGAAATACAACATCTGAACAGAGGAGCAGCAGTGGAGACGAGATAATTGAAATGGTGTAGTCCGGGCTGGTGAATAATTAGAAAATAATGCACACCCAAGATATAGCGGTTACTCCACTTCATATCACCACCTCAGATGTGCATTTTGTATTATTCTTTACATATTGTTGATATATGAACTTACAAAAGATGACCATAAAAAATAACAATCAAACTTGCTTCTAAAATAGATTTCTTGCTAAAAGGAAACAAATGGTATTAAAAATATCATCCAGCTGATCTGATTCAATCTGCTTTTCTCTGATTTCTCAGTCTCCGGTCACAGATGCAAATGCTGTAGCGCCGTATCTGGAGTCACTGACCCTCATCTCTGCTATCGGCTGTGGGATCTCTGTGTTTTTTCTGGCCATCGCTCTGTTCATGCATTTTCTGCTGCGGTAGAGTCTACTAAAGCACAACATAAATATTAAACTATTTATTGTGACAGATAAAGTTACTAACACAGGTTGTTTTTCTATTTCAACAGGAAAGCCAAATCCAATCAGGCCACGAAGATCCTGATCAACATGTTCGGTGCTCTGTTTCTCCTGAATGTGTCTTTTCTGTCGAACGAGAGCGTGGCAAACTCAGGAGACAAGAATGCTTGTGTCTTCATAGCTCTGCTGATGCATTACTCCATGCTGACCACATTCACCTGGTTCTTCATTCAAGCTCTTCATATGTACTTATGGCTCATCCGACAGAACGTCACCATCACAAACTACATGAGGAAGATCACCGTGTTGGGCTGGGGTGAGTGATGGAGCAAATGATTGAGAGATTTTGTTTGTGTTTTTTCTTTTTTTTTTCTAAATGTTGTCACCATTTTCCACATTGTTTTTCTTAGGGTTCATTTGTGTTCATATTGTTCAGCTGTGTCTTATCACATAGGGTATACTTATTCTACAGTTTTGGCTCCATTTATTGCTTGGTTTATGGGTTTGACCTGATCTCATCTTTGCCGTAAGGTAAGGTAAGGTCCAGATACTTGAGTTACCACCTCTGTTTGTTTTAGTCTGTTTGTATGCCGCTGCCCCATTAATCCATATTTATAAAAGAATTACATAGTGCAGGGGTCACCAATCTTGGTCCTGGAGGGCCGGTGTCCCTGCAGGGTTTAGCTCCAACTTGCCTCAACACACCTGCCTGGTTGTTTCAAGTATACATAGTAAGGCCTTGATTAGCTTGTTCAGCTGTGTTTGATTAGGGTTAAAGCTAAAATCTGCAGGACACCGGCCCTCCAGGAACAAGTTTGGTGACCACTGACATAGTGTATTCAAACATTCAAGACACCTTATGTCACCTTATGTCAAGAAGATGGGAGAGCAGCAGACTTTGCCATGCAGTTTTGGACAATTGCCGCAGGAGCAGGCTTGAATGATGAAACACTCATTGTATCCAGAATGGTCTGTCTGAGGCTCTCAAGGATGAGTTGACTACCCGAGATCCAGTTAACACTCTCGATTGACCCTGATTGAGCTAACTTCCAAAACAACCATCCAAGAGAGAAAAGACCTACCATCCAGTATGTTCCTTTACATTTTCCGAACCTCCATTCTACTCCAGGTGCCACTGAGTCAGCTAGTTTTTTCAGAACCAGATTCCACAGACCCTATGCAGCTGGGCCACGCCCACATCTCTCTTCAGCAACACACCCATGATATAGGGAGTCATCTCTGCCTCTGTTGGAAAGGGGCTGGTCAGTTTTACTCAGATTGTACCAAATTAAAGGAAAAACTCTCCATCACAGGCAGTAGGTAGAGAGCTGTCTTGGGAGTTATTCAACTTGCCTCTCTTAACAACTTCTGTCTTACCCATTACCTTGACATTGGGATATGAGGAACATCTACTCCAAGCTCTTGTTGATTCTGGAGCAGCGGGAAACTTTATAGACATGGCATTAGCTAACCACTGAAGGTGATGCTGTTGGGTGGGAGACTTATAGACCCTGGAGCTGTTACCTATCTTACTGTTCTTTTGCATGTTTCTGTCTTCCACCCCATGGAAGGTGCCCTTCTATTTAATTAAGTCTACTGACCCACCTCTGATCTTTTTGTTTATGCCTGTTTTACTCTTCATAACCCCCACATTGACTGGCGTTATGGTGAGATTCTCCACTGGGGACATAACGTTTTCTTAAACTCGCCTAGTAATAATCTTGAGTCATGAGAGCCTATTGACCTTTCTCTAGTTCCACTCCAGAACCGCACACTTCAGTGATGCTTCAGGAAACAGAGCACTTCGGTTTTACCCCCACATAGGCCATATGATTATGCCATAGAGCTTTTGCCCAGCATGTGGCCCCCTTAGGGCTGGGCGATTTCATTGTCTCCTCCTGAGAAAAGGGCCATGGAAGCATATATCCAGGAGGGCATAAAAGCAGGACTACAATCTTTTCCAAACTTGAGCTGCACAATGCAGTATAGGCATTAATTAGAAGTTGTAATCAAAAGGTTGCAGGTTTAATTCAAAGTCCTGGCAGGTGTTGAGGATGGGGAAATTCGCCATTTTCCCCAGTCAGGGCTTGAAATTGCGAGCATTTTGGTTGCATATGCGCATAGATAAAATGCCAAACCCAAATGCTTGCAATTTCGAGCCCTGACTGGGGAAAATGGCGACATCATGAGGAGAAAAAGAGTAGAAAAAACCCAAACAATAGCTCAGAATCTGACAGGAACCTCTTTAACAGAAATCCAGAAGCACGGAAATATATTTGGGAGCATTTCTTTGAGTGCTTAAAATTGTTGTGTGTGACCAGTTTTTACAGCAAAATGTTCACCACATGTGCAGATTCAGGAGAATTTTACGCAGAATGCATCTCTAAGCTCTTTGTCTGCACTCGAAACGTGAAACGCAGCGCTCAGGAATGGTTTTAAACAGTTGTCATGTCAACTTGCTGCAGTAAACAAATCCAAGTCCGTAATGCTTGCCCTGCCTTCACGCTCTTCTTATTGGCCCACCACTGCTCTAGCACTGAACACGAATGATTGGTTAATATCAGCTGTCAATCACTCAGTCAGTGCGTTCTGGTTTGGGATGACAAAGAGAGCTACTACCGCGAAAAATTATAAAGCGCTGAAGATGAGAATGAAGATAACACGGACAGATTGTGTTTTAGAAACCACGACATCTAAAGCTACAAATAAAGACACATCTTACTAGTTATCATGTGCTGAATGTTAATCCACCATCTACACTTTTCCAAGAGTGGATAAAAGACTTCATTTGGCTTTAAGTCCGCTATGAATAGTCTGTGGGATGGAGTTTTCAGGTAACTGTGCCACATCTAGCACGAGAGCTTCTGTTTAATCCTTCATATAATCGCCAGATGCTGTCCGCCATGCAAGTGGCAGATATATGTCAAATTACACCACGTACACTATCGCAAACAGGCTTAAACTGAGTAAACTAATATCGCTACACATGAAAAGACTGTTATTGGTATTAACATGACATGCATATAATAAGGTACAGTATGTGTCAAAAGCATCAGTGCAATATCAGACAGCACTTGTGAGAACAGCACAGTTATACCGTTAACAGATTCATTCATGTCAAGCAGTGCGTGCAGTATTCAGTTATGCTATAAAAATCTATTTTCTTATGACAACGGGATTTTGTTGAGACATGTTTTCCTCATGCTTGCATATATATATATATATATATATATATATATATATATATATATATATATATATATATATATATTTGCTTGTTAGCTTGATTAGTGTTGATTTCAAATGCAATAAATCTGTTTGTATAAATCTTATAGTAACGGTCCTCATAATTGGTGTGTGCGACTAAATTTTTTAAGTTAGGAGCACCGGTGCTACCAAGGAAAAAGGTTCATTTCGAGCCCTGCCAGTGTTTTTGTTTCAGGTTAATTTGTGATTATTTTGTTCTTGTCAGACTACCCTATTAATTCTACCCTCCTGTCTTCACTTATCACTTTGTTTTTGCGTTTTACCTGCTCTCGTCCTTGCCATTAAGTCCTCTGTCCAGATTTACTTTAATTGTCACTTTTTTCGTTGTTTAGATTTGTTTGCATTTTGTCTAAAATACTTTTTTTGCTCTAATCAGTCATGTGGACTTCCTAATTTTGTCTTGTGGTAATTTTTGTTGGACTTCCTAAACAAAAGCTGTTTTGAATGTTGACCTTGTGCCTTGGCAGATAATAGTGGCAATACACCTCAGGGTGTGCGATGTTGTTTTTTACTGATAATATCCTTGTTTTGCATGTGTTTCAGGGTTTTCGGCTCCAGCTGTTATTGCAGTTGTTTCTGTAGGAGGATATAACAAAGTGATCCTAACTGCATCGTCTGGAAAAATTGCACAAATGTATGCTTAGTTATTAAGTCACAAACTCATGAGATATCAATGTTTAAAATATCTTCTAAGTGTCCTTTCAATTGAATTTCATGCTCTTGTAATTGCAGGTGCTGGATTACAAATCCTTTAATTCACTATGTACTGAACACTGGATACTACATCTTTGTTTTCATCTTCACAATAGGAATCTTCATCATCACTATCCTCACTAGGATAATCCAGTCCAGAGACACAAGAGCGATTGTGGGCAAGAGACAGACGTTCAGAAAGCAGCTGATGATGGTGTTGAGTTTGTTTCTTCTGTTTGGTCTGACGTGGGCTGTTGCCTTCTTCAGTTATGGACCGATGCTCATTCCCTCATATTACATCTTCTGTGCGCTCAACTCCTTTCAGGGTGAGAAACTGAGGGCTTCTACTGCACACTCAGATTTTAGCTTATTGTTAGATTAATGAATGCATGTCTTTTATTGTTGATAAAATATTTTCATTAACACTTTAGTTTAAGTATATTGTTAAGGTTTTGGCTGTTTATTAGTACTTATAAAGTACATATTCTCACTTTATATTCCTAATCCTATAAAAACACCTGAGCCCAAATACTCTTATAGGGATAGTTCACCCTTTACTTGTTTCAAACCAGTAAATTACAGAATTTTTGTAATAAATTGAGTAATTGGGAGTTTACTGAGACATAAAGTCTTTGTTAAAAGTGAGAAATGAACCTTAAAAAAAAGTGTTAGCAAATATTATACAGTGAATCTGGAAAGTATTCATAGCACTTTCCACATTTTTTTTTTTTATGTTACAGCCTTATTCTGAAATGGATTAAATTGATTGATTTCCTCAACATTCTACACACAATCCCCCATAATGACAATGTGAACAAAGAGTTTTTGAAATTGTTGCAAATTTATTAAAAAATAATAAAGCTGATAAATCACCTGTACATCAGTATTCACAGGCTTTGCTCAATACTTTGTTAATGGCCTTTTGGCAGCGATTACAGCCTTGAATCTTTTTGAATATGATCCCACAAGCTTGGCACACCTGAATTTGGGCATTTTTGCCTCTTCCTTTTTGTTGTACCTCTCAAGCTCTGTCAGGTTGGATGGGAAGCGACGGTGTAGAGCCATTTTCAGATCTCTCCAGAGATGTTCACAAGGATTTAGGTCTGGGCTCTGGCTGGGCCACTCATGGGCATTCACAGAGTTGTTGTGAAGCCACTCCACTGATATTTTGGCGGTGTGGTTTGGGTCATTGTCCTGCTGGAAGATGAAACATCGCCCCAGTCTGAGGTGGAGAGCACTCTTGTGCAGGTCTTCATTCAGGATGTCTCTGTACATTGCTGCATTCATCTTTCCCTCTATCCTGACTAGTCTTCCAGTTCCTGCTGCTGAAAAACATCCCAACAGCATGATGCCAACACCACCATGCTTCACTGTAGGGATGCTGTTAACCTGGTGATGAGCGCTGCCTGCTTTTCTTAAAGCGTAACTCCTGGCTTTCACTCCAATGAGTTCAATTTAAGTCTCAGAGCAGAGAGTTTAGTTTCTGATGGTCTGAGAGTCCTTCAGATGCCTTTTGGCAAATTCCAGATAGGGAGTGTCTTCAGTCTGGCCACTCTACCATACAGGCCTGATTGGTGGATTGCTGCACAGATGGTTGTCCTTCTGTAAGGTTCTCCTCTCTCCACAGAAGAACGCTGGAGCTTAGACAGAGTGACCATCGGGTTTTTGATCACCTCCCTGACTAAGGCCCTTCTCCCCCGATCACTCAGCTTAGATGGCCGGCCAGCTCTAGGAAGAGTCCTGGTGGTTAAACATCTTCCACTTACGGATGATGGAGGCCGCTGTGCTCATTGAACTTTCAGAGCAGCAGAAATGTTTCTGTAACCTTCCCCAGCCTTGTGCCTATAGACAATCCTGTCTCGCAGGTCTACAGACAATTCCTTTGTCCTCATGCTTGGTTTGTGCTTTGACATGCACTGTGAACCCTGGGCCCTTATATAGACAGGTGTAGCCTTTTCACATTATGTCCAATCAGCTGAATTGACTACAGGTGAACTAAAATGAAGCTGCTGAAACATCTCAAGAATGATCAGTGGACGCAGAATGTACCTGAGCTAAAATTTTACAGCTTTTTTATTTTTAATAAATTTGCAACAATTTCTAAAACTCTTTGTTCACATTGTCATTATGGGGGATTGTGTGTAGAATGTCGAGCAAATCAATTAATTTAATCAATTTTGGAAAAAGGCTGTAACAACAAAAAAAAATGCTCTGTATATTCTTTTTTTATATTTTACATTTATTATCATTGTTTATAGCTAGTGAGAAATATGCATCAAACTTTACTTAGGAGTCCTTATGTTTTTGTACACATTTTTAGCAAATTACATGAAATAAATCTTAAAATATTTTTATTTTAGTTTAGTTTAGTGTTTTTATTAATTGAAATTATTTTCTCTGGTCTTTTTTTTTTCAGGGTTTTTCCTCTTCTTGTATTACTTTCACATTCACAAGGATGTTGCTGGTCATTTTTCAGACGACCCGAAAAGCTCCGGCTCAGTCACAACTATTGTTCCACCAAACAACACCAATAGTAATGCTGAGGAACATGTTTATGATCTCGCTCGCTAGAACAGAGAATACACCATCTCTCATTTATCAGTAATCACAGTAATCAGTGCCAGAATACAGTTCTGTGTATTTGTGTTTATAAATCATTTCATACTCATTATTAGATATTTAAACAAAGGTCATTTGATATAATCATTTTATATTATTTTATAAGGTGTATATATTCTGATATATGTAGGTTCAGGGCTACTTTAACAGTAGTTTCAGTATGAAACATATAGGCTGTGTTTGACTGATATATTCAGGTCATTTCTTGAATTGCAGGTAAATTTTGCATCTCTAAGATTAACCTGTTACTTTTGGGTGCACAAAATGATTTAGTATTTTCCTTTTGAATAATTATATCTAGCTTACCTCACTGGCAGATTATTTTTCTTGTTTTAAGGAAAAACTCACCTAATTTTGTCTGATTATTTCCTAAAACAAGTCATGTAAATGCATAAAAATGCTTCTTGATTTAAGAATTAGTAGATATTTGGACTAGAAACAAAAGCTCCAAGTAAGAAAGGTATAGTTTTTGTGTATATTTTAGCATAGATGATTCCTCTGAGCACTGAATGTTTGTCATAATGTGTTGTACCAGCAGATAGCGCTATGAGGCTTCAGATTGTGTAGTTTTCCTCATGAATGAGTCTGAGTTTAACATGTGAATGAAATTGCAGAGTTCTGTGACTCACAGAGCTGCTATTTCAACCTGTTACTGACTCAGTTCTACATATTTCTGATTCACAGCGACTAATAAACCTCCTCAATCCTGCTGAATGAGCTGTTCATTTCACCTGTGCGTTTCAGATTTACTGCCTTAATGTGGTGGATGTTTGTTTGTTTTTTATAATTGCTGGGAAATGCAAATAAACATTGGTTTATGACACTTCCAGTCACACAGACAATACTTAGACTTTTGATAAAACTGAATCACAGTTTCCACAAAAATATTAAGTAGCAGAAGAGCTTTTAATTCATAATAATCAGTAAATGCACTTTGACTTCTATTTCATTGCAGAAAATTCATTCATTCATTCATTCATTCATTCATTCATTTTCTTTTCGGCTTAGTCCCTTTATTAATCTGAGGTCACCACAGCAGAATGAACCACCAACTTATCCAGCATATGTTTTACGCAGTGGATGCCCTTCAAGCCGCAACCCATCTCTGGGGAAACATCCACACAGACTCATTCACACACACACACACACACACACTACGGTCCATTTTAGCCTACCCATTTCACCTGTACCGCATGTCTTTGGACTGTGGGGGAAACCCACGCCAACACAGGGAGAACATGCAAACTCCACACAGAAACGCCAACTGACCCAGCTGAGGCTTGAACCAGCAACCTTCTTGCTGTGAGGTGACAGCACTACCTACTGCGCCACTGCGTCACCCTTGCAGACAATATAAACACAAAATATTTCATGTTCTGACTGGTCAACTGGTCATAAGATGGGCCGAGAATCGCCAGTTTGCCAACAAATGTGTGTGAAAATTATTGAAATGTTGAAAAACAATGTTCCTCAAAGAAAGAGAAAAAGACATTTAAATATTTCACCTTCAACAGTGCAGAACATCATTAAAAAATTCAAGAAATCTGGAGAAGTTTCAGAAGCTGTATAGAAGTGTCTTGAAGAATATCTAGTCTAATATTATTTACTGTCATCATGACAAAGATAAAATAAATCAGTTATTAAAGATAAGATATTAAAACTACTATGATTAGAAATGTGTTGAAAAATTCTTTCTGTCCATTAAACAGAAATTGGGGAAAAATAAACAAGCTGTCTAATTATTCAGGAGGGCTAATAATTCTGACTTCAACTATATATATATATATATATATATATATATATATATATATATATATATATATATATATATATATATATATATATATATATATATATATAACATTTTAATATTTGAATTGATGTAGTGCCTGTATTAGTATTGTAAATGTAATGCAATGGTACAAAAACCTGGTAATAAACTGCCAGTAAATTTACCTGTCCTGTTTTATGGACTGAGTTCTATATTTATTAGTTCATATATAATATATTTTTGAGCTACAATGTCAATAAATCTCACTTTAAGTTGAATTTTCAACATCAACTGTTGACAGAACAGATATCAACTTAATGCAATTTATCCCTGTGAATAAAAACAAAACGAAAACCTGTGAATCACGAAATATGAGAAACTGTTAACAGAAAGACATTTCACAGTGTGCTTTACCTATTTACGAGATATTTCGGCACAAAAACTGGGACTAGAAAACAGGGATTCCTAATCACAATAATCTAAGGGAAAACAGTGTATTAATCTTCAAAATCAGGCCCACAACATTAGACAAACATCAGTTCTGAATGAGAGAGAGCTGTTTAAAACTGTATAGAGTTATGAGCCTCACTAATAAAGACAATTTTATTGAAACGGCTGAATTAAATTAAGATTTGTTTTGTTTGCTGTCACCTTTTAGTTGTAAATGTTCTTACTTGTTAATTAAATTTGATTTGTGTTTATTTGCTTGTTTTTTTTATGCAAATCTTCAGGGAATGTTCCATTGGATCATTCAGTGGGAAAGTTGCATTTGCATGTTGTCTAAAACAAAAGATTTTTGTTAGCTTAAAGGGAAGCACGGTGGTGCAGTGGGCAGCACCATCACCTCACAGCAAGAAGGTCATGTTGGCGTGGGTTTCCTCCGGGTGCTCCGGTTTCCCCCACAGTCTAAAG
This sequence comes from Danio rerio, assembly GCF_049306965.1. Lineage (NCBI taxonomy): Eukaryota > Metazoa > Chordata > Actinopteri > Cypriniformes > Danionidae > Danio > Danio rerio. Next base: position 2,072,801 of record NC_133192.1, read on the forward strand.
ACATGCCGTAGATGAATTCAATAAGCTAAATTGGCTGTAGTGTATGTGAGTGTGTGTGAAAGACTACGTATGGGTGCTTCCCAGTACTGGGTTGCAGCTGGAAGGGTGTCCGCTGCGTAAAACATATGCTGGATAAGTTTGCAGTTCATTCCGCAGCAGTGCAGTGTGAGTTACTATTGTTTGAGGACTGAATTTACTGATGTTTGATTCATTGAGTGTTATAATCCTTATGTGCGTGTCTGAGTAACACAAACACCATTGTATCTTATTTAAAAACAAATTCAGGATGTTACTGCTATAAACACGCATGTGGGTTCAGAAATTTGCATCATTATCTGATACAGCAGCTTACCAACATTCACAAAGATAGTTCATATTTTAAAATGAATGTACACAAAACCTTTAAGAAACGGCTGATCTCTTTATCAAGATGAAGTCTTGAGTTTATGTCTTCAAGTTTATGAATCCTGTTACTACTTGAAATAAATATATACTACATAATGACCCAGAGCTGAATGTAAATGAACACTGACATTCACAGTTAAAACCAAAATAAAGCTGATTTGCATGTTTTCCTGTGAACTTTCTGTCATTATATTCATAATCCTGAAGCTTCAGAGGTGAACGGATGAAAGTGTCTCTTCTCTGGTCAGTGGATTTTGATCTGGAGAATGTAATGAGAAACTGATGTAGGATTTGTGTTCAGAGCCTGTAGAAAACAACATTAAACACGTGTGTCTCTGTCAGGTCTGTGGGAATTATGTCTGGACAGAAGCTGAATGTGCTGCGACTGATCATGATGATCCTCTGCTGCCTCACTGGACAGATAAGTACGATTCATATAGAAACTAAAGTTTATTAATTTAAAAATGAATGCATGAAAATGTTGTTTTCATGTTATATGATTATTTTACAGTTAAATGTTATTTTTGCACAGCTTCTGGTAATGAATTGTCCTGTGATAAAATCAATCTGACCGCTGTCTGTTTCTGGGACAACAGTAGCTCAAAAAATCCAGGTAGATGTGACGTCTATTTCATTTCTAAAATGTTTTCAAAGCACTTGTGAAAAAAAAAAAAAAAAACCTGTCAAGTAATTTGTCTTCCAGCAATACAGCTGACATATCACCACAATTATTCTGAAAAGGTTTTCCACTTAACCACTGTCACACTAAACATCCTTTCTGGAGGTAAAACTGTACTTTTTTTTTATAAACAATCCTTGAGTTAAGTTTTTTTATTTAAACTAATCTTAAATGTTCTCTCTGGTTTCAGTACAATGTGAGCCAAGCAGTTTTAATTTTATAAGTGTGGAACAATTAAAACAGCAGTTATGTACAGTATTGCCAAGTGTGATATGCCAGTCATCAACAGGTTTGTGTCATTCTACACCAGACACAGTGTTCATGCTTTTGTTTTTCCCACTAGGACCCTCAGCAGACAGAAAAAAAATATTTAGAACGTTTTCATATATAAGTAAATAATTGTATCATCAAATATTTAACATGAGTTAGTAAGCAGAACATGTGTAGAAGTCCACTTTGACAATTTATTTAATTCAGGGCTGTAGCACCACAAACAGAGGAGTTATAATCCCAAAAACAGCACATTTCATAAAGTTGCCTATTTTCTTGTAAGAATCCAACATTGGGTTTGAGCTCTGAATTTACAGTTATGGCTGGCTCAGACTGAATGATCTCAGGAGTTTCAGGGTAATGCCCGTGCAGAAGTCTAATGCTCATTGCAAAGTAAAGAGCTGTTTCATTGCCAAACACAACAGAAGTTTGGTTTACGCTGCACAGCAAAAGCTGGGGACCCAAAACAACTCTATGGGTGTTAATTTCAACCCTTTGAAAGTGTCTCATGGGGTCCACTCAAAACAGAGTTAAGTCAACACTTTCAAAAGGGTTGGCACATTGACATCGAAGTAAGGGTTAATTTTAACTCAGGGCAGAGTTAAAATATGTAACTATATTTAACACCCCCTGGTGTAATATATTGTTATTTTATTCAACTCTCTTGAGTGTAAATATGGTAAAAAGGTCAAATAGACTGTAAATTACAAAATAAAAAACACTTTATTTGAAAACATTCAAAACTTCAACAATTCATTCAGTTTTTAAAATGCAACAATGTCAAATATGCTTTAAATGTTTTATTAGTACAGACAGTATCAACAAAATATGTATGACCAGTGCTCAAAAAGGCTGTTTCAGTCCTTTAGTCCAAACTTGATGTTTCATCAGAGCCATTTGAAAGTTCAATATAGCGTCACTCATAGTTTTCTTCTGAACTCATAGTTTTCTTCTGAAATTACATTTTAAACAACTTGGCGTGCAAATCTTTCACTTCTGGTGTTTCCTTGGTCCTCCATATCAAACACAGCAGTTTAAATGAAGGTACAAATGCTGTAAACTTGTGTGAAAACAAACTGGAGCTAGGAAATCTCATCAAGCATGTCCTGTGAATGAAGTGCTTCCCAGCCACAGGATGACCTTTTTATCCATGACGATGTAGTAGCTGCTGATCGCTCGTCTGGTGGTTCCTGATGCACGGATATAGGGTGATGCTCATCTAAGAACTCTTCAAGACTCCAGCATGACTAAGAAAAATGTTTGAAAACAAATTGCAATCAAATTCTATGATATATTTAAAAGAACATTTAAAGTAAATAAAACATTCAAGAAATCTAAACTCACCTTTTGAAAATCTTCATGATGATCCACAACTTGACTCTCCCAGCTGGATGAGGTGACAGGATATGGAAAAGTAGAAAAAACACATACATCACTGTTGGAATCTCCAAAAACAATTAGGTTAACCACTATGACTAGAAATGGAAAAACAGGCAGCTGTCTGTCCAGAATCCTGAATTTAACACAACACTTGGAGCAAAATTTAGAGGAGCTTAAAATCTTTTATATCATTTAGTGATGCTGACTTCCCCAAAATATTGGCCGCAGTGTAAAAAATATTCATAAACTTACAGTTTTCTGTAAGCGTGTGCGTGCATGTGTGTGTGTGTGTGCGTGTTTCTTTACCAGATTCAACTTGTTAGGCCCTTTCAGGTCCAGTATTGACGCCACCTTTCCTGGAGTCTAGCAGATGTTTCAGGTCCAAATATAATCTAAAATATTAGGATAAGCAGAAGAGGAAAAGTGCAAAGCACAAAGCAAAGAGCAAAACATTATTTAAGTAACAGTTCACCCACAATACAAAACTTATCACCTTCATGTCATTTGTTATTCTCTAATGCTCTAATACCCTCTCAGCTTATTGTGAAACAAATACAGAACTTTATCAAACATACCTTCATTATTATCACCACATATGACCTAGAAGGTGTGCTTGGTCATTTCACCAACTCTGGAAATACACCATCCGTCTCTAATCAGCCACCGTCACAGGGTCTTGTGTTATTGTATAGAGAACTGTGGCTGTTAAAAAACAACAAAAAATTAGTATCTAACACATATGCATAACCTTCAGATAAAAAAGAGAGATGAACATCACAAAGTATGCCTCACACTTTTTCAGATATCTTTTGATTCAGATGTTGATTATTGATAATAAATCTACAAATCAAACCTGTATCATCATTAGGCTGCTCAAATATGAATCAGTTGATTAATTTTACAGACAGGTGGCTGTTTACAACGCACTAAATTGTCTTTAATAAAACGGAAATGTTGTGTACAGTACATGCTAAGTTTAGCCTATAGTTTTAAGCACAATATCATGCGGGAGAAAAAGCTTGACTAAGATGTTCCTGACTACAGAAATAGCCTAACTAACGTCAGACATCCCGAGTTGGGAAAAGTCATTTTCGGGGGATACAGAGTTGATTTGCGGGAGGTAGCGGGAGAGATGAGTACCTGAAGAGCGGTGGGATGAGTTGCGCGCGACGTACCTGAAGAGCGGTGGGGGTGACTTGCGCGCGACGTACCTGAAGAGCTGGGAGGGATGCGGTGGAGAGGGGTGTGCAAAGTGTTTAATGACCGGGCGGGAGACGCGCGATTTCCAGGAGATTATCATTCATTTGCGGGCATCTACTTGGGCATCTGGGAGTCTCTGTGCATTTGCGGGATAACGTTAACGTTAAGTTAGTCCCGCAACTTCCGGGAGACTTCTGTAACGTTAAATGTCTGAGAAAGTGCAAACGCGGTCATTTAAAGACATTAATGTTAACATTCCGACTTTAATGGTTGTCAACACTTAATTTAATTCAAGCGTAACTGTTACGTTATCACACGAGTCTATGGACTAACGGTAACGTATATGGACGGCCACGAATGAACCAGTTTAAAAGGGCCGCGGTGTTTAAAATAACCAAATTAACGTACACGAATAACAAACAATCATATGTTTCAGTCAGGAAGCCTTTTACAAGTAAGCATGTTCATTTACTCACCAGATATGTTTTAGAAACTCTCCAGAGCTCATGGAAACCGTCCTGTGTTGCCGTTAGCATCCGGGCAGAGTAGGCTAGGCGCTCCGGGGATTCCCTCGCTAGTTTGCTTCGAATTAAAGGAGAAGTGTCGATTTTATTTTACAGATGGGTAACAACGCACAAAATGGCATTAAGCGTGACAGAAATGTGTTGAACATGTACATTTGATGTTTTATGCACTATGTATGCGTGAGTATATATGAAAACATTCTTGAAAAGAAGTCAATAGTAACGTTAATGCAGTTAAGCTAGATACACAAACGACCATGAATGAACCGCAGAAGTTTAAAATTGTCACTCCATTCTAAAGTTATTAACTTAACAATATGTTTACAACTGTATTTCCTTAAAGAAAGTCAGTAAAATACCAACATTTAGGTAGTTTGACTCACCAGTTGCTGTTCTAAACCTCAGATGGAAAATGGCGTCGGGAAAATTCTTCAGTGACTGGGGCTGCATGAATTCCCGGATGTTGGAAATAACACTACCAAGTGTTGAAAAGATAACTCCTTGATTTCGCACTGAATAAAATCAATTCTAACTCTTATTATATTCATTTATCAAAATCTAACTCTTTAACGTCAACACTTAACTCTGAAATGCTTCAACACCGAGAATTTAACTCTGATGAATTTGCTGTGTGCAGGTATATATCACCTCACATTCTGCTATTTTGTTTTGTGCCTTCTAAAGAAAGAAACATGCATGATATGACATTTAAAATATTATCAGGGGAAAAGGTTTACTTATGCCTCCTCAAAATCAAACAGAAATATTCTGAACATCTGTGGTTAAACGGGTTGTAAGGGGTGTAAATTAAATCTGAAATTATGGGGATGGATGCAAACAAAATTCCCCCACAGTAAAAACACATGAGCTATAGGGGAATTGATTAACTAAGTTGGCCGTAGTGAACTATGAGTGTGTGTGTGTGTGTGTGTGTGTGTGTGTGTGTGTGTGTGTGTGTGTGTGTGTGTGTGTGTGTGTGTGTGTGTGTGTGTGTGTGTTTAATCTCTTATTAATGTTTTAATTACATTGGTCCTTTATTCCTGTCCATACTTTTCTTAATTCAGTGTCTTTTCTTGAAATTATATAATGTTTGATTTTATAATAACATTGAATTGTGTTTCATGGTTTATTAAGATTGTTTGGAAATTCCTCCTGATAAAGTTAAAGACAAATGTAAAAATGCTCAATTTAGCCCTGACATCTGCAACAGTAAGTCTCTCTTTTTACATTTCTTTTTTTCAGTAGTAGTTTCTAGTTCACATAAAATGTAAATCTGCATCTAAATAATTATATTACAACCGTATCTAGAATCCGATTTATTATAGCTATTAGTGCAGGGCTCGAAATTGCAACCATTTTGGTTGCATATGTGTCCGAAATTTTATCTGTGCGACCTCAAAATATATTTGGGAGCATTTCTGCAAGTGCTCAAAATTGTTGTGTGCGACCAGTTTTTACTGCAAAATGTTCAGCACATGCGCGGATTCAGGAGACATTCACGCGGAATGCATCTCTAAGCTCTTTTTCTGCACTTGAAACGTGAAACGCAGCGTTAAGGAATGGTTTAAAACAGTTGTCATGTCAACTAGCTGCAGTAAACAAATCCAAGTCCGTAATGCTTGCCCCGCCTTCACGCTCTTCTTATTGGCCCACCACTGCTCTAACACTGAACGCGAATGATTGGTTAATATCAGCTGTCAATCACTCAGTCAGTGCGTTCTGGCTTCGGATGACAGAGAGCTAACGTTACTACTGCGAAAAACTGTAAAGCGCTGAAGAAAAGAATGAAGTTAACACTGACAGATTTTGTTTTGGAAACCATGACATCTAAAGTTACAAATAATGACACATCTTACTAGTGATCATGTGCTGAATGTTAATCCACCATCTACACTTTTCCAAGCGTAGAAGACTTCCATTGGCTTCAAGTCCGCTATGAAAAGTCTGTGGGATGGAGTTTTCAGGTAACTGTTTGCCACATCTAGCACGAGAGCTTCTGTTTAATCCTCCATATAATCGCCAGATGCTGTTTGCTGTGCAAGTGGCAGCTATATGTCAAATTACACCACGTGCACCATCGCAAACAGGCTTGCACCGAGTAAACTTAGATCGCTACTCCTAAAAAGACCGGTATGGCTATTAACATGACGTATGCATATAATAAGGCAGGGGTTTTCAAACTGGGGGCCGCGGCCCACTGGGGGGCTGCCAGATGGCGCTAGGGGGGCCGCAAAGAAATTTTAGATAAGGGGTAATCAATGGGCCCACATGAATGAATTTTGTGTCCCGCATCATTCTGAAGGTTAATATATTTTTTATTATAATTTGAGCTCAAAAGTACTGCAAAAATGAAGCTTTATGCTTATGTCATTTAAATGCAGTTGACTCGTGAAACAGGTAAAGAAGCGCAGCGGCCCGCCTTGGGACTTTTATTGAATAAGCACAGGGACTTTTATTGATTAAGCGCTTCTGGCCGGCCGCTTCCTGTAATTTTTGGCGCTTGTCTGCTGCACCTGACGGCGTTAACCTTTCACTTACGCTTACCTCTTTTACACCAAACAACTAAATGAATGCTCAGGTCTATTTACTGACAATATTTCAGTTAAAATACATGATCAATAAGAACATTATCGGAGGCTGGAAGCAGTTCCCTGTTTATGGCTTGCGTTGCTAAGTAACCGATCAGCTGGGTGCTGCGGAGTACGCGCCTCTCTGCGCAGGCTTTACTCATAGGGAACAAATAGCATTTAAAGACACGGCAAAACATTGCATCTCGTCCACAGCACAACAGGCTTTACCATTTGCATTGTACAAATATCAGACGGTCCTCTTTGCAGCATGGCAAACAAACATATTAAAATTGTAAAGCAAAAAGTGCTGCAATAACAATGAATGGAGCTGTCATCACATCAGCGAGTGCTCAGTTTCACTCCTGTTACACTAATGACAGCTGGATGAGCTCTGCAGTGCACCTCTTACTCACATTGGTTCATAACTGGATGATTAAAAAAAACTCAATTGTATACACCCTGAGTAAAACCACTATAGCCTATAAAAATAATAATGTATCTGTTTGTGTTATGTTATAGGGCTAATAATTATTAAATATTAAAATGTATTAGTGCTCTGTATTTAATGGAGCTCAACATATCTGATCAAATTTTAATACTCCTAACATAAATGCATTTTTTTTCAAGATGTTCCACTTTTTCCCATATTTATTTGTGTAACTAATTTAAATGTAATGTTCAGTATTATTATTAATAGAACAAACTGGTATGAACATTTTAAAGTCAGCAAAGCTTCTAAAATTATGCAAAGTAAAACTTGTGGCTCTTTGAACTTGAATACCCAATTCTAGATTGCATTTAGGAAATTATTTTTTATCAGTGTAAGTCAGGATTGTCGACTTGAGTAGATTATGATGTGCACAAAAAAAAAGGAATAAAAATAAACAAAACACACTGAACCACTACAGCCTCCATTGTTACAACAGTACAGTTAACTGTTAACAGGCTGATGAATGACAAACCTCTTTAAAACTTTAAAGCTTTAAATCTTTGGATGCATTTAGACTCTCAGCTGTAAGGGTAAATACAGAAGAGTCTATGCATAGGCAGAAAAAAAGCATAAAAATGGCATAAAAAACTGTAAACGTGATGATTCAAAAACAAAATATGGCTTGATGAAATCCAGTGAGAGCAGACCACAATGATCACTGCGCATGAAGATTTGATCAATAGATTGAAGCACTGTAACCATGTCAACTCAACTAACATCTTACAAAAATTAATCCAGATAGTGAATAATATAAATTTATTGAATAATATATAATAATATAAATGTATTGAATAATACAATTTTAAAAAAAATTAAGTACAGTTGTTAATTTGAGGGGGTGGCGTCATTTTTATTTTTGGGGGGTCCCCGAAAGAATTCGCCCTACACAAAGGGGCCCTCAGCTGAAAAAGTTTGAAAACCCCTGTAATAAGGTACAGTATGTGTCAAAAGCATCAGTGCAATATCAGACAGCACCTGTGAGAACAGCACAGTTATACCATTAACAGATTCATTCAAGCAGTGTGTGCAGGGCCGGTGAGCGCTCCGTGCTTTGGTCACTCAAGTTATGTTCAAAAATGTATTTTCTTGTGATAACAGGATTTCGTTGAGACATATTTTCCTCATGCTTGCATATATATATAATTTTTATTTATTTATTTTATTTTTTTGCTTGTTAGTTTGATTACTGTTGATTTCAAATACAATAAATATGTTTGTATAAAACTTGTAGTAACGGTGCTCATAATTGGTGGGTGCGACTAAATTTTGGCTGATGCGCCTAACTTTTTAAAGCAAAAAAGTTAATTTCGAGCCCTGTAGTGCATGTCATTGATATATGTAATAAACATGCATCTATAAACATTATAATGTACAAACTAAGATTATTCTAAATTTTATCTAAATAAGAAACACCTGATACATTACTGTAGATCTCCTTCAGTGTTCAAAGTGTATTGAATTGTTGCACAGTTGAATTAAACCCATGCTTCATTTCTGTGTGTAGAAACGAATGTAAATGGAACATACGTTCTGTATTTAAATAACCAAACTTCGAAGACCTGGACCTGTGTCAACTGCAGCATGAGCAGTGTTTATTATGAGGAAACACAATCTAACACTGGTAATCCACATTATAAGGCTTAAACTATGATTTTTGTATATATATTTATAAATGAGAAACCACTGACATGTGACAACACTTTTAATTGTTCAAAATGTATTAATTATTGCACAACTGAATTAAACTCATGCTTTATTTTCTGTGTAGAAACGAGTAGTACAAGTACAAGTAGCCCATACACTCAGCGCTCAAATAACCAAACTTTGAAGACGACCTCTGCCAAATTCAGCATGAGCAGTGGTACAACTGAGGAAACACAATCACAGGAAACAAGCACACTACCACAATCACAGAAGACAAGCACACTACCACAATCACAGAAGACAAGCACACTACCACAATCACAGACAACAAGCACACTACCAATAAGTGATCTGGAAGATGAGAATGGATTTGTTCCTTCATCAAAAGCAGCGTAAGTGTGAGGTTAGAACTGAATTTTAAAACAAAAACTCAAACACAGATAACTTAATGATTCAATTAATTCTACAGAGAAGCCTTGGACATTTTAGAGTCTAATCTGGTGAATATTATGAAAAAAAATAATGAAAGCAATGTGATGATTAACAAGGGAAACATTACTGGTCTACTCCACATCCAAGACACAAACACAGAGACGAAAGACATCACCATATGCTACAGTTCAAACAACACCATGGTAAAGCTACTGTAAAGTTTGAGGTATGTTGTACAGGTTGTGCTATCAATCATTCCTGCCTCTCCTTTTCAGGTTGTTATGAGTCAAAATGACATGAACACAGGCTGTTTGTGGACTGCAATGTTTCCCAGTGAAGCCTTTAATAAATCCCGACTGGAAAACAATGGAAGTGCATTTGTTGGAGTTCTGCGGTTCACTAACATGGGGAATAAAGTAACATGCTCTGTGTTTCTCTCTTACATTTCATCTCTTGTTTAATGGATCATTCGTGATTCTTCTAAATGAATTTCTTTAAATAAATGTTCTTTAATTCCTCTATAAATGATTACTCTATTCTGGTCTGGTTTCTCATTCAGAATCAAACTAAAAATTACACGATTCTGAACAATGAGGTTTATGGAATAACAATGGGAGCCAAAATCTCCAACCTCACCAACAACATTGAAATAACCTTTACTAATAAGGATCTGGTAATGAACCTTTTGCTGCAGAACACTCTCTTTTTCAAGATATATATATATATATATAACCAGACACTGAAGCTAAATGACACTTAAACATGTTCTTACAGGTTGGTGGTCCGTCCTGCACTTCTTGGAATGGAAAAGGTACATTTATTTATGGCTCTATTGATATGTTTTTATAGACTCTTTTCACATTTCTTGGTTAGACAGCAGCAGAAGGTAAACTCAGAGCGCTGTACTGTAAGTTGGAGAGAACAACACATACTTTTTTTGCTTTCCAATTAGCTCAAATATCCAAAAATAAACTTCACAATAGTGTTTTCACATCTTTCAAAAATAGTGTGACTGATAAAGGCAGATAGAAAAGGGGATAACGTCAAATTTACTGTCCTGCGCCCATAGACGCTGCATTACAAACACCTCGCATAATCTTGCCTGTTTTAATTGGATAGAAAGATGATTTAATACAAATCAGGGGTGTCGCTAGACCCCAATAAATCATCAGTGCTCATGCCCAAGTAGAGCTTTATGTCTAGCAACACCCCTGATACGAAGTATAACTTAATAAATCTACATTTATATCTATAAATATGTATAAACATTATATATATATATATATATATATATATATTAATTTTCTTGTCGGCTTAGTCCGTTTATTAATCCGGGGTCGCCACAGCGGAATGAACCGCCAAATTATCCAGCAAGTTTTTACGCAGTGGATGCCCTTCCAGCTGCAACCCATCTCTGGGAAACATCTACACACACACATTCACACACACACACACACACACACACACACACACACACACACACACACACACACTACGGACAATTTAGCCTACCCAATTCACCTGTACCGCATGTCATTGGACTGTGGGGGAAACCGGAGCACCCGGAGGAAACCCACGCGAAGGCAGGCAGAACATGCAAACTCCACACAGAAACGCCAACTGAGCCGAGGTTCGAACCAGCGACCTTCTTATATATATTAAAGTAATATCAGCACCCGTACAGCCTCTTTATCTTTGTGTATTACTCCGCCCACATACAGCAAGCAACAGGCAGAGACACTACAGTTTGCCAAATATTACTGCTGTTAGATAACAAAATGTACTTTTGAGGTATTTTTAGTGGATACTGTAGTTGTTTAGATTGCAACTATGCAGTTTATTTATAAGAATCATGCCTCTTTTAAAATATTTACAATTTCTGAGAGAGCTCGCCGGCGGCCCGGCGACCAAAGAGGGTTGACGTTTCCATCCACAAGATGGCGACAGAACTGCATGATAAGCCCTTACGCTTAGAAGCTTATAACAGTCTGATTTCTAACTACAGCAGATCAGATCACTATTAAACTGGTAAGCACACCTGCCAGCACTCCTGTTTTTCCTGGGTGTATCCCGTATTTCAGACCAGTCTCCCACAGCCATCCCGTTTTTAATATCTTCCCAAAACCTCCCATAAATTTACCCACCCCCCTCTTTGGTACAGTCTGCAAACACCCCCGGGTTGCCAACTTTGATACAGTACTTGATCGCAGGGGCCTCCCAAAACCAACAGCTGCATCCTATCCCAGTTCTCAACAGTGTTACTCACTATTCAGAGACCTCACCCCCGAATATATATATATAATTTGTTTTTTATAACTTAAACTTAAGATACAGATGACTTTTGAAACACATCATCACATGTACAGTATTCAGCAATGTCTGTGGCTCTCTCTTCTTTGAAGGAAATCTTGAGTGGACAACGTTTGGTTGTGAGACAAAACAAATCAACAGTAACAGCATAAAGTGTTCGTGTTCACATCTGACGTTCTTCGCAGTGCTGATGGTGAGAGAAGATTAAACTTTCTTACACTGCAGGGCTGTTAAATACTCAATTCTGATTAATTGATGAGCTTTCTAATGTGTGGCGTTATTTTCACAAGAAGAACAGCAAAAGTAGTTCCAGCAGGTTTTGAGCACACTATAGCTCAATATCACTACACTGAATGATTTGAGTTATTTCACAGCTACAACAGTCAATTCAAAACACAACAGAAGGCTTTGGATAAGATGTGGAAGACACTAGTGCTGTACACAGCAAAAACAGAAAACTCAAATACAGCATCTAAACTGTGGATTTAGCAGCTTTGGAGACCAGGAGAAGTAGAATAATGCAATCCGAGCTGGTGAATTTTTCAAAAATAATGCACACCAATGATAAACTGGTTGCTAGACTCCATATCACCAACTCAGACATACATTATTTTGTAGTAATTGACCAGTTGTCAAATTTTCTTTACATCATGTTATTATATACGAACTTAAAAAGATGACAAAAAATGTATTTCTTGCTAAAAGGAAACAACTGATTTTAAAATGATCTTTCAGCTGATCTGATTCGTATTTATGCTTTTCCTCTGATTTCTCAGTCTGTGCCAGATGCAAACGCTGTAGCGCCGTATCTGGAGTCACTGACCCTCATCTCTGCTATCGGCTGTGGGATCTCTGTGTTTTTTCTGGCCATCGCTCTGTTCATGCATTTCCTGCTGCGGTAGAGTCTACTAAAGCACAACATAAATATTAAACTAATTATTGTGACAGATAAAGTTACTAACACAGGTTGTTTTTCTCTTTCAACAGGAAAGCCAAATCCAATCAGGCCACAAAGATCCTGATCAACATGTTCGGTGCTCTGTTTCTCCTGAATGTGTCTTTTCTGTCGAACGAGAGCGTGGCAAACTCAGGAGACAAGAATGCTTGTGTCTTCATAGCTCTGCTGATGCATTACTCCATGCTGACCACATTCACCTGGTTCTTCATTCAAGCTCTTCATATGTACTTATGGCTCATCCGACAGAACGTCACCATCACAAACTACATGAGGAAGATCACCGTGTTGGGCTGGGGTGAGTGATGGAGCAAATGCCTGATGTAAAACAACTGTTCTGTCATATCCTGAGATATGATGATATCCAAATGATGCCACTATTTCCCCCCAGTGTTTCTCTTTGGGTTAATTTGTGTTCATATTGTTCAGCTGTGTCTCTTCCATGCAACAACTCTCAGACAGTCTGTGTCAAGATCCTGTCCCAACCCCAGTGGAGCCTTCAACCCCCTGCATCTGGTATCCATACCCCTCCACCTCAGCTTGAGCCATGTCATTGGGATCTGAGAAACATCTACTCCAAGCTCTAGTTGAGTCTGGAGCAGTGGGGAACTTTATAGACATGGCATGAGCTACTCAAGATTCCTGCCAACCTATTAGATTAACCACATAACCCTCCATCTCAGCTTGAGCCATGTCTCCATCTCAGCCACTTTCTCTTCAGGTCAGGCTTAAATCACCTATGTGTGTCTTACCTGACAAAGCACTTAGAACGTTGGTGCAGCCTGCTGCCCCTTTAGTCCTTTTAAATATCTTTAAGAAATAATTACGGCATGTATTCAACCATCCCTTCTCAGGAAGTGAGGTTTCCCAGCAACTACTTGCCTTATGTCAAGGAGATAGGAGTGCAGCGGACTATGCCATGCAGTTTTGGACAATTGCTGCAAGTGCAGGCTTGAATGATGAAACACTCATTGTATCCAGAATGGTCTTTCTGCAGCTCTCAAGGATGAGTTGGCTACTCGAGATCCAGTTAACACTCTCAATTGACCCTGATTGTGCTTTTCCAGGACAACCATCTTAAAGAGAGAAGACTTACCATCCAGTATGTTCCTTTACATTTTCCTAACCTCCATTCTTCTCCAAGTGCCACTGAGTCACCTAATTCTTCAGAACCAGATTCCACAGACCCTGTTCAGCTGGGCCATGCCCAACTCTCTCTTCGCGAACATACCCATCATATGAGGATCATCTCCGCCTCTATAGTGAAAGAGCTGGTTGGTTTCACTCAGATTGTACCGAACTGAAAGAAAAACTCTCCATCCCAGGCAGTAGGGAGAGAGCTGTCTTGGGAGTGATTTAACTTGTGTATCTTAATAACTCCAGTCTGTCTTACCCATTACCTTGACATTGGGATATGAGGAACATCTACTCCAAGCTCTTGTTGATTCTGGAGCAGCAGGAAACTTTATAGACATGGCATTAGCTGCTTGCATCAATATTTCTGCCAACCTGTTAGATGACCCACTTTAGGTGACACTGCTGAACGGGAGACTAATAGCTCCTGGAGCGGTTATCCATCTTACTGTTCCCTTGCATGTCTTTGCATTATTTGTACCTTGTGGTAATGTTTTGCTCTGCATTATTATTTATGACTCTGTTGTACTTCCTAAATGAAGTCCTTTTAAAACTTAGACCTTGTGCCTTGGCAGTGTGGGTTCATCAGCTCATCATGTGGGTTAATGGTAGAACATTGAACTATTTCACCAGAGACCTGTGTTTGCACTCCAGGCTCATCACAGAAAAACCAACTCAACATAAACCCAGCTGCGGCCACTGCCCAAAAGAAGGTTACTATTGTTGCTCAACACAAATCTACAGTGAAGTGCCATCAGGCAGCTCTGATTCGGCAAGAATCACTTATGGAGAAGCGCTCTCACTTACTTCCAGGCCTCATTATATCCATGCAACAACTTTCTGACAGTCTGTGTCAAGGTCCTGTCCCAACCCCAGTTGAGTCTTCAACCCCTGCACCTGTTATCCATGCCCCTCCACATCAGCTTGAGCCATGTCTCTCTTCTCCGTAATGTTCCTCGGGGGACCGAAGACCTGCTACTTTCTCTTCAAGTCAGGTTAAAATCACCTATGTACTCACTCTCTTACCTGACAAAGCACTTGGAAAGCTGGTGCTTTAATTCAGCTTTAACAAAAGAATTACAGAATGCATTCAACCATCCCTTCTCAGGAAGTGAGGTTTTCAAGCAACTACTCACCTTATGTCAAGAAGATAAGAGTGCAGCGAACTATGTCTTGTAATTTTTAGCAATTGCCGCAGGAGAAGGCTGGAATGATGAAACACTTATTATTTCCAGAATGGTCTGTCTGGGGCTCTCAAGGATGAGTTGACTACCCAAAATCCAGTTAACACTCTCGATTGACCCTGATTGAGCTATCCTCCAGGACAACCATCTTAGAGAGAGAAGACTTACCGCCGAGTATGTTCCCTTACATTTTCCTAACCACCATTCTACTCTATGTGCCACTGAGTCACCTAAGTTTTTAGAACTAGATTCCACAGACCCTATTCAGCTGGGCCATGCCCACATCTCTCTTTGGGAACATATCCATCATATGAGGAGTCATCTTCGCCTTTATAGTCAAGGGGCTGGTTGGTTTCACTCAGATTGTACCGAATTGAAGGAAAACCTTCCCATCCCAGGCAGTAGGGAGAGAGCTGTCTTGGGAGTGATTTAACTTGTGTCTCTTAACAACTCCAGTCTGTCTTACCCATTACCTTGACATTGGGATCTGAGGAACATCTACTCTAAGCTCTTGTTGATTCTGGAGCAGCAGGGAACTTTTTAGACAAGCCATTAGCTGCTTGCATCAATATTTATGCCAACCTGTTAGATGACCCACTGCAGGTGACACTGGCCCCTGGAGCTGTTCCCCATCTTACTGCTCCTTTGCATTTCTCAGTCTGGCTAACTGGTTATATGTTCCAAAGGCAGTTTGTCCTCAAGTTCTTCAATGGGCACATTCCTCCTGGCTTTCTTGACATCCTGGTATTTCCCACACCCTGGAATTTCTACAAAGACACCGGTGGCCCACAGCTAAGGAGGATGTTATATCCTTGGTTAATGTCAAAACCTCTGACCCAGAGTTTAATGGACAGGCGGAAAAAGTTCATCTCACTTGGTTAATAAGAGTCTTGCTATCTGTATAGTGGCTTACAACCCTTTATCTTGGTCCTTCTACCATCTCTGGGTGAATAGCTCACAACACTCGTTGCTCGTCCTCAACTGGCTTTTTACCCTTTGAGTGCCATTTCAGATTCTTCTCCGCGCTTCCATGAGAAAGGGATTCAAGTGGCTGTTCCCTTAGTACAGCAGCATATTAATCACTTCCTTCTGATCCAGAATATAGTCTACAGTAACTCATTTAAACCTATACCCAGTATCATGGACAGGCCAATCGTAGAGGTATATCTGCACCCTCTCTTCAGGTTGGTCTACAGGTTTCTTTACTCGGAACCTTCCCCTATGGATAGAATCCCACGAGCTCAACCAGTGCTGCAAATTCCCTAGGTCACTTAAAATAATCCCACCTTTCATGTATCCCGATTTAAGCATGTTCTTCTGTTGTTCCGTGCAACAGTCTTGGCAGTATTTTGTGGACTGGGAGGGCCATGGTTCAAGGAGCACTCCTGGATTAATGCTTAAAGGAGGATCCTGTCAGATTCTGAGCTATTGTTTGTGTTTTTCTTTGTCTCCTTATGATGTCGCCCAATGTTCCCAATGTTTTTGTTTTGGGTTAATTTGTGATAATTTTGTTCTCGTTAGTCTACCCTATTTATTCTAGATTCCTGTCTTCACTTGTCACTTTGTTTTTGAGTTTGACCTGCTCTTGTCCTTGCCACTTTTTGTTGTTTTGGTTTGTTTGCATTTTGACTTAAAAGAGGTTTTTGCTCTATGGAGAACGTCTTGTTTGTTATCTGGTCAGTTCTGTAGACTTTCTATTTTTGCCTTGTGGTAATTTTTTGCCTTGTTATTTTTTTGACTTTGTTGGACTTTCTAAATAACACCTGTTTTGAAGTTAGACCTTGTGCCTTGCCAGATAATAGTGGTAATGCACCTCAGGGTGTGCGTGTTTTGTATTATTTTTGTTTTTTATTGATAATATCCTTGTTTTGCAGGGTTTTCAGCTCCAGCTGTTATTGCAGTAGTTTCTGTAGGAGGATACAACAAAACGATCCTAACCGCATCATCAGGAAAAGTTGCACAAATGTATGCTTAGTTATTAAGTCACAAATTCATGAATGATCAATGTTTAAAATATCTTCTGAGTGTCCTTTAAATTGAATTTCATGCTCTTGTAATTGCAGGTGCTGGATTACAAATCCTTTAATTCACTACATACTGAACATGGGATACTACATCTTCGTTTTCATCTTCACAATAGGAATCTTCATCATCACTATCCTCACTAGGATTATCCAGAGTAGACACATAAGAGCGACTGAGGGCAAGAGACAGACGTTCAGAAAGCAGCTGATGATGGTGTTGAGTTTGTTTCTTCTGTTTGGGCTGACGTGGGCTGTTGCCTTCTTCAGTTATGGACCGATGCTCATTCCCTCATATTACATCTTCTGTGCACTCAACTCCCTTCAAGGTGAAAAACTTTAGCTAAGTTTTTAAATTAATTAATGCATGCTTGTTATTGTTTATAAAATATTTGGTAACACTTTAGTACCAATACTCACTATTAACTAGTGCCTTATCATCTGTCTATTATCAATATTTCGGGCGTTTATTAGTACTTATAAAGCACATATTCTTATTTTATTCTTAATCCTACATATTACCAAAACTCAAATACTCCCTTATATGAATAGTTCACCCTTTACTTGTTTAAAACCAATTTAATTTGTTTACTTATTTATTTTGGTTTGGAACAAGTAAAGGGTGAGAAATAGAGTTTCTATTTTTGGGTGAACTATATTAATATCACCATTAATACATAATAATAAGCACAAAATTAAGAGTTTACTGAGACAAAAAGTCTTGGTTAAAAGTGAGAAATGAACTTTAAAATAAAGTGTGAGCCAATATTATATTTATTCATTTAATAATAAATTTATTGTCATTGATTATAATTTGTGAGATAAAATCAAATGCATCAAACTTTAGTTGGGTATCCTAATATGTTTTTTGAACACATTCTCAGCAAATTACATGAAATAAATCATAAAATATTTATTTATATTTATTTAGTATTTTTATATTTGTTTTTTTATTTTATTAACTGAAATAATCTCTTTTTTTTCAGGGTTTTTCCTCTTCTTGTATTACTTTCACATTCACAAGGATGTTGCTGGTCATTTTTCAGACGACCCGAAAAGCTCCGGCTCCGTCACAACTATTGTTCCACCAAACAACACCAATAGTAATGCTG
This sequence comes from Danio rerio, assembly GCF_049306965.1. NCBI lineage: Eukaryota > Metazoa > Chordata > Actinopteri > Cypriniformes > Danionidae > Danio > Danio rerio. Next base: position 2,091,111 of record NC_133192.1, read on the forward strand.
AGGAACATGTTTATGATCTGGCTCGCTAGAACAGAAAATACACCGTCTCTCATTTATCAGTAATCAGTGCCAGAATACAGTTCTGTGTATTTGTGTTTATAAATCATTTCATACTCATTATTAGATATTCAAACAAAGGTCATTTGATATAATCATTTTATATTATTTTATAAGGTGTATATATTCTGATGTATGTGGGTTCAGGGCTACTTTAACAGTAGTTTTAGTATGAAATGTATAGGCTGTGTTTGACTGATATATTCAGGTCATTTGTTGAACTGCAGGTAAATTTTGCATCTCTAAGATTAACCTGTTACTTTTGGGTGCACAAAATGATTTTGTATTTTCCTTTTGAATAATTATATCTAGCTTACCTCACTGGCAGATTATTTTTCTTGTTTTAAGGAAAAATAAAAATCGCCTAATTTTGCCTAATTATTTCCTGAAACAAGACATGAAAATGCAAGAAAATGCTTCTTGATTTAAGAATTAGTAGATATTTGGACTAGAAACAAAAGCTCCAAGTAAGAAAGGTATTTTTTGTGTATATTTTAGCATAGATGATTCCTCTGAGCACTGCATGTTTGTCATAATGTGTTGTACCAGCAGATAGCGCTGTGAGGCTTCAGATTGTGTAGTTTTCCTCATGAATGAGTCTGAGTTTAACATGTGAATGAAATTGCAGAGTTTTGTGACTCACAGAGCTGCAATTTCAACCTGTTACTGACTCAGTTCTACATATTTCTGATTCACAGCGACTAATAAACCTCCTCAATCCTGCTGAATGAGCTGTTCATTTCACCTGTGCGTTTCAGATTTATTGCCTTAATGCTGTGGATGTTTGTTTGTATTTTATGATTGCTGGGAAATGCAAATAAACATTGGTTTTATGACACTTCCAGTCAGATAGACAATGCTTACACTTTTGATAAAACTGAATCACAGTTTCCACAAAAATATCAAGTAGCAGAAGAGCTTTTAATTCATAATCAGTAGAAATGCACTTTGACTTCTATTTCATTGCAGAAAACTCATTCATTCATTCATTCATTCATTCATTCATTCATTCATTCATTCATTCATTTATTTTCTTTTCGGCTTAGTCCCTTTATTGATCTGAGGTCACCACAGCAGAATGAACCACCAACTTATCCAGCATATGTTTTATGCAGCAGATGCCCTTCAAGCCGCAACCCATCTCTGGGAAACATCCACACACACACACACACACACACACACACATACACACTCTACGGTCAATTTTAGCCTACCCATTTCACCTGTACCGCATGTCTTTGGACTGTGGGGGAAACCAGAGCACCGGGGGAAACCCGCGCCAACACGGAGAACATGCAAACTCCACACAGAAACACCAACTGACCTAGCTGAGGCTCGAACTAGCAACCTTCTTGCTGTGAGGTGACAGCACTACCTACTGCGCCACTGCGTCACCCTTGCAGACAATATAAACACAAAATATTTCATGTTGGTCGTGTTCAACTGGTCATAAGATGGGCCGAGAATCGCCAGTTTGCCAACAAATATGTGTGAAAATTATTGAAATGTTGAAAAACAATGTTCCTCAAAGAAAGAGAAAAAGACATTTAAATATTTCACTATCAACAGTGCAGAACATCATTATTCAATTCAAGAAATCTGGAGAAGTTTCAGTGCGTAAAGGACAAGGGCGCAAGCCTAAACTGAGCAACGAGTAATCTCCCATCCCTCAGGGGGCGCTGCATCAAGAACCTCATTCATCTATAAGGCATATCACCACATGGGCTCAGGACTACTGCAAACCTTTGTCAAGTACCGCAATATGAGTTACATCTACAAATGTCAGTAAAAAATGTACCGTGCCAAAAGGAAGCCCTATGTTTACAGTGTACAGAAGTGACGTCGACTTCTCTGCGCTCAAAGGCATCTGGAATGGACCACCACAGTCACACAGAGACTCTTTATTTTAAGAAAATTCAATAGTTTTAATGTTAGTAAGTTACTGAGGAAGGTAAGGAAAGTATTATCCCCTATAATATTTCTAGCTGGTACGGAAATCTTGGAGGTGTAGACATGCAAAAGTATAAACTTGCAAAGATCGTTAATATGGCTAATATGGCTATAAGATCATAATGAACTCCCAGAAGCAGCTTGAGGAGCTGTACACAAACCAGACCAGACGGAAAGCCTTACAGATAGTTCAGGACTCAAATCATCCTCTTTATCATGAATTTGAAAAGCTTCCTTCTGGTAGACGATACAGAGTACCCACAGCAAAAACAGATATGTTTAAGAAATCTATTATACTGTCTGCTATTACCATGCTGAATAAATGACCATGAAGTTGTCTGTATGTCTCGGGTTGTGTGTTTGTAATCTGTGGTGTAGTAAGTTTTGTGATTGTGTTTTTGTATTTATGATGTTTGGATCATTCATTTCATTCAAAAAGGAAAATAAAGTTTTCTAATTCTAATTCTAAATGTGTACTGTGGTCAGATGAATTGGTATTTCAGGATTTTTTTGGGAGAAATGAACGCTGTGTGCTCTGGACCAAAAAAGAAAAGGATCATCGAGACTGTTGCCAGCAAAAAACCAGGGTCTGGGGTTGTGTCGGTGCCCTTGGCAAAGTACAGAGAGATTCTGGAGCACAAGATGCTGCCTTCTTTTCCAGGCATGCCCATGCAAAGTTCAACAAGACAATACAAAACCACATTCTGCACACATTACAGAATCACACTGTAAAGGAAGAGGAAACGGGCACTGGACTGGCCTGCCTGCAGTCCTGACCTGTCTCCAATAGAGAATGTGTGGTATAAAATGCGACAACAAAACCCCTGTATTGTTGGCCACCTTAAGACTTGTTAGCAGGAAGAATGGGACAAGATTACTCCAGAAACACTTCATCACTTCAAATCTTTTGAAAGTATTGTTACTTCAAAGTATTGTGAAAAGGAACGGCAACATTACAGTGGTAAATGTGTTGCAAAATATTTAAAATAATAAATACGTGTTTAATAAACATCATGAGGAACATATTAAATAATGTTTGTTGTATTATCGCCAATGAAATGCAAGTCAAACTCAATTTAGAAATTACCTTTTTTTCTTTTTTTGTTTGCATTTTTCACACTGTCACAGCTTTTTCTGCCTCGGGGGTTGTACATATGATGAATTCAACCCGGGCTCATTGTGGAAACGTAGCCCCGCGGACGTTTCTGCGGACCGCGATTTACGTCCCGGGAGGTACGTATTCGAGCGTTTTTTTGTTTTCATGGATGCGCTAGAGGCCGCTGTGCGTGCTTTTCCGCGTCTCGGGCACCTCTCGGAAGCGCGCGACGTTCGCGCCCGCGCCGTTCTCGCGCGAAAAGCCGCCGGATTGGGAAAAAAAAAGCAAAAACCCTCGTCTTCGATTTCGACCGCGTTTTCGGATCCCGCCGCGTTCTCGCCCTTATTTTTCGGATTCCGTTTTTCGTCTTACCTGATTTCCGGAACCTGCTGTTCCCCGGACTCGATCCCGGTCGTCGTCCACCGCGGCCGGCTCCGGCTCCTCCTCCGGGGCCTCCGTTCCGCCGACGCAACGCTGTGAGCTAAGCGGACAAACTGATTGCGTTGGGAAAGCCCTCCACTCGGAGGCGAGCCGTCGGCTGGCGAGCGCGAAGAGGAGGGGCGGAGCGGCGCCACACTGCCCTGCAGCGTTCGCTTGAAAAAAAACCAAACGCGGCCTTTACATACCTCCGGCCACGTTAATCGCGGTCTCCAGAAACGTCCGCGGGGCTACATTTCCAGAATGAGCTTGGGTTGGACGAATTCATGTTGAAAATAATCTTATTTGAACCGTAATTATATTTAAAACTTTGGTTCCTCGTGCTCCGCTGTTCTGCACATTTTTTTAGGCTCAGGCAAATACTGTATTTAAAACATTAGTCAGATTTTTTTCCTCTAATTTCTTCAGTGCTATGGATCTGCTCAAAACCTGCTGGAACTACTTTAGCTGCGTGTTTATCTAAAAACAACCAAACACCTTAGAATGATCATGAGCCAATCACAATCAAGCATTCAACACTCATGCACTATAAAGTGAGATATGTCCAATGTTTACTAGCTGATTGTTGGTGAAGTGTGCATTCTGAGAAGTTTCGTGCGATCTCTAAACCCGTCCTCTGCTGATTCGCAGACCGCAGCGTCCGGTCACAAGTGTTTGTTTTTCTGGATTCTCTCTGCTCATCTGCCTGGACGAGATATGGCAGATTTCTGCATGTGTGGCTTTGAGTATTTCTCCTAAAATCCTCCCGCCGGAGACATGGGAAACAGCAGCGGTCGCCCAGGCTCTCAGAAATGTTTACATGGATTGTTTTTTTGGGGTCTGATGTGGCAGGAGTGGAATCGTATCAGGAAATAGTTGGGGAAAGACATTGTCCGTGGCATGTCTATTGAGCACGTTATTTTGTTAGATTTAAAATATGAGACAGCATTGGCTTCAGTGTCCAGAAGCCAACAGGAGTCTTTCGCACACAATGAACGCTGTTTGTTTATCTGCACATGATTAATCGTCTGAATGATTCCTGATGCCAAGCCACAATTACTGCCACACATTCATACACGTCTCTTTATTCTGCTGTCAAGAGCACAGTGTTCTTGATGAATCAATAGTAGCGAGCCACAAGTTCAACTATTTAAATGCTTTTCTTAATATTTAACCATTGTGGATTCTGTGTCCATCATCATTTTTTTCTATGGAAGCATTTGCCCATATTTAATGCCTGCTGTCCATGATATTGGACTTATGTCATCCAATCAAATGGCAGTATACTGCATACATTTTGTTTGTCTTGTATCTAGTCCACACATCTAAAAATTCCTAAATCAAGAAGCCTTTAATGGCTCGTTTCCACTGACTGGTACAGTACAGGTCACCTTTATCAGGCTTGCGTTTCCACTACTTCCACTACTGGCTATAGCTTCATGAGATTGTGACATATCTCTTTAACCAATCAGCGTTCAGCTGCGCTTGTAGCTCCAACTTTTTTTTTTTTAAGATTTATTTTTGGCCTTTTTGACTTAATTAGATAGGACAGCATTGAGGTAGGAAGCGAAGTAGGAGAGAGAGGGTAGGGAAATGTCGTCGAGCCGGGATTCGAACTCGCGACGCCCTGATGTGCTATTGCACCATATGTCGGTGTGCTAACCACTAGGCTTTTGCGCCGACATAGTTTCACCTTTTGATACTCTTTCTCGTGTTTGGTACCTTTTTGAAAGAGTGCCAAAAAAGTGGTATGTTTCGGTATGCCTTTTGACAATGGAAATGGCCATAAAAGCACACTGAACCGAACCGTACTGTACCACTCAGTGGGAACGGGCCATTATAGACAAGCAATAAATAATCAGAGTTACTGTGCACTTTGCATTGCAAGACTAAAGACATGTTTTTATTCAGTCGCCTTTTTTGGATCATCATTTTTTATCTGTTGTCATGTATAGCTGCACTGCAAAAAAAAAGCTTACTAAGTCATTTGTCTCATTTTCAGTCCAAATATGCAAAAAAATTAATTAATTAATTTAAAAAAAACAAGAACAGACTAGAAAAATGGCATGAGAAAATGAAGCGATGCGTAAATCTTCTGTTTGAGATTATATCTCATTAAGATAATTTTTCTTACCCCATTGGCAAATATTTTTGCTTGTTTTAAGCAAACAATCACTTATTGTTTAGGTGTTTTTTCAGAAAACAAGACATAATTTCTAATGCTATTTCATGTGTCAAGTATGTATGTTGTCTTAGATTTGTTTTTAGATATTTGGACTGAAAACAGGAAAAAACTAGTAAGTTAGTTTTTATTTTATTTCATCATTATTATTATAAGAGCTTAGGGATGTGTAAGCAGGGCCGGCGCGTCCATAGAGACGACCTAGCCGGCCGCCTAGTGCGGCAGTATAGAGAGGGCGGCGTCCGCAACACCCTCCTTACCACCCGCGTCCTCAGATATATTTGCGCATAAGTGACAGAATGGAGAGGGCAGCGTCAGCGACACCTCCATCAGCACCCGCGTGTCCTCAGTTATATCCGCGCATAGGGCAGCAGAATAGAGGTCCATGACACCCGTGCGTCCTCGGTTATTTCCGCGCATAGGGCAGCAGAATAGAGATTGCAGCGTCGGCGACATCTCCCTCCCTCCCTCAGCACCTGCACGTCCTCAGTTATATATATAACTATATATATATATATATAGGGCGGCAGAATAAAAGTCCGCGACACCTCATTTTTTTTTTCATAACCGGTCCCTTTGTTTTCACATTGGGGTTGAGGTGCGGCGTGATCGTCCTCTGCCTAGAGCGGCAGTTCAGCTTGCTCCAGCCCTGTGTGTAAGGACAATGTTTGTGCACTTTCTAAAGATTTTAGTTCTGTTTTTGAATAAAAGGTTGTAAATGAAAGCTTTTCTTGTTTTCTTTTTTTATCCGATTCATCGATTAATTGCAAAAATAATCAACAGAATCAATTATTAAACTAATCGTTAGTTGCAGTGCTAGGCATGGCTCGATATAAGATTCTGACAGTATAGTGATTACTGCTCTAAAATAGATTTTTTAAATGTCTGGGTAAAAAAAACGAAATCTTTTATTCCCCTTTAAAAACAATATATCGTATTTTTTGAAAGATTTATAATATTTTGGAGCATTAAACATCAGGCTAAATAAGTCAAAAGATTAATTGACTTCTGCTGTCTTCATTAGTTTCAAAAACACTGTTTTCTTTAAAATTTAAAACAGCATCTTTGGATATCTTTTTTTTCTGCTGGAGATTCTGTTGTCCAAAAACAAAACAAATAAAATGCAAATAGAAAAGATCTGCCGGTTTTAAAACCTTGAATTTTCCAAACCGCTGTACACTTTGAAAATAGTTATTGTCCCATGTCTATGCAGCCCTAGTCTTCTCCCTTTTTTGCTGATCCAAAAAAATGGTCCGATCCATGACTTAATAACAATAGTGTGATCCGAACCATGAGACTTGTGATCCGTTACACCACTAACTTTTTTTTTCATTTGTCTGGAAAAACCACTGTTGTCCAATAATTTGCCTAATTACCCTTACTTGCCTTAATAACCTATGTAACCTAGGTAAGCCTTTAAATGTTATAATGCTAAAATCTTGAAAAACATTGAGTCAAATATTATGTGCTGTCACCATGTACTAAATCACAATTATAAACAAAACCACATATATTTATGAATGTGTTGGAAAAAAAATCTCTTCATTAAACATCACTGGGGACATATATTTAAAATAATTTTTATTTCACAGGAGGGCAAATAATTTAACTGTATATGAACCTTCAAACTTTTAGGTTTAGGTGTTTAGATGTATGTGTATGTGTGTGTGTGTGTGTGTGTGTGTGTGTGTGTGTGTGTGTGTGTGTGTTGTGTGTGTGTTGTAATCTCTGCATGCTTTCGGTCGTCATGAGCAATAAAGTGTCTCTCAAATCAGTCTTTCATTTAAATGACCCCGGTTACGAGCTCCACGTCATTAGGGTAATATAAAAATGAATGATGGCTTCCCAGATGCCCCTGTGTGCTGGCTTTCCATTTATTCCCCTCACACACACATACACACAGAGGATCTGCAGTCACGCAAGCGTTGCCCTGAACGCAGACCTCTGCTTTTTTTTTACAGCTCAACCGCAGGAAAACCAGACACTAGAAAGAGTTTCACAAGTTGCAGGCGAATAAATCACTTGCTGGTGAAAAACAGCAGAACTCAACACGTCTCTCCATGTGTTTCAGGTACATTAGACACATCGGAGACACTAAACTTGCATGTTATACGCCTATTTAAACAATTATTTGCCTATAATTAGTTGCCTCTAACAGCACTACCTACTGCACCACCAACAATTAACTTATTTCATTTTTATAATCAGCGTTTATATATCAGCTAGTGTTTTTTAGCTCATTCAAACATATTCTGTTTAATTAGTTTTTTATATTTAAAATGTTTAAATAAATAATTATTTTATTGTTTAAACAATTCACTTAATATATTTAATATATTTTTAAATATATAATTGTTTGCAGGGTGACACAGTGGCTCAGTGGTTAGCACTGTCACCTCACAGCAAGAAGGTTGCTGGTTCGAGCATCAGCTAGGTCAGTTGACGTTTCTGTGTGGAGTTTGCATGTTCTCCCCTTGTCGTGGGTTTCCTCCAGGTGCTCCAGTTTCCCCCACAGTCCAAACACATGCGCTATAGGGGGATTGAGGAAGTGCATTTTTTTGTGTGTGTTCTAGTGTTTTGTGTGCATGAGTGTGTGTGTGAGTGAGTGTGTGTTTCCCAGTACTGGGTTGCAGCTGGAAGGGCATCCGCTGTGTAAAACATATGCTGGAAAAGTTGGCAGTTCATTCTGCTGTGGCGATTCCTGTTAAATAATGGACTGAGCTGAAAGAAAATGAATAAATAAAAATTCTTTACACATTTTAAACACTTTTTTTAACTTTTATATTAAATACTTTTTTCACAATTTTGCTAAAATAATACATTCATATAGATTTAATAAAAATATTTTATACTTTTTCTATGAAATAACTATTTAATTATTTAAACAATTCATTTATTATTTAATTTGTAAACATTTTTAGATATTTTTACACATTTTAAACAATTTACTTTTTATATTAAATATTTTTCACAATTGTGAATATATTTGTAATATATTTTTATATAGACTTTATTTTAAATATTTTAAACTTTTCATATTCAGTAATTATTTTAATAATGAAATGACTACTTTAATATTTGATTTTGCACATTTTTATATTTAAACATTTTAAACAATCTACTTTTTATATTACTTTTTACACATTTTTTTATATTAGCATATAACTTTATACAGATTTAATATTAACTATAACAAACGTATTAATTTAATATGACATACAATTAAAAAAAATTGTTTTAAGTTTTTAAAAACTTTTAAAAAGTATGACATACAAATGTATGTCATAATTTAATATGACATACATTTTATTATATATTTTACACATTTTAAACTATCTACATTTTATGTTAAATATTTTTCACAATTTTTGTAATATATTTTTATATAGATTTAAATGAAATATTTTACACTTTTCATATTCAGTATTCAATATTTTTTATTAATGAAAAGATTACTTTAATATTATACATTATATATATATATATATATATATATATATATATATATATATATATATATATATATATATATATATATATATATATATATATATATTTACACATTAAACAATCTACTTTTTATATTTAATTTGTTTTCACAAATTTTGTAATATAATATTTTATAGAGATTTTATATTAAATATGTTACACTATTTTATATTCAATGATTATTTTATTATGTAAATGATTAATTTGATATGAAATTTAATATCTTATATATTTTAAATATAAAATTTTTACACATTTTTAAACAATCAGTTTATTTTATATTGCATTTATTTGACAATGTTTCTGATATCATTTAAAATTTCCTATAATTTATTTTTGTTTAATGTTTCATATTTGCTATGATCTAATCTTGAAGTCATGCATGTGTTCCAACAAGACAAATCTGTTCCTAGTTTACCGCAGCAAAATATGCACTATATATCCGTACATATGCAGTCATAAATCCATCCCTCATCCACACAGAATCTTCACACAAGGCAGATCATGCAAACATCTTATAAATAACCACATCCGCTCATAAAGCACATGCAATCACTTTACACCGTCTCGACTAAACATCCCTCTGCATTACTGCACTCTTATTCATCTCATCATTGCAGGACCACTCGTTTTCTTTTTCTCCCTGCGAGCACAGATATATTGGGAGTCTTTAAGAACAATTGTTGTTTGTCTTGTGTACGGTTGTGTGTCGGATGTGGTTTTTTAAGCTGAAGGGCATGATGGCAAAACAAAATGTGCTTCCATAGAGAGCATTGTTAGACAAACCGCATGTGTGTGTTCGCCGGCGGGTCAGTCTGCAGCAGGACAATCACTATTATTTATTTACCATAAAACACATGCATGCAATCATAACCAGTGCTGCAATACTTTTAAAAGTAATGCATTACAGTCATGCGTTACCAAAGTCCCTTTAAGGCAAGTCATTTCACTCAGCGGTCATCTATGACAGGGGTTCCCAAACTTTTCAGCCCGCGACACCCAAAATAACAATGCCAGTGACTCGCGACCCCCAATATCCTCTGAGGTGGTTATAAATACAGAAACCTTGCATGCAATGACGCAGACACACCAATTAAAATAGTGTCAGTGCTTTAAATGTGCCAGAAAGTATAACCTGATGTTATAAAATCAAAATGCATCTGACGCTATTGCTGCCTTTAATATACTGTAATTACCCCAGGGGTCGCAATCCAATAGAACTAGTAACTGTAAGCTACTATAGTAACTATATAGTATATAGTAACTATAAACGACTATTTTTATTTTCAGTATAGTTATGGATAAAATATGTTAATTCTTATGGTTTTATAAAAATAAATAGATTTTTGGAAATCACCAGGCGATCCCCCTTCATTGCCCCGCGACCCCTCGGGGGGTCCCGACCCCCACTTTGAGAACCCCTGTTTTAGGACAACAGAATCTCCAGCAGAAAAAAAAATATCCAAAGATGCCATTTAAAATTGTAAAGAAAAAAGTAAAGTTAGTTTTTTAAAAACTAACGAAGACAGCAGAAGTCATTAATCTTTTGAATTATTTAGCCTGATGTGTACTGCTCCAAAATATTATAAATCTTTCAAAAAATGAAATATATTGCTTTCAAAGGGGAAAAAAAGCTTTTTGTTTTTTACTCAGACATTTAAAATATAATATATTTTAGAGCAGAAAGCACAATACCATGAAACCGTGATATTTTTATCCAAGATTAGAATCTTATATCGGCCCTTGCCTGGGGTCCAACTAACGATTAATTGAATAAATCGATTAATCTGTTGATTATTTTTCCGATTAATCAATGAATCCGATAAAGAAAAGCATTTATTTCCAACCCTTTATTCAAAAACAGAACTAAAATCTTTAGAACGTGCACAAACATGGTCCTTAAACATCCCTGAGCTATAATAATAATAATAATAATAATAATAATAATAATAATAATAATAATAATAATAATAATAATAAAACAAAAAAAAAACTAACTTAGTAGTTTTGTCCTGTTTTCAGTCCAAATATCTAAAAACAAAATCTTAAGTCAGCATACATACTAGACACATGAAATAGCATTAGAAATGACGTCTTGCTTCCTAAAAAAAAAAACAACAACAACTCAAAATTAAGTGATTGTTTGCTTAAAACAAGCAAAAATATTTGCTTGCTACGGTTTGGTTGGGTACGTCTTTCGACAGTGGAAACGGCCAGAACTAGTAACTATAAGCTACTATAGTAACTATATAGTACATAGTAACTATAAACGACTATTTTTATTTTCAGTATAGGTTATGGATAAAATATGTTAATTCTTATGGTTTAATAAAAATAAATAGATTTTTGGAAATCACCAGGCGACCCACCTTCATTGCCCCGCGACCCCTCATGGGGTCCCGACCCCCACTTTGAGAACCACTGCTATAGACCACAGGTCTCAAACTCAATTCCTGGAGGGCCACAGCTCTGCACAGTTTTGCTCCAACCCTAATCAAACTTTAAGATTTCTTTAGTTATATTGGTTTAGTGGTTTGATATGCAGTGATCTCGTTCCTTTCCAGTGCGCATGTGCATTAGCTCAGGCAACCTAAAAATATGCAGATTTTGTTTGATTCAAATGTTTAGAAACTAAACCTATGAGGCAGCTGTTGTTTAATGTTATTGGTGATTATAAATGTCATGTAATTGTGAGCTTGGCAAACAGTTTTGGAGAATTTGCTGTTTCTCCACTCAGACTGAATGCTTGAGTATACTGCCTGAGAGGCTTTTCAAACATGGGACTTTGGCATCAAAAAAAAAATGATAGCTGGGAAAACCCAGTTTATAAAATTACCTGTGTACGTGTGGACATGACCTCAAACAAAGAACAATAAAGCGCTCTGTTTAAAGTATCCCAGAGGCTTAACACTGCTCATAGCTTACAGAACTTAAGGGATAAAGCGCATCTTTCACTGTGAGGGTCTGGTTGTGTTGGCGTGCGCTGGTGAGGGTGCATTATGAGGAGGTCAAGAGTGAAATGAGCCGAGGTCAAAGGTCAATCTATAACACTCCTCTCAAAGTGCCAGAACTTTCATCAAACTGCCACAAACACTGTGATTTATTAGCTGCAGGTGTCCGGTGTCGTCCTGCTCAGAGTCCGGGATTAGATTACACACACTCAGACACGCACACAGATAATCGCCTGCTTCATCTTCCTGAAGAGACTGATGGAGGGACTGTTATCAGTAACAAATGATGCTCTTCTCAAACTAAACATTAACAGTTGTGCAGATAAGTTTGTCCAAAGTCACTTATAATATTGCCTGCTAGTATTTTTATTTTATGCATTCACTGCAATGAAACTTTTTCCAACATAAATAAATAAATACAGTAAAAATTAGAAAAATAACCTGTAAAATAAATAAAACTAAATTAGTCAAATAATTAATAATACATAATTGCATAAAATTTATAATTAAATTAATATAAAATAAAAAAGTAAAATAAATAAATAAGCTAAAAGAATAATTAAATAAAATTAAATGGGTCAAATAAATAAATAAATGTACATAAAAATGTAATAACTAAATAAAACAAAATAAATAATAAAATAATAAATAAATAAAAACACAATTACAGTAAAAATAAGTGAAATAAATATGTAAATAATAAATAATAAATTAATAAATAAATTAAAAATTACAGTAAAAAGAGTAAAATAAATTAGTAAAAACATGTAAAATTAATAAAACTAAATGAGTCAAATAAATATATAAATGTATACAAATATAATAAATAAATAAATAAATAGACAAAAATAAATAAAATAAAATTTGAAGATGTAAAATTAATAAAACTGAATGAACAAAAGAAAAAATAATAAATAAATGTATGAAAAAATTAAGTAAAAAAAAACAATAAATAAGTAAAGAAGTAAAGAAATCACATGAATGCAAAAAGGCAGGAGATTTCTTATGCTTCAGTGATGATTTTTGCATTATACTCTCACAATTGTGAGACAGATCTGAAATATGAGATAAAAATGCCAAACAACACAAACATTTATTTCATTTGATTCTATGTGGTAATATAAAGGTATAATGTCAGAATTTTTACATACAGACTCAGAATTCATACAAAAAAAAGTCAGAATTGGCAAAAGTCAGAAAAAATGAGTTATTAAAGAGCCCCTATTTTACATTATAAAAGGTCATATTTTGGTTTTAGGGGTCTCCAACAACAGACTGATCTGCATGCAAGGTCAAAAAACACTTTCATGGTCTTATAATCTGCATTTATTTTTATCTAATTATCCCAACAACTCCCGTATGATTCGTCCAGCGATTCATTTGTTTCCAAACCCCTCCCTATTGCGATGCTAATCTGCGCTGATTGGTCCGATGACCAAGTCTATTGTGGTAGCAAAAGGCCCACAAATCCAGCACTGCAGCGTAGATTATTGTATCAAAAATCAAATCCATCAGAATTTGAGCTCAGGTAGATTTTGCTCATTTCACAGTAAATAAATTAGCTAAAGAGTGATATAATAAATTAAATTAAATGAGTCAAATAAATAAATGCATCTAAAAATAATAGAGTAAAAATAAATAAAATTAAAAAATTAAAAATGTAAAATAATAAAACTGAATGTGTCAAATTACTAAATAACGATAAACAAATTTATTTGAAAACAATAATAAAACAAATTAATTGAATAAAAATAAGTAAAATAAATAAATAAGCTAGAAATAATAAAATAAATAAAATTATAATTAAATAAAAATTATACAAACTTCACAGTATGACTAATAATTTTGACCTTAAACTATATATGAACTAAAAAAGTGATCAAAAATTCTAATATATCAATATTGTAGAGCTTTTATATTGTCAGAAACCTTTTGCACAGTAACACAAACACACGTCAATGCCTGGTATGTCTGTGTGGTCCCATTACATGAATTTACACACTGCTTAGTGTTACTTAGATTGCTGCTATAAAGATGTCAGCAGGTTAACTGACTTTAATTAAGTCGCTCAGCAAGTCAGTCTTCAAACTGTTGCTTCATCATGACAGTAGTGCAGTTACAGCGCCTCTAGTGGCTATACTGAGAATATAATAATAATAATAATAATAATAATAATAATTCCTTACATTTATATAGCGCTTTTCTGGGCACTCAAAGCGCTTTACACACAATGGGGGGGATCTCCTCATCCACCACCAGTGTGCAGCATCCACCTGGATGACGCGACGGCAGCCATTTTGCACCAGACCGCACACCACACACCAGCTGATTGGTGGAGAGGAGACAGCGATGAAGCCAATTGGAATATGGGGATGGTTAGGAGACCATGAAAGACAAAGGCCAGTTGGCAGATTTGGCCAGGATGCCGGGGTTAAACCCCTACTCTTTTCGAAGGACATCCTGGGAATTTTAACGACCACAGAGAGTCGGGACCTCGGTTTAACGTCTCACCCGAAGACAGCGCTCACTGAGCAGTATAGTGTCCCCGTCACTATACTGGGGCATTAGGACCCACACAGACCGCAGGTTGGGCGCCCCCTGCTGGCCTCACTAATATAAGACACTTCTAACTAAAAAGGGATAGTTTCTTAAATATTTTTAATAAAAAACTATCGTTGTGTTACCATAGTAACCGTAGAATCACCACAACAGCTCAGTAACTATCATGTTACCATAGTAACCGTAGAATCACCACAACAGCTCAATAACTATCATGTTACCATAGTAACCGTAGAATCACCACAACAGCTCAATAACTATCATGTTACCATAGTAATCGTAGAATCACCACAACTCAATAACTATATCGTTACCATAGTAACTGTAGAATCACCACAACAGATCAATAACTATAGTTGTGTTACCATAGTAACCGTAGAATCACCACAACAGCTCAATAACTATCATGTTACCATAGTAACCGTAGAATCACCACAACAACTCAATAACTATATCGTTACCATATTAACTGTAGAATCACCACAACAGATCAATAACTATAGTTGTGTTACCATAGTAACCGTAGAATCACCACAACAGATAAAAACTATCGTGTTACCATAGTAACCGTAGAATCACCACAACAGCTCAATAACTATAGTTATGTTACCATAGCAACTGTAGAATCACCACAACAGATCAACATTTATAGTTGCGTTACCATAGTAACCGTAGAATCACGACAACAGATAAAAAACTATCGTTGTGTTACCATAGCAACTGTAGAATCACCACAACAGCTCAATAACTATAGTTGTGTTACCATAGTAACTGTAAAATCACCACAACAGATCAATAACTATAGTTGTGTTACCATAGTAACCGTAGAATCACCACAACAGATAAAAAACTATCGTTATGTTACCATAGTAACCGTAGAATCACCACATCAGCTCAATAACTATAGTTGTGTTACCATAGTAACTGTAAAATCACCACAACAGATCAATAACTATAGTTGTGAGTTACCGTAGCAACTGTAGAATCACCACAACAACTCAATAACTATATCTGTTACCATAGTAACTGTAGAATCACCACAACAGATCAATAACTATAGTTGTGTTACCATAGTTCTGCATGGTTCAAAAACAAATCATTTTCTAATAATTCAGTGGCTCATTCTGAATTATTCCTCCCATAAACATATTTTCAGTTGTGTTTTTTAAACTTTTAAAGAGTCAGTGTTAGTCACCAAAACTGACCTTCCTGTAATCAATATTTATAGCTTCATCAGCGGAGCGTCGTTCGCTGGCTCATTTTTCCCTGGAGCAGTTTCAGCTCGTCCTTCACTGGACCTGGATGAAGACAGTTCTGTTTAAACGTGGAAAAAGGCTGAAAAGCGGCTCCAAATCATGTCGGAAAACTCAAATTAGGCTTCTAACATCTTCCTGCTGATAATGAGGCTGTTAGATAATCACAGACTCATTCAGAACAATCCACTGCGTTGTTTTCTTGATTCCTGACATTACGGTGCGCAAATATTTCATCTCATTTAGTGTTTGGCAGAGCACCTGAAGTTGGGTTGAAAACGCTTCGAACCACTGAATGACTCACAACAAACCCTCACAGAGGCACATGCAAACCTTTACTGTCACTTTCATCTGATGGACATCCTTTTTCCTTCAGTTCAGTGAATAACACCATGACTATGTGATTCTCTAAGGTTACAGTTTCTTACAGACAAAACAGAAGAACAGGTGAAGTTTCAAATTTATAAACATGTTCCCCCTTCCAGTAGATTTTGTTTTGTTGAGTTAAAAATAAAGCACGCTTTTATCTGCTGGTCTTAAAGCTCTGAAGAGGACACTCATTCATTCATTTTCCTTTGGCTTAGTCCCTTTATTCATCAGGCTTCACCACAGTGGAATGAACAGCCAACTTATCCCGCATACGTTTTACACAGCGGACGCCCATCCAACTTGGAAACACCTATATACACACACATATAACAACCAATTTAGTTCATCAGTTCCCCTATAGCGCATGTGTTTGGACTGTGGGGGAAACCCACACCAACACAGGGAGAACATGCAAACTCCACACAGAAACACCAACTGACCAAGCCAGGACTTGAACCAACGACCTTCTTGCTTTAAGGCGATCATGCTAGTAATAATAATATTAATAATAGTATTAATAATCTATTTCTAGTAATATAATTGTAACGAAGTGGCTGACACAGAGGGATCCATTTGCAGTATGTTTATTAAACACAGTTTAATAACAATAAGCACACAGATGTAATGTGTGTGCGAACTCACATCAAACACAGTAGTATATGGTCATAGGGCTGGCAGCAGGTAAACACAGGATGAGCATGCAGGCATGGGTCAAAGACAGGCGGTGAATCTCAAAGTCGGTGTACAGGCTAGAGTTCAAGGCAGGCGGCGTGGATCAGAGTCGAGGTTCAGGCAAAGGTACAAGGCAGGCGGCAGGCTGGACAAGGTCGGTAATCGATGCAAGGTAACAACAGGGAAGCAGGCAAGGATGAGAACCGCTCAGTAGTGTTAACCGGGGCAGAACAAGACTTCACAACGAGTGAGAGTGTGAGTGCTGCTTATATGTGTGTGTGTGTCATTAACTGGATGAGCTGCAGGTGTGCAGGCTATCTGTGTAAGTGGATGACGTAATGTTAGAAGTCCGGTGATGATGACCTCTGCTGGCCAGCGAGGGGAATGACTGGGACCGAGTTGGTGACAACAATTCATTTTGATGGTATATTTCATTATTTAAATAAATTGGAGCTGGAATAGCCCTTATACTTTTACTTATTGAATACAGATGCTACAAGATATTCCTCTAAAAATCACTGTTAAAAAACAAACTGCAGATTTATTGACCAAGTAATACAATTTTTATAATAGTCAATGTTACTATAAGTAATAAACATTTATAAGACACATAAAATCACTCATTGATTTTTAAATCAAAAAATTATATATATATTTTTTTGATAAAACTTTTTTATTTTTTCAACAAAACTTAAATTATATTTCTCGGCCGCCTAACTGTTGGGTTTGTCCATATTAGAAAGTTTCTAAAGTATTCTAAAATAAATAAATTAAATATAACATAAAATTCTAAAATGAGTATTTTTCTCAGCCTCCTATGTTTATGTTCAGTTATTTCACTTTAAAGGCAATAAAAACAACTTATTCGTCAATATAAAAGTAAAATTACTGAGCCTACACACAGGAGTCAGAAAATAAAAGCTTATTTTAGAAGAAAATATCAAATGGCTTTTAGAGGTATACATACACACATACTCACTGGCCACTTTAATATGTACACCTTACTAGTACCGGGTTGGACCCCCTTTCCCCTTCACAACTGCTTTAATCCTTCATGGCAGAGATTCAGCAAGCTACTGGAAATATTCCTCAGAGATTTTGCTCCATATTGTCATGATAGCATCACACAGTTGCTGCAGATTTGTCGGCTGCACATCCATGATGCCAATCTCCCGTTCCACCACATCCCAAAGCTGCTCTATTGGATTGAGCTCTGGTGACTGTGGAGGCCATTTGAGTACAGTGAACTCATCGTCATGTTCAAGAAACCAGTCTGAGATGATTGAGCTTTATGACATGCTGCGTTATCCTGCTGGAAGTAGCCATCAGAAGATGGAGACACTGTGCTCATAAAGGGATGGACATGGTCAGCAGCAATACTCAGGTAGGCTGTGGCGTTGATGCTCAATTGGTACTAAT
Organism: Danio rerio; assembly: GCF_049306965.1. Lineage (NCBI taxonomy): Eukaryota > Metazoa > Chordata > Actinopteri > Cypriniformes > Danionidae > Danio > Danio rerio. Next base: position 2,109,525 of record NC_133192.1, read on the forward strand.
GGACCCAAAGAAAATCTCCCCCACACCATTACACCACCACCACCAGCCTGAACCGCTGATACAAGGCAGGATGGATCCATGCTTTCATGTTGTTGAGGCCAAATTGTGAGCCGAGCATCCGAATGTGTCAGCAGAAATGGAGACTCATCAGAGCAGCAACGTTTCTCCAATCTTCTATTGTCCAGTTTTGGTGAGTCTGTGTGAATTGTAGCCTCAGTTTCCTGTTCTTAGCTGACAGGAGCGGCACCCGGTGTGCTCTTCTGCTGCTGTAGCCCATCCGCCTCAAGGTTGGACGTGTTGTGTGTTCAGAGATGCTCTTCTGCAAAGCTCGGTTGTATCGAGTGCTTATTTGAGTTACTGTTGCCTTTCTATCAGCTGGAACCAGTCTGGCCATTCTCCTCTGACCTCATCAACAAGGCATTTGCACCCACAGAACTGCCGCTCACTGGATATTTCCTCTTTTTCTCTGTAAACCCTAGAGATGGTTGTGCGTGAAAATCCCAGTAGATCAGCAGTTTCTGAAATACTCAGAGCAGCCCGTCTGGCAGCAACAAACATGCCACGCTCAAAGTCACTTAAATCCCCTTTCTTCCCCATTCTGATGCTTGCTTTGAACTGCAGCAGATCGTCTCGACCATGTCTCGACATGCATAGAGCTGCTGCCATGTGATTAGCTAATAGGAAATTTGCGTTAACGAACCGTTGGACAGGTGTACCTTATAAAGTGGCCGGTGAGTGTGCATATATATATAAACATATATATAAACAAACTTTTGGAAATATGCTAAAATTATTTTATCATATACATAAAAAAATATTTAGAAAAATAAATAAATAAATAAAAACATTTTAAAAGTAAAAAATAAAAGTATGTGTGACAAATTTTGTACAGTTGACCATGGACTCCTCCACACAATACTTTACATATATATATTGTATTTAAACATTCTAAAATAAACTTATCCTGGAACATAAACCAAAGAAAAATAAAAAAATGTAAATAAAATAAAACAAAATAAAATATAAAATGAATTTAGAAAAATAAAAATAATAATAATAATAATAATAATAATAATAATAATAATAATAATAATAATAATAATAATAATAATACATGTTAGAAAAAAAATCAATAACAATAATGAATGAATGAATTATAGCGTGCATGTGTGATCCAGCCTCTATCATGAGTGTTGATCAGTGGTGTTCTGCTGAACTCTGTGTGACCCGTGTCCTGTGCATGATGTGAGTCTAACAGCAGCAGAGTTTCCCCGTGACCGGGCAGAAAGGTCAAACACAAGCAAACACGCAGTGAGTCTGTCCCCGCACTGGCCCTCCACAGCCCCGGCTTCACCTTCAGCCGCCGCCACCGCGCTCCATACACTCACACGGGCACAGAGCCAAAACAAGCAGCCGCATGACGAGGGTGTGAAAGCGCAAAAGGGCAAGAGCAGCCGCTGCCAGGAGCTGACAGACAAACACCGCCGTCACGCACGGAAAACAGGAGCCGATCCGGTCACGCAGGAGCTCCCATAGAGAAGTCTGATATACAGGGTTTGGACAATGACACTGAAACGCCTGCTTATACAGCACAATAGTTCATTAGTATGGTGTAGGGCAGGGATGAGGAAACTCGATCCTGGAGGGCCGGTGTCCTGCAGAGTTTTGCTCCAACTCTAATTAAACACACCTGCCTACACTGATTAGCATGTTTAGGTGTGTTTGATTATTGGTGGAGCAAAACACTCGATTAAATGGGAGTTATTAGTGTTATCAGTGGTTATCAGCTGATAGATATGGGCCATTAGGGGTCTTCTGTGCCTACTTTTAGGTTAGGAGGTTGTTATCATCCATTTACATGGTTAATCAGCGGTAGATCTCATATACGGCTATGGTCGGAAGTTAATAATAATTTATATTATTTATTAAGTTTCCCATTTATTGTATTTTAATAAAGTCTACCCCTCAACTCTAAACCCAACCGTCACAGTAATGTAAAAACAGATCTAGATTCCCTTATAAAATAGCTGATTAACCTTGTGGATGGATGATAACAGCCTTCTGAGCCTACCAGTAGGCTCAGACGCCCCTGCTCGCCCATATCTATCAGCTGAAAACCACTGATAATGCCCATTCAATCCATTGATGGCATTCAAAGGGGGTGCTGCAGGGACACCGGCCCTCCAGAGTTTGCCCATCCCTGGTCTAGGGCCTCCTTTTTTGAGGCAATACAGCATTAGGTGGTGTTTGGAATGACAGACACATCGTCCTGCACAGCGACCGGAGGGATTTTGAGATGTTCCTCTGTCAGAAGAGTGTTTAGGTGATTACATGATGCTGCTTTCCTGACTCGCTCCTCCAAAACACCACAAAGTGCTCAATAATGTTTAGTTCTGGATATTGTGCAGGCCATGTTCAACCTTACTTTCATGTTCATCGGACCATTCTGTCTCCAGTCTTGCTGTGTGTGATGATGCATTATCATCCTGATACACACCACCGCTTTCAGGATACAATGTTTTACCCATTGGCTGCACATGATCCTTCAGAAAGGTTTGGTAGTCAGTTCTTGAAAGTATCCCAGTGGCTATCTAGCACAAGCATTGGGCCTATAGGGAATGCCATGATATTGAGCCCAAACTCTCACTGATTTAAGTGTTTTTTAATAATATGTGCCCTTTAAAAGTGAGTAAATGTGTTGTTACTTGGAATAATTAAGCTTACTTATTTTTATTATTATGCACATAATTTATTGACATAATAATTTAGTGGTAATGGGTTTACTCAATTTTTAAAGTAAAGCAAACTAATAATTTTTTTACAGTGTATAGTGATTTTAAGCTTTAGTCCGAGTGACCTGAAACAATGAACTTTGACCTCCGGTGTCCACTGTATGTGCTAGTGAGTCTACTATAATAAGGGAAGAACCCCATTCTTTTCACATCTATTTATATTTGTGCTGAAGTGAGGGATTGTCTGTCCTGTAGAGGATGCTTCAGTGACCCTGATGAGGAGAAGGAAAACTCACCGAACCGCAGGAGGTGAAGGGCCAGATTCTGTTTTTTCCTCTGACCACAGGAAAAAGTGGAATATTGAACACTAGTGAGGGCACATGGGTTCAGGAGAGCAGGCTTACTCAAACCTGGGTTTACGAGTGAACTAGAGGTGTGAAGCTAATAATTAATTTGAAAAAACTAAATTCATAAAACTGAACAACTTTTTATTTGGAGATCCTTAAGGGACATGATGAAAAAATATAATATAATATAATATAATATAATATAATATAATATAATATAATATAATATAATATAATATAATATAATATAATATAATATAATGTAATATAATATAATATAATATAATAAAGTTTAATATAATATAATAAAGTTTAATGAAATATAATATAATATAATATAATATAATATAATATAATATAATATAATATAATATAATATAATATAATATAATAAAGTTTAATATAATACAATAAAGTTTAACATAATATAATATAATATAATATAATAAAGTTTAATATAATATAATATAATATAATATAATATAATATAATATAATATAATATAATATAATATAATATAATATAATATAATATAATATAATAAAGTTTAATATATAATATAATCTCATATAATATAATATAATATAATATAATATAATATAATATAATATAATATAATCTAATATAATATAATATAATATAATACAATATAATATAATTTCCCAGTACTGGGTTGCAGCTAGAAAGGCATCCGCTGTGTAAAACATATGCTGGTATAGTTGGTGGTAGTTGGTGGCAACCCCTGAATAATAAAGAGACTAAGCCGAAAAGAAAATTAATGTAATATAATATAATATAATATAATATAATATAATATAATATAATATAATATAATATAATATAATATAATATATAGCCAGTTCTTTATACTTTGAATGCAGGACACTATATATTTATATGCATTGGTCAAAGTTCTTTCAATCTCAATAGATTTAGGAAATGTAGGAAAAGTATAAAAACATAACAATGAGATTCAAAAGTGTCTGTGCATTTTTTATTATTATTGTTACAGATTTCAAGATTGTCTTATCATGGCTCATTAACTTTTTTGTGTGTCTCATCAACTGATTATCTATCATCCTAAAGCGAGACATTACAGGAAAACACTTTTATAATTTACTAGTCATAATCCATTAGCACTACATTTTTTATTCAGCCTGATCTCACGAGAAAACGTAAGTATTTTACGTTTTGCCAGTTTAGTGGCTAATTCGTACGAATTTGTACGATTTCAGTCGTACGAAATGATACGATTTTAAAAAGGAGGTGTGGCACCTAACCCCACCCCTAACCCCAACCGTCATTGGGGGATAAGCAAATCGTACTAAATTGTACGAATTAGATCGTACGAATTTATACGAATTAGCCACTAAATGAAAAAGTTACGAATTGCCGTGAGATTGTGTTGTTTTATTGCATATTTCATGCACTGCTCAATTTTAAGAAATGAGCATTCTGTCCACTACAGGGAAAACACTTTTATAATCCTCCGGTCAATCTAATCAATTTACCTTTTTTTTTTTTAAATTGTGTCTTGGTGGCTAATTAATTATTTTCATTAAAGGCACTAAATTTGTTTCATGCAAATGTCTTTTATTGCTCAATTTTAGGAGCATTCTGTCCGCTGGAGTCGGTTTTAAAAATTGCTAAAGTATCTTATGTTTTTTTTATTGTGTCTTGGTAGCTAATTAAATATAATTTTAATGCAAGACACTATATATCTGTATGCACTGGTCAATGTCCTTTTAAATCTCAGTAGATTCAGCAAATAAAGAATAAAAAAGAGGTCCAAAAGCGACTGTATTTTTAAAATAATTAAGATCTCATTGTCATGGCTTTGAACTTTTTATGATGTTTCCTCAGCTAATTAATTATCATTTTGATGAAAGGCATTACACTTTTTTCATGCAAATGTCATGCACTGCTCAATTTTGGGAACATTCTGTCATCTGAAGTCTGTTTTTATCCTTTCAAGAGTATCTTGTCATGTTTTTAAACTTTTTTATTGTGTCTTGGTAGCTACTTGATTGTCATTTTAATGCAAGAAACTACTGGGAAAACACATTTATTAATGCACTGAATCCATTTCAAGCCGTTTTAGTTCCATTTTAAAAATTTTGAGCATGCACATTGTCCTCAAGTATTTTTATGCATTGGTCAATGTCCTTTAAATCTCAGTAGATTCAGCAAATAAAGAACAAAAATCTGTAAATTGTGTCTGAAATGATGCCAGTGAGCGTATAAACAGGAGAGAGAAGCGTGCTGATGGTGACATGCTGTCTAAACCACATGTTGGGCAACTCTGGACAAACATTTCATGGGGAGGAAACGCTTCATTATGTGAAGTGTCCCCAAGAGTCGCTTAATCGCAGCATAATAACGGCTGAATCTCCAAACCATCCATCAGAAAGTCCCTCTGGAATGAGCAGCAGATCGACTAGACAATGCAAGGGAACCCCACTAAGCAGACGAGAACCCAAATCAGCTCAGTGTTTGTGGAAATCAGAGCTGGAGCCGGAGAAACTCGTGTGGGAAAATATAACGAGGAGTTGATTTTGAGAGAGCAAGTTCAGATTGAGGACTGATCAGAGCTACGTGCATGAACTTTCTGTGATCTAGAGTCCATGATAAACAGTTTAAGATTTCAAATACATCTTGTAATGGGTTGAACTTTTTATTATGTCTCAGTGGCAATTAATTCCATCTGAATTCTAATAATTTAATGCATTTTTTTGTCAATTTCTGTTCCATTTTGCTTCCAATTTTTAATCAAGTTTCTCTCCTCAAGTCGATGTTAAAGGTTTTGTTGTGGGAATTCGCTTTTATATTGTGTCTTGTCCGCTAATTAAGGATCATTTTAATGCAAGACACTGCCAGAAAAAGCACTTCATAATGCACAAGTCATTTCAAGCCATTTTAGTTTAATTTTTTCTACATTTTTCAATTGCATAAACTTTCTGTCCTCTACAGTCCATTTTAAAGAGTTCAGAATATTTATGTAATGTAATGAAATGTAGTTACACCATTTTCATGCATTTTTTTAACGCACTGGTCAATTTCAGGACATTTTGCTTCTTTTTTTTCTCTCTCTCTCTCCATTTTTGTGCATGTACTTTCTGTCCTCTGAAGTCCATGTTAAACATTTTTAAGAGTGTCTTGTCATGGCTTTAATTGTGTCTCATCAGCTATTTAATTATCTTTTAATACAAGACACTAAGTGAGCAATTCTTGTTTTAATGCACTAGTCCATTTCAAGCTATTTTAGTTCCATGCTTGTACTCATAATTACTTGTAATGGGTTGAACTTTTTATTATATCTCAGTGAAAATTAATTAAATGTAATTACATATCATTTTAATGCACATATAATTTTATTATCCACTGGTCAATTTCAGGCCATTTTGCTTCAATTTATTTATCATAGTTTCTCTCCTCTAAAGTCAAAAGTGGACTTGTTTAAAGTCTTGTTATGGGATTTACCCATTTTTAATTGTGTCTCGTAGACTAGTTAATTATCATTTTAATGCAGGAGACTACAGGAAAAACACTTTTTCAATGCACTGCTCCATTTCAAGCAATTTTAGTAATTTTAATTAAATTTTTTATTTGTACTTTTTGTACATTTTTAACTGCAGGAACTTTCTGTCCTCTACAGTCAATGCTAAAGAGTTCAGGATTTTAAAGTTACTTGTAGTGGGTTGGAATTTTTGTCATGTCTCAGTGGCAGTTAATTAATTAATGCAATTTTTTATGCACTTGTCAATTTTAGGGCATTTAGCTTCTCCCTTCATTTTTGTGCATGAACTTTCTGTCCTCTAAAGTTAATTTTAAAGATTTCAAGAGTGGCTTTTAACTTTTTTTATTGTGTCTCATTGACTTACTTAATTGAATTATCTTTTTAATGCAAGACAGTGCAAAAAAAAAAAAACACTTTCATAATGAACTGGTCAATTAAATTAATTTAACTGCTTTTTTATTGTGATTTGGTAGTTAATTATTAATTATGGAAGTAAGTTATTATTTTATTGAAAGACACTACAATTTGTTTATGCATGTCGATGTTGAAGGGTTCAGGATTTCAAAAATGACTTGTAATGGGTTAAACATTTTTATTACATCTCTAATTACAGATAAACTCAATGCAGTTTATGCTGCACACTACAGAAAACAGGTTTTCAAGACACTGGTCCATTTCAAACTATTTTAGTTTCATTTTTAAGAGTTTTTTTTTTTTTTTTTTTTACAATTTTTTGAATTGCTTGAATTTTCTCTCCTCTGGAGTCGATGTTCAAGAGCTCAGAATTTCAAAATGACTTGAAATGGGTTCATCATTTATTAATATTATTTCTCAGTGCCAATTAATTAAATCTAATTTTATTGCAATTTAATATGCACTGGTCAATTTCAGGCCATTTTGCAGCTATTTTTTTTCTCAATTTTTATGAATGAACTTTCTGTCCTCTAAAGTCGATGTTAAAGATTTCTAGAGTATCTTGTTATGAATTATAACTTTTAAAATAGTTTTTAACCATTTCAATTGTACCATTTTAATGCAAGGCACTACATGAAAAAAAAAACACCTATTTAATGCACTGGCCCATTTCAAGCCATTTTAGATCCTTTTACTATTTTTTATTTATAATCCTGAGCATTAATTTTCTGTCCTCTACAGAATCTCTATCTTTTTATGAAGTTAACCTTTTTTATTGTCTCTCTTATTTTTAATGCAAAATACAACTTTTTTTTTATGCACTGGCCAATTTCAGGTCATTTTGCTGCCTTGTTTGTGCATGTACTTTCTATCCAGTCTCTCTAGATTTCAGCATTTCAAAAATGGCTTAACATTTTTATTTTGTCTCAGTGGCAATTAATAAATGATCCTTTAATGCATTGATTTCTAATTAACTATTATTTTAATAAAAGACGCTACACCTTTCAATTTCAGGCCATTTTGGTTCCAAATTAGTATTATTTTACTATTATTATTTTTCATTTTTATGCATGCACTTTCTGTCCTTTAATGCCAATGTTTAAGAATTTAAGAGTAGCTTGTGATGACTCTTAACTTATTGTGTCTTGTCAACTAATTAATTATAGTTTTAATGCAAGACAATACAGGGAAAACATGTTTCCTAATGCACTGGTCCATTTCAAGCCAATTTAGTTTCATTTTTGAGCAGGAACTGTCCTTTGGAGTCAATTTTAAAGAGTTCAGGGCTTCAAAAATTACTTGCAATGGCCTGAAATTTTTATTATTTCTCATTGGCAATTAATCAAATCTAATGAATTATCATTTTAATGGAAGACACTATCGGAAAAAAAAAATGCACTGGTCAATTTCAGCCCATATTAGTTCCAATATTGATATTTACTTTATTTTAAATTTGTGTCTACTTTGTTATTACATTTAGTTCTTAATAAACATTATGTATTTTTTGTTGTTGTTTGCCAGTATTTTGTGATTAATGAACAAAATTGACAGTATGAAATGCAAACAGGATCAATTCACCTTTATTTCGTGTGTAAAGAGCAAAGTCTCTACAGTGTGTGTTTTCCAGCATCTGGAAGTCTGAGAAAAGCTGAGAAACTGTAATTGATAACAAGCATCTCTATGAGCTGTTACTGTCCCGCCACATCATGTCACACATAATCCTCAGATTTATAGACTGTAAACAAGACTCAGCACGTACCGAACGCACACGCACACACGCACACACACACATGCACACACACATGCACACACACACACACACACACACACACACACACACACACACACACACACACACACACTCTTTCATCCTAGTATAAAGTGAGAACAGATATGAGATCTAATTCCCGGGACCCCTTGAGGAAAGATTTCCCAGAGTATGAAAATGAAGCCGCTTCTGGAGCAGGTTTAACACTAATTGCACTTCTCCATTTACACGGATGCATGTAAATGACTGTGGTTTGTCAGCGTGATATTCGGCATTAAGGACAAACACGACAACATCGCCGCAAAGACCACCCGTGTTTACTGTTCCAGCTGCAGCACATGTGAGGGTCCGTGAATATATGTGAACCAGTGCTATCAGTGCATTAAATGACTTCACAATGCAAGAGAAAATACTCAATTGCAGACGTTTTTCTTGGGGTTTTCTGTAGTTTGTTTTATGCGCCCTTTTACAAAATGTAAAAAGAAGTGTCAGGGGTGCCCAAACTTTTTCTTATGTCAGTCTATGGAGACTCCTGTCGCTGTTCATTTGTGCTTCATCTAAAATTCTACATTTTTATTTTAAAATGTACTCACACTAGGCTATTCGAACCATGCCCGGATGGGCTTGATACTTATTTCCCGGTTCGTTTGACAAGTGTGAGTGCTCCGAATCTGGTCGAGGCGTGGTTTAGTTGGCTGGCCCTGGCCTGGTTGGAAGAGGTGTGCCAGAGCATTGTTCAGTTGGGCTGTGGTGTGATACACATGTAGTGTGAGTGCAAAACTTGCCTAAGCATGAAACTGAAGACCTGACATCACTTTGGTATAAGTTGAAGCTTGCTGGTTGGCATATAATAATAATAATAATAATAATAATAACTCCTTACATTTGCATAGCATTTTTCTAGATACTCAAAGCATTTTACAATACGGGGGGATGGGGGGTGGGGCTCAACCACCACCAGCGTGCAGCATCCACCTGGATGATGCGACGGCAGCCAAACTGCGCCAGACCGCACACCACACACCAGCTGATACCTACAGTAAATGTATAGTAAACATACAATATATGTATAGTAAACGTATCCATGATAGTAATCCATCCCCAAAACTGCAGTCTTCTAGTACCCTAAAAAGGTAAACCCACTCTATCCTATCAAATGCTTTATTGGCATCTAATAAAATGATTAAAGGGCTCGAAATTGCGAGCATTTTGGTCGCATATGCCCACGAAATTTTATCTGTGCGACCTTAAAATATATTTGGGAGCATTTCTGTGAGTGCTTAAAAGTGTTGTGTGCGACCAGTTTTTACTGCAAAATGTTCAGCACATGCGCGGATTCGGAAGACATTTACGCGGAATGCATCTCTAAGCTCTTTGTCTGCACTTGAAACGTGAAACGCAGTGCTCAGGAATGGTTTTAAACAGTCGTCATGTCAACTTGCTGCAGTAAACAAAGCCAAGTCCGTAATGCTTGCCCCGCCTTCACGCTCTTCTTATTGGCCCACTGCTCTAGCACTGAACGTGAATGATTGGTTAATATCAGCTGTCAATCACTCAGCGCCTTCTGGCTTGGGATGACAGAGAGAGCTACTACCACAAAAAACTGTAGAGCGCTGAAGATGAGAATAAAGATAACACTGACAGATTTAGTTTTAGAAACCATAGTTACAAATAATGACACATCTTACTAGTGACCATGTGCTGAATGTTAATCCACCATCTACACTTTTCCAAGAGTAGAAGACTTCCATTGGCTTCAAGTCCGCTATGAAAAGTCTGTGGGATGGAGTTTTCAGGTAACTGTTTGCCACATCTAGCATGAGAGCTCCTGTTTAATCCTTCATATAATCGCCAGATGCTGTCCGCCGTGCAGGTGGCAGCTATATGTCAAATTGAACACCACGTACACCATCGCAAACAGGTTTGCAATGAGTAAACTAACATTGCTACTCCTAAAAAAAACGGTATGGCTATTAACATGTATGCATATAATAAGGTACAGTATGTGTCAAAAGCATCAGTCCAATATCAGACAGCACCCGTGAGAACAGCACAGTTATACTGACCTTATACAGTTATAATGACCTTTTGGTCATTCAGTTATGCTATAAAAATCTATTTTCTTGTGATGACGGGATTTCGTTGAGACATATTTTCCTCACGCTTGCATATATATATATATATATATATATATATATATATATATATATATATATATATATATATATATATATATATATATATATATTTTTTTTTTTTTTTTTTTTTTTTTTTTTGCTTGTTAGTTTGATTACTGTTGATTTCAAATACAAAAAATATGTTTGTTTAAAACTTGTAGTAACGGTGCTCATAATTGGTGGGTGCGACTAAATTTTGGCTGATGCGCCTACATTCTTAAAGTTGGGAGCACCGGTGCAACTAAGCAAAAAGGTTAATTTCGAGCCCTGGATTATCTGTGAGGAGTCGCTGCTTTGTCTTGAGTATTTGATATTAAACACAGTGCAAATGTTAGGAAACTAATATCATCCTTTAATGAATCCAGTTTGTTCCTCTGAGTTAATACTGGGAGGTATTCCTTCTAATCAAGAGGTAAAAATTTTGACTAAGATCTTAACATCAACATTAAGAAGGCTAATGGGTCTGTATGAATTACATAATGTGGGATCCTTCCCATCTTTAGGCAAGAGAGTTATAGATGCTTGTCTCAATCTTGGGGGCAATTTACTTAGAACTAAAGATTCCTTAAAACAGACAGAAGCAGCAGAGATAATTTGAAATAAAATTTATAAAGAAATTCAGATGGCAGACCATCTGGGCCAGGCCATTTCTCAGACTGCAATGAGTTAATTGATTCAGTAATCTCGTCTAAGGTAATTGGTCCGTCAAGTTTAGACCCTAAAATAAAATTTGATTGCAACTTCTTATGCATTAAAAAATGTGCTCCAAACTTTTTCTTTATTGAGACTTGTTAAAATTCTTCTTCCATCATTTGCAGTGTTTCTAAATTGTTTTGTTAGTCATTTTGCTTACCAATGTTTTATTGATTTTTTTCTGTAAAGCTGCTTCTGACCATGACATGTTCACACTAAACGGTTATAAGAGACATAATTAAGGGATTATATGCAGCATCCTTCATTTATTCTCTTAATTAAGGAGAGACCTCCACTTAAGTATCATGCCTAGAGGAAAAATGTGTGTAATGCATAAGCTTGAAGCATCGGAATCGGGTATCAGCCGATCACTATGACAAAAAATAAGAACTTAGTGTCGGCTTCAAAAATCCTCATCGGAGCATATATATATATAAATCAATTGATTACTTTAAACTCCTTTTTTGTATCTTAAAGGCACTTTTTTCCCTTAAAATGTCAAAAGGAAGTTACTTAATATTGCTAATATTAATTATTTAAACCTTCTTTTTCCCCTTAAACCCACAATACACGTCAGATTGGAGTTTATTTAATATTCCTAATATTCATCTATTTAAATCCCCACTTTTTCTTCTTAAAATCAAAAATACACATCAGAATGAAGTTTCCTTAATATTGCTAATATGCTTATCAGCTTGTGTGTGTGTGTGTGTGTGTGTGTGTAATCCTTCATTAGCCAGCAGAAGTGCTGCTGTGTGGAGCTTCAGCCTGCTGTAATTGTTCCTGTCAAAGTCCGTCTGCCAGCTACAAATGAGCTAACCAACTCAAATCGGGGTCATCTGGAAGCCATTTCTCGCCGTATTTTTTCCTTCTCCGTCTCATTTTAATCTCCTCCTCCTCCTGCTCTTCCCAGGGGAGGTCGGGGCCGGTGACCGGGATCTGCGCACGCTAGGCCGCTGTGGCACGCAAACTCATCCTCGCACGCAAAAAAACCATCTCTGCAGAAGACATCAGAGCGCACCTATGCTGGACGTAAAGGCCATTATCACTGCTGCACTCAGCGCTCTGCTTATTAGATTGCAATACGTGTGCTTATGAGAATAAAACTAGCTGAAGTAATGCAGCATCTACTCCACATATGGTTGAAGTCAGATTTAATAACCCCCCTGAATATCCTTTTCACCCATTTCTCTTTAATGCAAAGAAGATTTCTTCAACACATTCATAAACATACTGTAAGAGTTTTAATAACTCATCTCTAATAACTGATTTATTGTATCTTCGCCATGATGACAGCACTTATTATTTGAATATTTGAATATACTTAAATATTTGATATTTAATATGTTCTTCAAGACACTAGTATTCAGCTTAAAGTCACATTTAATAGTCAAAATGTCATGTTTTGTGATATCGCCATGTAAGAATGTTTGTTAACCACAGCGGTTCAGACTTTAGTTCTGCCAAACTTGACTAAAAGTAATCAGTAAAAGTAAAAAACTACATTTTTAGTCAAACCATCCTTCTGCAATCTCATACCAAAAACAGGAATAAGGGCAGCATTAAAGGGTCATGAAACCCCCTCGTTTCAGCAGGGTGTTTTCACACCTCTACTTTGGAAAAAGTCAGAAAAGTGGGCGTGTCCAGCTCTGTTTAGGGGGGAGTGTCGGAGGAACTAAAGTGGGAGGGTGTGGGAGTGTCTATTTGGGCACGCGCGAGTTTCAGTCAAAATACACACAAACACACACACACACACACACACACACAGTAGAAAGTGATGGTGTTTAACCTACATGGACATCTGTAGTCGAATTATTTGCCAAATGATTAAATGGTGGACTTTAACTGCAGTTTGGCTCTTTCATTCAGGGAATTCATTCATGCCCCTCACGACAAACGAGATATTTGATTCGAGGAGCTGCTCTAAACGTGTATTTTTCATGCAATGTTTGATACCGCACGGCGAATGAGAGAAAAAAAACCCTCAGCATTTCCCGGAAACTTAGATGCACACGGCAGGTAGCGTCAGAAAGCCGCGTGTGTTATTCCGGTCACAAAATGCGGTGAAAACCCTACACGAGGTTAAAGTTTGGTTGTGGTGCTAACATGTTTACACTCGGTGCAATAGTTAACTTAGTTCGATACGAACAAACTGAATTAACAAAGAGCACTGGTCGCTCACTTACCAAATCTGTAGAGACAGGACAATCACCAGCAACTAGAGCCGCGTCTTTATGAAGAGGAGACTACAAGCGAATCCGGATCTCAGCGTTTGCAGATGAGAACAGCTCTCAGGTAAACAATAATCCTCCTTAGACACGCAAGTTATTGTTGTCGAGCGTCGCGTACACTGTTAATCCACACGTGACTCCAGCTGCGCTCTCACAGAGAGAAAATGAAAACAAAACTTCACTGCAGCAAACTATAAAAGCAACACTTCACGCTTGTTTTGCCAACACAACGTGGCGTCTCTGCTGTCTAAACACTGACAGTAATGAATATTAATGAAGTTGCACAATAGAGCGCGCTGATTGGTTTGAACCAAGCTTTACTCATGCATTAATGCAGCACACTGTAAGACGTAATAAGACACACTCTGGCACAGACGTCCAGTCTGCACGCTGGAATACACGCTATTATGTCATGACCGTGACGCAGCTTCAAAAATTCGTTTCAAACAGGAAGTACGAATTTGCTTGAAATAACGCAAAAACAACCAATTTACACTTTTTAGTGAAATATAGATGTCCTAATAGTGTTTTTAGCCGTGTGGGACACATATACCACTGTCAACAGCTCAACACATGTGTTCTGGTGTTTCGTGAACCTTTAATTGCTAAGCATGTGGGAGAGTGTTATGTGATTGTATTGTATTGCAATATAGAACAATTTAGTGTTGATGTTAAATCAGTGGTAATTCACAAATACTTGAAAATTAAATTATTTAAAGGGTCACGAAAAACCAGAACACATGTGTTGAGCTGTTGACAGTCGTATATGTGTCCCACACTGCTATAAACACTATTAGGGCACATATATCTCACTAAAAAGTGAAAATTGGTTGATGGAAAATTGGACCTGGGAGTGCCTTATGACGTCTCTGAGCGTGCTGCATTTATTCATGAGTAAGACTTGGTTCAAACCAATCAGCGGGCTCTGTTGTGCAACTTCATTAATATTCATGATCACTTCCAAGACTGTTTTTACCTGTTACAGTGTTCAGACGGCAGAGAGACGACACGTTGTGTTGCCAAAACTAGCATGCGGTGTTGCTTTTATTATGTGCTGCAGTGAAGGTTTTGTTTTCATTTTCTCTCTATGAGAGCGCAGCTGGACTCACGTGTGGATTACAGTGCACGCGAGTGTCTAAGGAACATTGTTTACCTGAGAGCTTTTCTCATATAGAAGTGGTGAGATCTGTCTCCTCTTAATAAAGACACAGCTCGAGTTGTAGTTGATTGTCCTGTCTCCAGGGCCGGAGCAAGCTGAACTGCTGCTCTAGGCAGAGGACGATTACGCCGCCCTCAACCCCAATGTGAAAACGAAAGTGACCGGTTATGAAAATGAAGTGAGGTGTCGCGGACCTTTTTTGCAGAGCACTATGCGCGGATATAACCGAGGACGCGCGGGTGCTGAGGGAGGGAGGGAGGGAGGGGTCACGGACACTGCAATCTCTATTCTGCCGCCGTATGCGCGGATATGACTGAGGACGTGCGGGTGTCACGGACCTCAATTCTGCCGCCCTATGCACGGATATAACAGAGGACACGCGGGTGCTGATGGAGGTGTCGCTGACGCTGCCCTCTCTATTCAGTCGTCTAAGCGTGAATATATTTCAGGACGCGGGTGGTGAGGGAGGTGTAGCGGACATAACTGAGGACACGGGTGGTAAGGGAGGTGTCGCAGATGCCGCCCTCTCTATACTAGGTCGCCTAGGTCGCCTCTATGGACGCGCCGGCCCTGCCTGTCTCTACAGATTTGGTAATTGAGCGACCAGTGCTCTTTGTTCATTCAGAAGGCAAAGTTAGTTCGAACTAACTATTACACACTATTACATAATCAAGCTTACCGTCGTGTAGGATTTTCACCGCATTTTGGTGACCGGAATGACACACACGGCTTTCTGACGCTACCTGCCGGGTGCATCCAAGTTTCCGGGAAATGCAGAGGTTTTTTCTCTCATTCGCCGTAACAAACATTGCGTGAAAAATACACACTTAGAGTAAAATATCTCGTTTGTCACGAGGAGCATGAATGAAATTTCTGAAAGAAAGATTATTATTATTATTATTATTATTATTATTATTATCATTCATTCATTTTCTTGTCGGCTTAGTCCCTTTATTAATCCGGGGTCGCCACAGCGGAATGAACCGCCAACTTATCCATCAACTTTTTTTACCCTTCCGGCTGGAAGGGTACCCTTGGACTGTGGGGGAAACCAGAGCACCCGGAGAAAACCCACACGAAGGCAGGGAGAACATACAAACTCCTTCTTGCTGTGAGGTGACAGCACTACCTACTGCGCCACTGCCTCGCTATTATTATTATTATTATTATCATTATTATTATTATTATAAAGTAATAAAATGTTTAGTGCGTTGCAATTTTTTTACATGACTTAAGTATCTATAACTTTTTCTTTGCTTGTTTTGAGCATTATAAACTCTAGATGATGGATAATAAATCCCAAAGTGTCTTTTTCCAAAGATACATGAACTGTGAATGTAGATCAAACTATTCAGCAACACTTACTGTTTTAATTTGAGAAGCTCATTTTCTGACAGTGTGGGAGAGGGGGACACCGATAAAGCCTCGGAAAACTTTTAACAGAAATCTTATCCCTTGTACTACCCCACTGAGAACAAAATGTTTGCATTGCACTTCTTAATTCCCAAATGTTGCTAGCTAACACTCTCAATGCATTTCTTTTTCAACACAGCCCATAATTTCTAAAATATCAGCCTCTACCAGATGGTTGATATGTCAGTGTATGGTAAAAACCAGTCCCGGTACTGGAATTAATACATATACTATGAAAATATGAAGTGTAAGACCAATTGATTTTTAAAACAATATTCAAAATAAATCATTTTTGACGACTAGATCATCTTTATTTTCTGAAGTATGACATACATAAATATTTCAAATTCTCATTCTACATGTTTTCTTGTTTATCTTTTACAATAAAAACAAAATCAAGTGTAGTAATGCAACAGGATTATGCTTGCTTGATTTTTAAGCCAACAATGCTGTGTATGAACCATTATTTAAAACAGTAAAACATAGTCAACCGTAATAGAGCCGGCAGTCATTGTACATGCTATCTTCATCAAATTTTAAATATAAACTCATGAGAGACTTGGATTTCAAGGCATTTTTTCTAGGATATTACATGACTGATTTCATCTGTTTTTATATGGAAAAACAAAATATTGAACAGTGAATTTTCTTTTTCATTATCTCCATAATGTATAATTTTTTGGATGTTTTAGCATGAAGCTGTCTAGATCGGGGGTGCCCAAACATTTCATATGAAGGGCCAAAATCCAAATACTATTGAGAACCGTGGGTCAAAGAGAAATAAACCAATCTGTTTTACTTTAAAGTTGCCATGGGTAATTTCCTTATTTATTAGAAATATAACTTTAAACTGTATTAATTAATGCAGTATAACATTTAAAATAACAACTTAATGCAATAATTACATGAAAAATCACATTTATAACACAGTGGAGATCAATGCTGAATACTCTCATCAAGCAGAGTCTGCCTTTGACTTGATTTGTCCTCTATCCATTCGGGGACAGTATTTACATTTAAACTAAATCTGATTCATTTAATTAAACCATGTGATTAAAACGTTCAATTTCATTTAGCTTTTAACAATGAACCAAAAGGTTACATTAGATTTGAATTGACAATCTCCAAACCATTCTGCCTCTCTTTTCAGATGAGATGGTGGGCCAAAATCAAAGGTTACCATGGGCCAACTTTTGCCCGCAGACCCTTGGGCTTCTCTGGTCAATATGGACCGTTGTAAAGCTCAAAGTGTCTTCTTTCCAATGATGCAGAATTTATGTTTGTAGCTCACTGGGGTCAAGAACTGTTACTATTTAAAGTTAGGTATACTCTAGGTGTAAATCCCCAGAAGTGACCGCAGGTTTTAATTAGGGTAATTAGGCAAGTCAT
This sequence comes from Danio rerio, assembly GCF_049306965.1. NCBI lineage: Eukaryota > Metazoa > Chordata > Actinopteri > Cypriniformes > Danionidae > Danio > Danio rerio. The sequence continues at coordinate 2,127,365 of NC_133192.1, forward strand.
TGTATAACTGTGGTTTGTTCTGGAGACAATCCAAAACTAATACTGCTTAAGGGGGCGAATAATATTGACCTCAGAATGGCTTTGAAACAATTAAAAACTGCTTTTATTCTAGCTGGAATAAAACAAATAAGACTTTCTCCAGAAGAGCAAATATTATCAGACATACTGTGAACAATTCCTGAATCATCATATGGGAAATATTTGGAAAATAATGCACAGGAGGGCGAATAATTTTGACTTCAACTGTATAGAAATAGATTCATGTAATTTGACATATAAAAAAAAAAAACAGGACCGTGCAAACTTTAAAAATAACACTTACACCCCTTAAAAACTTCTGCTGAAGAACACAGGGCACAAAAAGGAGGGAATGTTTCCTAATGTGCAAGAGAAATATTTCAGAGAAATTCAGTTCTGGCATGGACGTGGCATGAAAATAGTATATTGTGCAATCTAACCATTTAGGGTTTGTTTATATCCTGTTACATAAACTATAAATGAACATACTTGTGCTCCGAAGAGTTTTGGACTGTTATGACAAATGATCACTTTCTCTGCCCCGAAAAATAGTTCAAAATACTAAATAAATAAATCATAATGGTCCAAAATGGGATTGTTTTTTTTTTTTTTTTTTTTTTTTTTTAGAGACATGCACTTTACAAATTCTGGGTTGTTGTAGCTTAAAGTTGAGTCACATATGGATAAAATCAACCATTGGGTTAAAAAGTGTCATTTAATTTAATTTCAAGAGTTCGCACTTAGATATTGCTTGATAATAGGGCGATACTGCAAATAAATTATCACAATATCATGTTTCATATCATATCGATAATCATTGAATATTTTTTAACAATCCATTTAGGAATATTAGGATTTGTTTTGTGATTTAAACACTTTATTTTAATTTACCAACATTACTAAGGCAAATACTTTTAATTGTTAAAAACTAAAATATTTAAACAAAATAGCTGATCTCTTTATAATAAAATAAACAGACGTGCTGAAGAGACTATTAAACCTAAATAAGTGTTTGCAATGGTAAAGGTGGATCATCATCTAACCTCAAACTCTGTCAACAACACCAATAATGATAATTAAATTGAGCTTTCAGGTAAAAGAACCAGCCATCATTATTCAAACACATAATGAACATTACAAATTGTGCAGTTAAATGACTAAATTATATATGTATGCTAAAAACTTCTTTCAGATGGGGTGCAAGTGGCTGGGATGCACAAGAAAAGAAACCAAAAGGCCACTCTAGTGACATTCTTACATCCTTTTTTATTTGCAATCTCCTCACTGCTGCTATACGGCACCCGTTTTCACATGTGTTGTTGTTCTGACCTGAAGTGAGAAGCACGAGCGCGTGGTTTCCTTCACCATTTACAATAGACTTTGCGCTCGCGCTCCCCTGGCCTCTCTCGTAACTAGGTGATCATCAACCACTGAATGAATGAAAGTAGAAAATAAATGACAAATGTCTTCTTTTAGTTCATATACTGTATGCTAATCTGCATTGATATGATCTGCTCAGCCAGTTAAACTCTGCTGTTAGTTTGGCATTTCCGCCTGGATTTTTCCTACCCAAATTTAAAATCTTCCCAAATCCACATGCAGAGGTGTAAATGCAAAAATTTGGTATCATTTAAAAAAAAAACACTTTGAATTTTCATAAAACACTATTGAAAGTGTTTAAAATATCTGTATATGTTGTCTGTGTTATTATAAACACTTAATAAAGAGGCGCTTTTTGTATTTTTTTTTTATAAACTCAAATTTGAAAGTGTCCCTTTTAGGTTGTGTGTGGTCGAGCATGCTGTAATTAATGTTGGTGGTTCCTGCACATGTCTGTAATCATAGAAAAAAAGAAAATGTCTCCACCATAATCTATGCAGAAGTTATTGTATTCCAGCTGATGAGAGGTGCTGTACAAGCCACAGGGAGCGATCATTGTTTACATATTTCACTATTCTTTTGTCTGATCAAACATAATTCACTGTGTTTGGACCACATCAGACAGATAAAAGCATTACTTATGCACATCACCTCAACAACAGAGGAGAATGGCCCTGAAGCACACAGCATAAGGTAAGAGATGACAGCTGTCTGTGCTATCTGGGGCTGCTTATTGATCATAAATGTATTGTTTTCACTTCTGCATCATGGAAACACCGTGATTCATTCGGCAACTGTTTGATATGTGAATATAATTCAGTAAAGAGAACGCTAGAGCCATGTGAGCACTGGCAAGAGCTTTCATTCGAGCTATAACTTGTACATGTGTCATATGAAAAATATGAAAATGAACCAATGTTCAATACCCAGCTCGGGTATCCAAAATACTGTGTATTTAAGTGTAAATAACTTTTGTGCAATAGAATAAAACCCAAAGTGATGCATATGTGCATAAAATATACATTCTACACTTTCAAATGAAACCACTTAAGGGGGTCTGGTGCAATGCTAGTCCTTTAAATCTTAAAGCAAAAGTTGATGACGTCACAGACCTGGTACCAAGTCAGCAGAGTTTAACTGGTTAGCTGAACTAATAAATATGATGATGATGATGATATGTAAAAACATATGCTATTCCACATTACAGTCCTGGTGTATCTGATAACTCAACTCAAGTCTTCACGTTATTAACACAAAATAAATTGTCACAGCCATTCATCGCTGACATATTGTATTATACACTGTAAAAACACTGAGAGGTAATTACATTTTTACCCCAACAGATGGGTTTGTCCATATTTTACCCAGCTTTTTGTTAGGGTAGTAACTGATCTCTTATAAATGTCAGACCATATAAAAATCACTAAAGGCCACACGGTCAGCTCTGATTGAAACAAATGTAAGTGTCTCAAAACTGAATGGCTGATGAGGTCTTGGACTCAAAGTCAAGCAGAGGTCATAGTAAGAGGATATTTGTGCTTTAAGGGACCTGGCCAAAGCAATTGGTCAGAGACACGTTTGTCTGCTCACATTCCATTTTACCACGATAATTCAATAAAGTCACTGGATTTAGTTAAAGAGGGTTAGAAAATCATGGATATTTCTGATGCAATTTATGTAAAAACACACACACACAAAAACATTGTTCTTGCACATCTTAAAAATGATAAGATTTATGCATATCCACAGTGAGGAAATTGTGTCTCGCCTCTCAGTTGCATTCCACAGCCATGTCACCCTGCAGCCCGAGAGCGGTTACTCACTGAAGCTAAGCAGGGCTGAGCCTGGTCACTACCTGAATGGGAGACCACATGGCAAAGCTCGGTAGCTGTTGGAAGAGGTGTTATTGAGGAAAAGGGAGGAGCTGATGAGGAACTGGAGGAGCTGTGGATGATGGGGAGGAGCTGCTGATAAAGGGGAGGAGCTGCTGATAAAAGGGTGAGGCTGATGAGGAAGGGAGGAGCTGATGAGGAACTGGAGGAGATGTGGATGATGGGGAGGAGCTGCTGGTAAAGGGGAGGAGCTGCTGATAAAAGGGTGAGGCTGATGAGGAAGGGAGGAGCTGATGAGGAACAGGAGGAGCTGTGGATGATGGGGAGGAGCTGCTGATAAAGGGGAGGAGCTGCTGATAAAGGGGTGGAACTGCTGATGAAGCGGTGGAACTGCTAGTGAAGGAGAGGAGCTGCTGATAAAGGGGAGGAGCTGCAGATAAAGAACAGGAGCTGCTAGTGAAGGGGACAAGCTGCTAATAAAGGGGCGGAGCTGATGAGGAAGGGGAGGAGTCAGACTGGTTCCAGCTGATAGAAAGGCAACAGTAACTCAAATAAGCACTCGTTACAACCGAGCTCTGCAGAAGAGCATCTCTGAACACACAACACGTCCAACCTTGAGGCGGATGGGCTACAGCAGCAGAAGAGCACACCGGGTGCCGCTCCTGTCAGCTAAGAACAGGAAACTGAGGCTACAATTCACACAGACTCACCAAAACTGGACAATAGAAGATTGGAGAAACGTTGCTGCTCTGATGAGTCTCCATTTCTGCTGACACATTCGGATGCTCGGGTCAGAATTTGGCCTCAACAACATGAAAGCATGGATCATCCTGCCTTGTATCAGCGGTTCAGGCTGGTGGTGGTGGTGTAATGGTGTGGGGGAGATTTTCTTTGGGTCCATTAGTACCAATTGTGCATGGTGTCAACGCCACAGCCTACCTGAGTATTGTTGCTGACCATGTCCATCCCTAAAAACACCTTAACAACTGCATAGCAACACCTTGGCAACCACACAAAATCTACCATAGCAACTTCCTAGCAACAAACTAAAAAAAACACTCAGGACAACTTAACAACTGCAAAGCAACTCCTTGGCAACCACACAATGGCCTATTGTAGAAACTCCCTAGCAACATACTAAAAACCATACAGAACACCTTAGCAACTACATAGCAACACCCTGACAACCACACAAAAACCTACCATAGCAACTCCCAAGCAACAAAAAACCCACTCAGAACAACTTAACAACTGCATAGTATTGCCTAGCAGCCACAAAATTACATATAGCAAATGCCTAGCAACATACCAAAAAACAACTCTGAACACCTTAACAACTAAACAGTAACACCGTGGCAACTAAACAAAAACCTACCATAGCAACGCCCTACAATTAAACAAACAAAAAAACACTTAGGACACCTTAACAACTGCATAGGATTGCCTTGGCAACCACACAATGACCCATTGTCGTAACTCCCAAGCAACATGCTGAAAACACACAGAACACATTAGCAATTACATAGCAACTGCCTGACAACCACATAAAAACCTACCATAGCAACTCCCTTTCAACAAATAAAAAAACGCTTAGAACTTCTTAACAACTACAAACCAACTCCTTGGCAACCACACAATGACCTATTGTATTAACTCCCTAGCAACATACTAAAAACCACACAGAACACCTTAGCAACTAAACAAAAACTTAACATAGCAACTCCCTAGCAACAAACTAGGAAAACACTCAGAATTCCCCAACAACTGCGTAGTAATGCCTAGCAACATACTAAAAACCACACAGAACACCTTAGCAACTACATAGCAACAACCTGGCAACCACACACCAAACTACTGCAGCAACACCCTAGCAACAAATAAAAAAACACTCAGAACAAATTAACAACTGCATTGCAACACCTTAGCAACCACATAATGGCCTATTGTAGTAACTCCTAAGCAAAATACTAAACAACACACAGAACACATTAGCAACTGCATAGCAACACCCTGGCAACCACACAAAAACCTACCATAGCAACTCCCTAGCAACAAACAAACAAAAAAAAACCACTTAGAAACACTTAACAACTGTGAAGCAACTCCTTGGCAACCACACAATGACCTATTGTAGTAACTCCCTAGCAACATACTAAAAACACTAAGAACACCTTAGCAACTAAACAAAAACCTAACATAGCAACTCCCTGGCAACAAACTAAGAAAACACTCAGAATTCCTTAACAACTGCGTAGTAATGCCTAGCAACCACAAAATGACATAATATAGCAAATGTCTAGCAATATACTAAAAACACACAGAACACCTTAACAACTACATAGCAACACCCTGGCAACCACACACAAACATACCATAGCAACTCCCTAGCAACAAAAAAAACACTTAAAAAACTTAACAACTGCAAAGCAACGCCTTGGCAACCACACAATGACCTATTGTAGTAACTTCCTAGCAACAAACTAAAAAACACTGAGAATACCCAAACAACTGCATGGTAATGCCTAGCAACCACAAAATGACATAATATAGCAAATGCCTAGCAACATACTAAAAAAACACTCTGAACACCTTAACAACTACATAGTAACACCCTGACAACTACACAAAAACCTACCATAGCAACACCCTACAAACAAACTAAAAACACTCAGAACACCCTAACAACTGCATAGTAATGCCTAGCAACCACAAAATGACATAATATAATAAATGCATAGAAACAAACAAAAGAAAACACTCAGAAAATTGTAATAACTGCTTAGCAATGCCCTGGTAACGACGCAATGACCTATTGAAGTAACTCCCTAGCAACAAACAACAATAAACACCTAATAATTTGCATATAGCAAAGCCTGGAAACCACCCAAAAATATACAACGATCACATTTTCTAAACAGTGAAATAAATAATTCTAAACGTTAACAATGCACGCTTTATTGATCCACACAATATAATACGACCTCCACGATTACCATAGAAACAGCCTAGTTGTTGTAGCTCCCTAGCAACCGCATGACATAACAACATTCTTAAAACAAACACCATAGCAACCGAACAACAAACAATGTCTTAGAGGAATGCATAGTATTTCTCCATTCACATTTTCTGCCCTGAGAGTCCAGAGTACATCCTCCACATTCTCCTGTTCAGGAATAAATAAATAAATAAATAAATGACTCTGAATCAGCATCATGTCACAGCGGCTAATAGACTCCATCAAGCACTAATGCGGTCAAGATGGCACTGGTGAGTCATGATGGTGGAGCATTAGTTACTGTCCTGCAGCGAGAGAGTGTGTGTTACACTGCTACACACACTTCATTTCCTCCCACTGAGAACACTGTGTTTCTGCCTCTGCACTCATTGTTGGTTCTGGATCACCGCTGGTGTCTAATCTGCATTCACATTCCCACAGTAATGAGGCTGCATCCTGATTTGCATACTTATACTGTGGTTTAAAAGGATGTAGTTTTGTTTGTGAAGAAGGGTACATACTTTTGAGTGTGTAACAGAAGTGTGTGCAAGCTTTGGGATAAACTATATCAGGGCTATTCGATTAGTTTGTTATGGGGGCCGGTTCTTGAAAAGCATCCCAAATGAAATGCCGGAGGGATATGACTTGCAATATGAGTGATGACACAACAGCATATAAGAGCCCGTATGTTGTATTTTTGCTCCTTAAGCAACCCACGTTGTACAGGGCTCGAAATTAACTTTTTTTACCTGGTAGCGCCGGCGCTCCCAACTTAAAATATTTAGGAGCACCAGAAAAATTTAGGAGCACCCACCAAAAATAAATGAGCACCATTGCAAAATGTATCTTAAGGGATTTATTGTATTTAAAACAACACCAATCAGGACTAACAAAAGCCAGAAATAACTATCTAAATAATGCTGTGAATTATTGATATTTGTGTGCAATAATTCCAAAATGCAGGTCTAATAATTATTAAATATTAATGATGATGAAAATGACAATAATACTAACAATCAACTACATTTCTCATTATGATGCTGTTTCTGTGTGGAGTTTGCATGTTCTCCCTGCGTTCGTGTGGGTTTCCTCCGGGTGCTCCGGTTTCCCCCACAGTCCAAACACATGTGGTACAGGTGAATTGGGTAGGCTAAATTGTCCGTAGTGTATGAATAAGTGTGTGTGGATGTTTCCCAGAGATGGGTTGCAGCTGGAAGGGCATTCGCTGCGTAAAAATGTGCTGGATGAGTTGGCGGTTCATTCCGCTGTGGCGACCCCGGATTAATAGAGGGAGTAAGCCGACAAGAAAATGAATGAATTATGATGCTGCCTTGAATGTGAGTTATCTGCTATAAAAGTCTGTTACTTTATGACAAATAAAATTATACTTTGCATCAAACACAGATGAAGCATTGCAGTAAGAAATGTTTATTTTGCACTATTGTTTTTATATGCATGTCAATCTAATAAATAATATTTCTGCTACAAAACAAACAAAAGATTAGAATAAATCATTCAGTTCAAGAGCTGAAAGCTGCAAAACTGTTTTATTAGTTAGTAAATAATAATTTACATCTCAAGAAAGAACAAACAAAAGAAAGTAATAAAAGTCTGACTTCTATCACTCTTTAAAGATTTTGGTTTGGGTTTGTGTCATTGTAAATGCTCGCTCTCGTTATGAGCTGATCTTTATTTTTCTGTGTTTGTGGAAAGCAGGCGAGTCAAACGCACCAATATATGAGCAGGCAGAGCAGGATTCTCTCGATGACCACCGGCGCAGTAACGCTCTTTGTCACAGTTTCAGTGTAAACTTAGTAAAGGCGAGCTTCTTTGGCGATGGTGTGTACAGTGTTAGATTTCACATTTAGCGTACATTTGCGCTGAACACGCAGTTAATGCAACACATTGAGATTTTGGTACCTTCTCCGAAAACACTCGAGTGATCTCAGCTGACGGATCAACATTCACCACATGTCATGATCATTGTCATCGATGTTGTTACGTTGTAACTTTAGGTGGGGTTTGCAAATCTGTATACTGTGAGGTGCCGTATAGGATTTAAATCAAACTTTGCCTATCAACACATACATAAAACACGTGTATATACACCTATAAATTACTCGCATATACACCTATACTACTGGATGTTCAAAACAACATGGATGAAACTTGTGTATATACATATAAACTTGACGCATGAGTACACCCACATACTTACGCACATACATATAAACTCGATCCTCACATAAACACTCACATTAACACACGCACATACATATAAACTTGCTGCATGCAAACACACCTATACACTCTTGCATACATGTGGTGCATTTATGCATCAAGTTTATATGTATATACACAAGTTTTATCCATGTTGTTTTGAACATCAGTAGTATAGGTGTATATGCGAGTAATTGATAGGTGTATATACACGTGTTTTATGTATGTGTTGATAAGCAAAGTGATTTAAATCCTACACAGCACCTCATAGTATACTTTTCAGTCTTCAGCCGTTTGCATTTCCCACGGTAAAAAAAGCTCTCTGTCATCTGACAGCGGAAAGACTTGAGTGACTGACAGCTAATATTAACCAATATAGCGGCAGGGAAGAGCGATTCAGCACGTTTTTAGAAAAAATCTTAACAGGTCGCTTTACACCCATTGTATGCAGTCGCACAAATGCTCAAAAATATATTATGAGGATGCATAGATTAAATTTGGGGTGCAAACGCGACTAAATGGTCGCAATTTCAAGCCCTGTGGTATTTTTCTGCATTGAAATGTTAATATATTGTATATTGAAACTACATGACATCACTGCATTGTAGGGCTGTTTGAATATGGGGGAAAATCATAATCACGATTATTTTGGTCATGATTGTAATCACGATTATTCCAAACGATTATCAGTTGAAGTCACAATTATTCGCGCTCCGGTGAAATTTCTTTAATTTTTTTTATTTATGAATATTTCCCAAATGATGTTAAATTAATCAATTAGCAGGGATTTTTGACAGTATTTTTTATAATATTTTTTTCTTCTGGAGAAAGGCTTATTTGTTTTATTTTGGCTAGAAAAAAACAGGTTTAAATATATATATATATATATATATATATATATATATATATATATATATATATATATATATATATATATATATATATATATATATATATATATTTATAATATATATAATATATATAAATATATATAATATATATATATATATATATATATATATATATATATATATATATTAATTTATTTATTTATTTTTGGCTAGAAAAAAACAGGTTTAAATATAACATATATATATATATATATATATATATATATATATATATATATATATATATATATATATATATATATATATATATATATATTATTTAAACCTGTTTTTTTCTAGCCAAAATAAATAAATATATATATTTCTGAGTGTAATGCTATTAACCAAGGCAGTGCAATTAATGGAAATTCCGTTTGGATTTGGCCTCTATGATTATGAAAAACAATGATCAGAATAAAACTGTTAAATTGCGTCACACACATCTCTAAATTTCTCGTCATTCATACCTGCTCAAAGCCAGATTGCAGTAAAATCATGTAAAATGACTTTTGCAGCATAGACCATGACTCATTAATTGTTATTTGTATTATTGTTTACTATATATTATTAATTGCTTTATTTATGTTTTTAAAGGCGCAAGAACAATTTGCGCTATGCATGGATGTAGGTCCCCACCAAAAGCCAATCTATGCCCTTGCACACAACAACCACAGATATATTTCAGCAGCTGATGTTTGACAGGATAAACGTGCTGAATTGCATTATCACTGGTGACAGGTAATGCTTGAAATATAAACCTCATGTCTGTTGTCCTAAGATGCATCAGTTATCTCAGGTTTCCACTTTTTTCTTGTGCTTGAATGTTAAAGTGGCCCTTCTATGAATTGTCAGTCACTGAAATGGCCCCCCATCAATTTAAGTTTGAGACCCCTGCCTTAAAACATTTTAGTAAATCCAACTGATTTTGGGGGGAAAGCTTAATTGTTTTAGGTTCAATCCATTTAAATTGGAAAAAATAATAAGTTAACTTAATTTATTCATGTTGTCCCAACACAAATTGCTTAAGTTAACTTATCAAACCTAGGTGGATTGAACATAAAACAATTAAGTTGTCCCAAAAAGTCTTCATAATTGTGTTGTTTCAGCTCATTTTAAATAAGTGGTTTGAACATACACTTTTTAGTGTACTTATATTTTAAAAGAGATACTTTTACTCTTCGTGCACTATTATTTTGGCAAGTAAATGCACTTTTATTTGAGTATTATTTTAGAGTGCTCCCCTCCCTCCTCCTCCTCCTCCTCCTCCTCCTGCAGGGGCCGTGCGTGACAGTAGCTCACTGGAAAGTGGAAGTGATTCTAGTAAACAGTGATTAGCTCCAGACCAGGATCGGCCCCTGTCCACCGTGAGACCCGCAACACACACGCTCACGGCTGCCAAATCCATGACCTGCCGACCTGTCAGGGTCACGGCCAGCCTTTCACAGCCAGGTTAAAGAGAATAATAGCAGGCAAACACGCAACCCCACACCAGCTCTCCGTAAAGAAAGCTGGCTCTTATTATCGCAGACGCTGTTAGAAGAAGTGCTATAGCGCATGGAACTAATAATGCATCCTGCTCGCATCAAGTGATTTTTATATTTCTGTAAATAAAGGTGTACAATAAATAAAGGTTGCATTGTATGAAATAAGCATGCTTGAAATCATACTGTAATGCATTGTGATTTATAATCCAAAATAACTGAAAACAAGCTTGAACTGCCTTATGAAACTTGCTGATTCTCTGTTACTTGTATAAGTGATTAAATGCATCATACAGTGCTTTTTAAAGCTGCAATGCAAAAAGCTGTTATAGTGCACAAACAATGCTATAATGCATGGAACTAATAAAGCATTTTGTTTGCATCAAATAATATTAACAAGTGACTATTATATTTAAATAGTTTTTGCTGTAAATAAATGTAAAGCTGATCGCAATTTTAAAATTTAAAGGTGTATTGTATAAAACATGGATACTGTAATGCATTGTGATTTCTTTTCAAAAATAACTGAAAACAAGCTTAAATTGCTGTTTAAAATTTGCTGATTATTTTTTACTTGTAAAAGTGATTTAATGCATCATACAGTTCCTTCTAAAGCTGCAATTATAAGTTGCATTACAATAAATGCATTATATATTACAATGCATTATATTTAAATCTTATATATATATATACATATAAAAGCTCCTAAAATTCAAGAGTGTATTGTATATAATAAGCATGCTTGAAATCATACTGTAATGCATTGTATCTATCTTCAAAAATAACTGAAAACAAGCTTAAGTTACCTTATAATGTTTGCTGATTCTTTGCTGTAAAATTCATTAAATGCATCATACAGTGCTTTCTACAGCTGCAATGCAAAAAAACCTATAGTGCACAAACAATGCTATATAAGTGCTATAATGCATGGAACTAATAAAGCATTTTGTTTGCATCAAATTATATTTACAAGTGACTTTTATATTTAAATATGTTTTCTATAAATATAAGTAAAGTTGATTGCAATTATTAAATTGAAAAGTGTATTGTAGAAAATAAGAATGCTTAAAAATTTTTATTTCTTTTCAAAAATACCTATAAACAAGCTTAAAATGCCTAATAATATTTGCTGATTATTTGTTATATGTAAAAGTAATTAAATGCATCATACGGTGCTTTCTGAAGTTGCAATTATAAGTTGCATTACAACACATAATGATAAATGCATTTTAATACATTTCCAATGCATTATATTCTAAATGCTCACTAAAGTGTTATTTAAACTACATGTTGCAAATAATTAATTAAATAAATAAATAAATAAATAAATATATATATATATATATATATATATATATATATATATATATATATATATATATATATATATATATATTATATTAAAATTTTATATATTCATATATATATTCATATATATATATATATATATATATATATATATATATATATATATATATATATATATATATATATATATATATATATATATACATACACACACACACACACAATCTGAGTCCAATTCTAAAATTAAAAGATGTAATGTATCAAATAAGGATGCTTGAAATCACACTGTTATGCATGGTCATTTCTCTTCAAAAATAACCTAAACAAGCTTAAATTGTCTTATAATATTTGTTGATTCCTTGTTACTTGACTAAATTGATTAAATGCATCATTCGGAGCTTTCTAAAGCTGCAATGCGAAAAACTGCGGTAGTGAAAACAATGCTTTATAAGTTGCATTATGAAGCATAATAATGAATGCATTAAAAGACATCTCTAGCGGATTATATTTGAAGTTTTTCGCTAAAGGGATACTTATAACACTTCTTGTGCCAAAAATATATTAGCTGATTCCAATTTCTAAAATTTAAAGGTGTATCATGTAAAATAAGCGTGCTTAAACATTTTTGGGTAAGCAAAACTCCAATCTGCTTAAAAAACAAAGCATTGCAATTTCTCTTAAAAAATAAATGAAAACAAGCTTGGTCACACTTTACAATAAGGTTCAGTAGTTAATGTTAATTAATGCATTTACTAACATGAACAAACAATGAACAATACATTTACTACAGTATTTGTTCATGATAGTTAACGTTAGTTAATGAAAATACAGTAGTTCATTGTTAGTTCATGTTAACTCATGCTGCATTAACTAATGTTAACAAGCATGGATGTTATGAATGCATTAGTAAATGTTCAATTATGATTAATAAATGCTGTACATGTGTTGTTCATGATTAGTTCATGTTAGTAAATGCATTAACTAATGAACCTTATTGTAAAGTGTTACCACAAACTTAAAATGGCTTATAATCATTTGCTGATTCTTTGTTACTTGTAAAATTGATTAAAAGCATCATACAGCACTTTCTAAAGCTGCAATGCAAAAACAACTGTTACAGTGCAAACAATGCGTCACAAGCTGCATTACAAAACACAATAATAAATGCATTGAAATACATCTCCAGTGCATTATATTTGCAATCTTAAAAGCACTGCAGCCTCACGCAACCCACACGAGCTCTCCGTAAAGAAAGCTGGCTTTTATTACGGCAGACGCTGATGTGAGAGACCATATGTGAATCGCAGGAAACACGGGATGGGATTTTGGCAGCGCTGAACTCTGATAGTAACACTGGAAATCTCTGTCTACTAACCCAGCGTCATATCTGAGTCATCAAAATAAACACCCACATGACATCTGCAGGAGCTACGAAAACAATCTGCACTTTTTTTAGATTTAGGGGATGATGCACAATGATTTATATATATATATATATATATATATATATATATATATATATATATATATTAGCCCTCCTGTGAAGCTCTCCTTTATTCGTTTTCAAATATTTTCAATTATTTAGTAAATATTGAATACATTTTCATCTGTAATATTGATATTCTTTTAATGTGTTACTAAATAAATAATTAGTGTGCACGTATGAGTTATTAATATCATCCTCTGAAGAAGAGAAACATGCAGGACACATTCTAACCTAATGTGTACAAAAGTGTTGTAGTGCATGGAGCTAAATACTGCATTTTGTATCAGATTACAAGTGATTTTGTGTATTAAATATCTAAAGAATTTTTATATGCTATTAAATGATTCTTGAACAAGAATTATTAGTACAATAAATATATATTATATGCATACACTCACCGGCCACTTTATTAGGTACACCTGTCCAACTGCTCGTTAACACAACCTTCTAATCAGCCACTCACACAGCAGACACTCAATACATTTAGGCATGTTGACATGATCAAGACGATCTGCTGCAGTTCAAACCGAGCATCAGAACTGCACAACCATCGAGAATGGTCAGACAAAGAGGACATATCCAGTAAGCGGCAGTTCTGTGAGCGCAAATGCCTTGTTGATGCCAGAGGTCAGAGGAGAATGGCCAGACTGGTTCCAGCTGATAGAAAGGCAACAGTAACTCAAATAAGCACTCCCTACAACCGCTACAACCGAGGTCTGCAGAAGAGCATCTCTGAACACACAACGCGTCCAACCTTGAGGCGGATGGGCTACAGCAGCAGAAGAGCACACCGGGTGCCGCTCCTGTCAGCTAAGAACAGGAAACTGAGGCTACAATTCACACAGACTCACCAAAACTGGACAATAGAAGATTGGAGAAACGTTGCTGCTCTGATGAGTCTCCATTTCTGCTGACACATTCAGATGGTCGGGTCAGAATTTGGCCTCAACAACATGAAAGCATGGATCATCCTGCCTTGTATCAGCGGTTCAGGCTGGTGGTGGTGGTGTAATGGTGTGGGGGAGATTTTCTTTGGGTTCATTAGTACCAATTGAGCATCAACGCCACAGCCTACCTGAGTATTGCTGCTGACCATGTCCATCCCTTTATGAGCACAGTGTCTCCATCTTCTGATGGCTACTTCCAGCAGGATAACGCAGCATGTCATAAAGCTCAATCATCTCAGACTGGTTTCTTGAACATGACGATGAGTTCACTGTACTCAAATGGCCTCCACAGTCACCAGAGCTCAATCCAATAGAGCAGCTTTGGGATGTGGTGGAACGGGAGATTGGCATCATGGATGTGCAGCCGACAAATCTGCAGCAACTGTGTGATGCTATCATGACAATATGGAGCAAAATCTCTGAGGAATATTTCCAGTAGCTTGCTGAATCTCTGCCATGAAGGATTAAGGCAGATCTGAAGGCAAAAAAGGGGTCCGACCCAGTACCAGTAAGGTGTACCTAATAAAGTGGCCGGTGGGTGTATGCTATATAGAACAAGGAACTATCAAAAATGCATCACAGGGTGCATTGCAAAGCACAATAATAAATGCACACCTATATAGTACTGTAAAAAAAGGTAAAACTGATTCTAATAAACTGGACTGACACTTTCAAATCACTATGATCTTCTATGTGAAGCTGCTTTGACACAGTCTACATTATGAAAGTGCTATAGAAATGAAGGTGAATTTAATGTTATTAATTTTAGAATTTAATTAAAAAGTAATAATTCCCTACATTTATAAAGCGCTTTTCTGGGCACTTAAAGTGCTTTATACAATAGGTGTGTGTGTGGGGGGGGGGGTCTTACACCCCTACTCTTTTTCGAAGGACATCCTGGGATTTTTAACGACCACAGAGAGTCAGGACCTCGGTTTAAGGTCTCATCTCTCAATTTAAAGATGTATTGTATAAAATAAGGATGCTTGAAAACCTACAGTAATGCATTGAACGAGTGCATTTCTTTTTAAAAATAAGGAGAAACAAGCTTAAACTGCCTAATAATAATTGTAGATCCGTCGTAACCTGTAAAACAGATTTTCACTACAGAACTAACAATATTATAAGGTGCGTTACAAAGCATAATAATCAATGCATTAAAACACTCCCATAATGCATTGCACTTATCTCCAATAAAGCATTGCTTATCATCTATTATCACAAAGTAATCATGTGCCAAAGTAAAAACTCTCCTCTCTAATTTTCCCGTGACAGTGCAGAGTGAAATCTAATCTCGCTTCTGTGAAGATGTTTATTCTCTCCTAGGGAGTAAAACACAGCGGGCTCCTTTAATTCCAGCACATTGGAACTGATTGTATTTGGCAGCTTCTCCTTCCCCTGCGTTCAAGAAAAGCACATCTCCGTTTAGCAGTGGTTTGCATCCAGGAAAGTGTACTATCAGCAAGAAAATCAACGCTACTGTCTCTGGGACTGTAGAAACGCTGCGGCGCTGCAATTAGGGTCATTAGATCCCTGCAAAAATAAACTCCTCCTGGTGAGGAAACAAGGAACATTTATCTCCAGCCTGGCGCTCAGACCAGCTACGTTTCACATCCAGAACATTCAGTCCCAAAAGCTTAAACACATCCTTGCAGCAAATATGAATGCAATCATGAGCGAAGTGAACATATCATAAGCAGATCGCAAGGCAATAAACAAGAATAGCATCGCATTTTAAACATGAGCTATCATGCTGCTTTTTTTCCAAGGTGAGAAATAAGTCTCTAGTGTGTAGCTTCAGCTCAAACTATGCTAACTGTAGCGTTTTGGTGACTGTTGCTTTAAATGCAAATGAGATTGTGCTCTCTTCAGAAGAGGGCGGAGCTACAAGTGCCTGTGCATCAACATTTGTGTTTCATCTAAAACTCCACATCTATAATCCTCTATAATTGTCTTCAGCAGCTCAAACACTCTAACGCCCTATTCACACAGGGCGTCAGCGTCAACGCTTCCCATTCACTTTGAATGGGTGACGTCAGGCGTTGCCGAACTGCATTGTGGATCCGTCGGCGCCGCTTACGGAAGCGTCAGCCAATCAGATCGCTGTATGCAAATACACCAGCTCAGACAGTGGCCTATTGCTGACTGAATTTCATTGGCTGACGCTTCTATGACGATCGTTTCAGCTCCAACTTCAGACACGCCTTCAGTCAAGCGTTGACGCTGAAGCCCCGTGTGAATAGGGCGTAATGGCTAATAGACAGACGGCTGCTTCTCACTCAGGGCTGCTATTTATGCTAATGAGGGAGAGATGGGCACTAGTGGGTGGGGCTTTCCCCCTCTGATGACACGTACAAAGGGAGAATGTCAATCAAAGGGTTTCTGCAGACTGTGCATATCGTCTGATTAGAACACATCTAATTAATTCATGATAATCATTAAAGGCTAGATATATTCACACACTGCTAAAAGACACACACCGTGTTCAAACCCCTATAATCTGTCCCCTCTAAGTCCTCTCTTCCAGAATAAAGTGTCTGAATTGTGGTCTCGGAGAGAGGATCTGCTTTAGTGCACGTTGTATGAAGGCATGCTTGCAATTAAGCAGTCTCTCAATGACTGCAAACCCAAAAACACATGTGCAAATTCATGCTGAAATTGTGACAGGAAAATAGCCGAAAGACACCCTGGCAAGCCTGTGGATGAGATCAGAGAGCGCAGAACATGATGCACAAATCGACATGTGAACGCACTGTCAAATTATGCTCTTAAAGATCATTTATAATCTTTATTGTTTCCTTCTGGCGCGCAACGCTGACATTTGTGCTGAACATCAACTGTTTGTACTTGGAGATTCAATTTATGACATGCTAAATTACGCTGGAAGGATATTAAATGATTTATTTTAATAACTGTGTACGTGGTTGCCATAGGTATGTGCAATAACTGTACTATCATAAATATTTTATGATTTGTGCATGATTATTATCATGACATACAACTGCTATTCCAGTTCTGGACTTCACTATAAGTATCAAAACATTCAGTCATTCATGTTCTTTCCAGCTTAGTCCCTTTATTAATCAAAGACCCCCACAGTGTAATGAACCACAAACATGTTTTACGCAGTGAATGTCCTTCCAGCCGCAACCCAGTACTGGGAAGCATCCATACACACTCAATCAAACACACACACAACAGCCAATTTAGCCTATAGCGCATGTTTTTGGACTCTGAGGGTAACCGGAGCACCCGGAGGAAACCCACACGAACACAAGGAGAGCATGCAAACTCCACACAGAAACGCCAACTGACCAGCCGAGGCTCGAACCAGCGACCTACTGCGCCACCATGTTGCCAAGTATCTTTACATTACTTTATTAATTTCTTTTTAATAGGTCCTATTTCATTTAAATTCCAGAAGATTCAGAATAATAAACAAAAAATAGCTTAAATATAATTCATTTATTCATTCTTGTCGGCTTAGTCCCTTTATTAATCCGGGGTCGCCACAGCGGAATGAACCGCCAACTTATCCAGCAAGTTTTTACGCAGTTAAACTTGAATATAATAGTTTAATAAAATTAAATCTTGTCATAGGCATATCAATCAGGCATATTTATAACAAGAATCATATATAACAAGAATGACATATTAGAAGACCAATCTGATCGCATGAATAATCATATTTAGAAAGAAAAAAATCATATATAAATCATAAAATCATATATGTACACACACACACACACACACACATACATATATATATATATATATATATATATATATATATATATATATATATATATATATACATATATATATATATATATATATATATATATATATATATATATATATATATATATATATATATATTTATTTATTTATACAACATTTCTGTCTGATTCTCAAATCTGATTGGCTGATAGCCAACATACAGCCAGCTAAAAACAGACACTACAGATCTAAAGTTGAAAAGATGCTTGCTCAGCTGTTTAACTGTCAGCTTATGATTTGAATCCAAGGTAGAAAAAGAAAGTAGTTCCTCATTCAATCGTACCATATCGCACTGCTATTCGTGTGATATATATATATATATACACAGTTAAAGTTATTTGCAATTTCCCCCAATTTCTGTTTAACAGAGCAGATTTTTTTCAACATATTTATAATCATAATAGTTTTAATAACTCATCTCTAATAACTGATTTATTTTCTCTTTGCCATGATGACAGTAAATAATAATGGAAAAAATATGATCAGACATACTGTGAAAATGTCCTTCCTCTGTTAAACATAATTTGGGAAATATTAAAAAAAAAAAAAAATCAAAAAAAATCAAAGGGGGACTAATAATTCTGACTTTGACTGTATATATATATATATATATATATATATATATATATATATATATATATATATATATATATATATATATATATGATCATACATACATACATACATACACACACACACATGTATCTATACTATAAAGTAGTATTTTTATGTTTATATATGTTTATATATATATATATGTTTATATATATACTACTTTGAAGTAAATTTAACCATAGTTATAGTTAATCTGTTGTGGTAATCGCATTACATTGCATGTAGTTGCTATATGCAATGCAATGCAATTACCATAACAAATATAAACAAATCCCCCAATACTGTTGCTTTCAACTGTAGGGTATATTAACCACAATACACCTGTTTACTGTAGTAAAAACTAAAATAAACTACAGTTTTTATTACAGTTCATCAGATTACTTTAGCAAACTGCAGCATTCATTAATATAAAGTTTTACATTTTATTATACATACAGTATAACATTACTATAGTTTACACTTAAGTATTTTCCAGTAATTACTAATTATTATCAAATATTTTATTATTAAATAAATGATAACTATTATTGTATTTAAATGACTATAAAGCATTTAAATTACATCATACAGAGCTTCCCAGAGTTTCAGAGTGCACTTGTGGTGTTGCATAACTCCTTGCATGCATACTTTGCCGTTTTCAGGGTTTATGTGTACAGTGTCTGCAACACTCTGAGCTTATTTATTATGAAACATTCCCCAAACAGTCTGGGATGCCGTCGATGATCGCATCGTGCTAAAAATAAACTTCTAATAGTCCTGCGCAAACCAGAACAGAAATAACGATAGCAAAAAAAAAAATCCAGTGTGCCAGATAATGAGATGAAAAGAGTTGCTCAGAAACTTTCTGATACATCATTATATAATGCATAGCGCATAATATGCCACAAACCGTCAGTGCAATCATAAACATCCCCGACTGATCGCGTGCACTCCAAATAAAGCTGAATTTCGCGCTTTTTTTTTCCCCCCTGGTGAGTAAGCGTGGTTTCCCCGTGCTCAGCTGCACACATGCGGTCAGATCTCTGCAGATCCAGAAGAGCAGCAGGAGCAGGAGGAGGAGGAGTGAGAGTATATGGAGGCCGGCCCCCTGTGCTGCAAACATATATAAATGACATGCATGCAACCTAGAAGCCCAGAAAACTCTCAGCTTAACCTGGAAAAGTGAAAGAAAACTCAAACTCTGAGTGCATGACAATATATTTGACCAGATTAACTGAACTCAATGCAACTCAAATAGCAGCTTGCATTTAGATTTTTGCATATAAATATCAGAGATTAAACTTTTTACTATTGATATCAGCACTGAACACCAGCGATATCAACAGTTGAGCATTTTATTTTATCATCTGCTCAGAAGAATACACTTTGGGAAGAATAATGGAGGCTGAGTTTGGACTGAAGAGCAGCAGCATCATGCGGGAATGGAGCGGACAGGTTCAGCCAGCGCTGATAGCATCCTTCGTCATCCTCTTCTTCCTCGAGGCCTGTCTGTGGGTCAGAAATCTCACCTTTAAGAAAAGACTCCCAGGCCCCTTCGCTTGGCCTCTGGTGGGCAACGCCATGCAGCTCGGGCAAATGCCACACATCACTTTCTCCAAGCTGGCAAAGAAATACGGAAACGTCTACCAGATCAGACTGGGCTGCAGTGATATCGTGGTTCTGAATGGAGATGCGGCGATAAGGAAGGCACTCGTTCAACACAGCACCGAGTTCGCAGGACGACCCAATTTTGTGTCTTTTCAGATGATTTCCGGCGGGCGAAGTTTAACATTTACAAATTACAGCAAACAGTGGAAGACGCATCGGAAAGTGGCACAGTCTACTTTGAGAGCATTCTCAATGGCGAACAGCCAAACAAGAAAGACTTTTGAGCAACATGTAGTAGGCGAAGCAATGGACTTAGTCCAGAAGTTTCTCAGACTGAGTGCTGATGGACGACACTTCAACCCTGCACATGAAGCCACCGTCGCTGCTGCCAATGTCATCTGCGCTCTGTGTTTTGGAAAGCGCTATGGCCACGATGATCCAGAATTCAGGACTCTTCTAGGAAGAGTGAATAAATTTGGGGAAACCGTTGGCGCTGGAAGCTTAGTAGACGTCATGCCTTGGCTGCAATCTTTTCCCAACCCTGTAAGAAGCGTTTATCAGAACTTCAAAACTATTAATAAGGAGTTCTTCAATTATGTGAAGGACAAAGTCCTCCAGCATAGAGACACTTACGATCCTGATGTAACTCGTGACATGAGTGACGCCATCATTGGCGTAATTGAGCACGGGAAAGAGAGCACGCTGACTAAAGACTTTGTTGAGTCAACGGTCACTGATTTAATTGGTGCAGGGCAAGATACTGTATCAACAGCAATGCAATGGATGCTTCTGCTGCTTGTTAAATATCCATCAATTCAGAGCAAACTTCAAGAGCAGATTGATAAGGTTGTGGGTCGTGACAGACTCCCGTCAATAGAAGATAGATGCAATCTGGCCTATCTGGATGCATTCATCTACGAAACCATGCGCTTCACCAGTTTCGTCCCCGTCACCATCCCGCACTCCACCACCTCAGACGTCACCATTGAAGGTCTCCACATCCCCAAAGACACCGTGGTCTTCATCAACCAATGGTCGGTCAACCACGACCCTCAAAAGTGGAGCGATCCGCACATCTTCAACCCGTCCAGATTCCTGGATGAGAACGGAGCACTGAATAAAGACCTGACCAACAGCGTGATGATCTTCTCCACAGGTAAGCGGAGGTGCATTGGTGAGCAGATCGCCAAGGTGGAAGTTTTCCTGTTCTCTGCCATCTTGTTGCACCAGTGCAAGTTCGAGAGAGACCCGTCTCAAGATCTCTCCATGGACTGCTCGTATGGTTTAGCACTGAAGCCGCTCCATTACACCATCTCCGCCAAGCTCAGAGGAAAACTATTTGGCTTGGTTTCACCGGCATGAGTTAAAACATCCAGTCGAATGGGGAAATTATTCGCCCTCCTGTGAAATTGTAATTATTTTTTAAATACAGAGATGTTTAACAGAGCCAGGACATTTCCTATGATATATTTTTCTTCTTCAGAAGAAAGTATTTCTTTAAGATTGGCTTTTATTTTTTCACATTTCCAACAGAGCAAACCACTGTTGTCCGATCACCTGCATAAATAACCTAGTTAAGCCTTTAAATTGCACTTTAAGCTGACTATGCTAGCATCTTGCTTAATAACTAGTCCAATATTATGTGCTGTCATCAAAGCAAAGACAATTAGTCATAAGAAACAAGCTACTGAAGCTATTATGTTTGAAAGCATCATCTGTGTCATCAGCAATTGGTAAATAAATACTTCCGATTTCACAAGAGGGCTAATAATGAACAAATGTATTCCACATAATAATGAGTATAATAAAGCTGCACTGAATGCTGTCTAGTATATTTAATATTTAATGAGTATTTACACAGTTTATATGTTTATATGCAATGAATTGATTCAACCGCATCCTTGTTGTCAGGTAATTGAAGAGATTCTTCAGCTCTCCCGAACCGGGTTAACAGTAATGTTTTAATTGCTTTTAATGTTTATAAACATCCTCTATGCTTTTAAAATCATGTCGCAATATCAAATGTTTATGGTCAAATGCAAAGCCACTGTCACTGTAGACACATCGGTTATTATGCAACATTATGCAATTGTTTGTAGATGGTGTTGAGTCATGTTAATGGGCAGCAGCTGTTGGAAAGACTTTCACTTCCTATGAGCCTGACTCGGATTTGGAGCAAAAGTGCATTTAATTATGCTTGCGTAAAACTGTATAACAATGTGATTATGTACTTCAGGTATTAAAACATTTATACAACTATAAAATATATTCTCTATAAAAAAATGCATTGATGTTCCTAAATGCTGCATGGGTCAATAATTGAATTTTTGTGTGTGTGATCATATTAACCTGATTCAAAACCTAATTTAAAGTGAATCCATGCACAAACACAATCCTTAATCTCATGTACAAAGCCGGCAGAGTAAATTTAGAGCTAACATTATAAGATATATTCATGCATCACATTGCATTTCTAAAGGTAAATGTTTACACTGAATGTTTTGCAAGCTCAGTGCATGAAGCTTTCTGAAGAAAATCAGTTTTTTTATGTCTAGGAATGTCTTCTTATTACTATAAAAAAATAAGCTATACGTTGAATAAATAAAGTGATGATTTACAACATGTTTCTTTTCATTTTGGCATGCACAAAACACACAAATAAAAATCACACAGCATCTAAACGGCCCTATTAATGTACACAAACCGTCTGCATCTGTCTTCACTTGCACGCATTGTCTCTTACTGTTAGCTTTATGGCCAGTGTGCATTAAGTTTCAGATATATTTCTGCAAAAGCCACATCTTTAAAGTCTAATTATCGTATTAAAATTCTAAAACAGTCATTACTCTTAACTACAGCTCATGATGAATACACATTGTTATGGTGCACGTTTAACTTCATTGTTATATCTGCTCTTTGTCTGGGGGATTAAACAAAGTTACAGACTGAATTCCAACCGTGACTCGATTTCACTATAGCATTCATCTGGCATCACATTGTGGGTTTTAAACAAAAATTTGGCCAATTAGAGCAGGCCTAAAGAGCTCATTTACTACGGTAGACAATACATTCTGTAAAAAATAAAATGACAGCATTATTTGGTTTATGGTTTTATTCAACTTAATGGGGCAAATCAGCACTTTACAGCAAGACATATATATATATATATATATATATATATATATATATATATATATATATATATATATATATATATATATATATATATATATATATATATATATATATAAGTTATATAGACAGCAACAGCCATCATTAAAGAGACTTCAAGCTATTTTCATACTCAAAGTACAATACATGAACACACACTGCTCCAAATGTCCATTTAAACAACTTTTCCAAATCTATTTTTTATTTATTAGACATCAAAATAGCCCAACAATCATCTGTATGTGTCATACATGCTACAGAATTGTTTATTTTCCAATATACATCATACTTTTTCTTAAGTTTGAACTCTTAGTGTGTAAGGTCCACCCAGTAGGCCCAATGAAGGTGTCCACTGGTGGATGAGGGTTCACTGCGTGTTCGGCCTTACCAGCGCACAATGTTGTTTCAGTTCAACTTTAACTCATTTCTGACTCCAATTTGAATTTGAGGTGGTTTAGGATATTAATATATTTATCTTTAGAGTCCAATCATAAAACATTAAAAATATTATATCAATATATAATTTAGACAAATGTTTGAACCTTTTGTTTTCACTCGTATCTATTACATTTGTTCATTCGGATGCTCATGTCGCTCAGAGGAATCACCCAGGCCGACAACATCCCTCACGGTCACACTCTCATCAGTCTTGATTATTAAACAGAGGTTATAGGCTCCTTTGCTTGCTCATTCTAAAGTATTTTTGATTAGTCACCCTTTCATGTACACCCTTAAGTAAAGGCAATATCATTTCTAATCAGAGGTCAGGCCATTGTTATAAATCATGAGCATTATTATTAGTATTATTATGATCATCATCATAATCATCTTCATAATTATCATCAGCATTTTTATTATTATTATCATAATCATAATTATCAGCATTATTATTATTATTATTATTATCATCATTATAATTATCTGCATTATTAATATAATAATAATAATAATAATAATTATTATTATTATTATTATTATTATTATTATTATTATTATTATTATTATTATCATTATTATTATTATTACTATTATATTAATATTATTATTATATGCACTTTTTACACTCAAAGACACCTTACAATAACAAAAAATCTTTAGAGCAACAAACATTATTATAGCCGAACACAATCTAAAACAAACACTCCAAAGCTTATATCTAAAAAAGATTTTAAGGCAAAATGTTTAAAGTTCATACCCTTAAAACACCATTAACAAAATTGCACTGAATAATGACACTATTAAATTGTGTAAAGCGAGTTTACAGCAGTAGCATCTAACTTTAATTAATGTGAATGTGCATTGAAATAATGTAGTCACTACTTTTTATTTAAGAGCATACTTTACATGCCAATTTGCATATAACAGCTGCACAAATAATGTTGTATATAGTAATATAGCTGTACATACACTTGTCAATTTGTGTATTTGCATTTACTACTTCTATTTTTAAAATATATTTATTATCTGTTTTATTTGATTTATTTTTTTTGTCCTGTCTCTGTAATTCTGTTGCACTGTAGGAGCCCTGTCAACAAAACAAACTCCTCATATGAGTGAAAATGCCTGGCAATAAAGCTCTGATTCTCTATTTAGTCACACTACAACATTTTTGCTATTGATCAATCATTAACTGCCTATTAATAGTTATCAAGGTAGTCTGGTTTAGGTATTGAGGATTGGGGATGCAGAGAAAATCATGCAGAATATGTGCTTTATAAATATTTATTAAAAGCCAATATCTTAATAGCAGGCAGGTAATAATACACTAGTTAATAGTGAGAATTGGTACTTACACTAAAGTGTTTTCTAATATTGATAACACCATAAACGTTCAGTAATAGCTTAATGTGACTATTTTCAATTTCACAAGGTTGTTTTTACAGAATTAATGTTGTGGTATAATTCTAATACATTCAGTTAAATAGACTTAAGCATTCATTTAGTTGTTCAAGCGTAAAACGAGATGACAGTAGCAACAGGCTAGCGCAGAAATTCAATTGAATACTGGGGTAAAAAAAGTCATATTTTAAAGACATGGCAGGGGGAAATGGAGTTTAATGCAGTGCTTCTTGTCCGATCTGAGACCCACTTCATATCGTATATCTAACAGGCAGTGAAGATCACTAAGTTTTAAAGAAATCAGTTCTTAAACGTGACAATTTTGACAGTTCACCGGAAGACCTTGAGCTGCCTGGCTAAAAATGTAAGTGTGTGCATATAGCCCATTGAATCTATTATTAGAATTTTATATATATATATATATATATATATATATATATATATATATATATATATATATATATATATATATATATATATATATATATATATTTGTTTTTTCATATGGGATATATTGCATTTGATAATAAAACATCAAATAATATATATATATATATATATATATATATATATATATATATATATATATATATATATATAATTTGATATTTTATTATTAAATGCAATATATCCCATATGAAAAAAAAATTCTATAGTAATTTCTAGCAAATATAGTTTGTGCACTATATTATAGTAAAGTACTTGTGTTGTGATTCTATAGCTGATAATGTAACGCAACAACTACAGTATTTAATCTGTTGGGGTGATTCTTTAGATGCTATGGTAACACAACTATGGTTATATAAACAAATGCGGGTGTCACGGTGGTGCAGTGGATAGCACGATCACCTCACAGCAAGAAGGTCACTGGTTCAGCAGGGTTAGTTGGCATTTGAGTGAATGAGTGTGTATGGATGTTTCCCAGAAATGGGTTGCAGGTGGAACGGCATCCGCTGCGTAAAACATATGCTGGATAAGTTGACGGTTCATTCCCCTGTGGCGATCCCTGATTAATAAAGGGACTAAGCCAAAAAGAAAATGAATGAATAAATGAAATTCAGTAATACTATAGTATGCTGGAGCGTTCACTAACAATGAGTAAGACGCTATTATGCATACAGTATAATACATTTATTATAGTATAATTCAAAAGCACTACAGTATTATTTTTCATCTGGGATTACACATAGTTGTCTGAAGTGTCATGCATCAGTGGATGGACCAGGAATGCGTTGGGAGTCCAGTGTGTGTCCAGGCTTCGGCCGTAATGGGTGGAGAGTCTGAGAAAACTGGGGAGAATAAAAACAAACCTGTGTCCCAAACTCCTCCTCCTCTACAGATATATAACCCAGTGTGTCAAGCCAGAAATCTGCATTCCTCTAATTTGGTCATCTTTGGACAGACACCGCAGCTCTGTTAAAAAAAAACCTGAGCCATCCTCCGGTAACCCTCCAACTGAAGAGGGCAGAAAACAGCAGGGCGTTGAGGCTCGTTTTTAAGATGGGGAGTTATTAATACAAACCTTGTTTATGCTAAATTAACTATTGGGATAGCATGGCGCAGTCGGATTCAGAGTTCAGCATCCTCAAGGAATGGAGCGGACAAATTCAGCCGGCGCTCATTGCATCGTTCATCATCCTCTGCTGTCTGGAGGCTTGTTTTTGGGTTAGAAATATCACTCTTAAAAAAAAGAGACTTCCGGGACCCTTTGCTTGGCCGCTTGTTGGAAACGCCATGCAGCTCGGACAAATGCCACACATCACCTTCTCAAAACTGGCAAAGAAGTACGGAAACGTCTACCAGATCAGACTGGGCAGCAGCGATATTGTGGTTCTGAATGGAGAGTCTGCCATACGCAGTGCATTGCTTCAACACAGCACTGAATTTGCAGGAAGACCCAACTTTGTGTCATTTCAATACGTTTCCGGCGGGACCAGCATGACGTTTGCCAGTTATAGCAAGCAATGGAAGATGCACCGAAAAATCGCTCAATCCACCATTCGCGCGTTCTCAAGTGCAAACAGCCAAATGAAGAAATCCTTCGAAAAGCATATTGTCGCTGAAGCTGTGGATCTAGTGGAAACATTTCTAAAGATCCAACATTTCAATCCCTCACATGAACTCACGGTGGCAGCGGCTAATATAATCTGCGCTCTGTGTTTCGGGAAGCGCTACGGACATGATGATCTCGAATTCAGGACTCTCTTAGGAAACGTGAATAGGTTTAGCGAAACAGTGGGAGCTGGAAGTCTGGTGGACGTCATGCCTTGGCTGCAAACGTTCCCCAATCCCATAAGAAGCATTTTTCAGAGCTTCAAAGATCTTAATAGTGACTTTTTCTCCTTTGTTAAGGGTAAAGTGGTGGAGCACAGACTAAGCTATGATCCTGAGGTGATTAGAGACATGAGTGATGCGTTTATTGGTGTAATGGATCATGCAGATGAGGAAACGGGTTTGACTGAGGCTCATACTGAAGGCACGGTGTCTGATTTGATTGGTGCAGGTTTGGACACTGTTTCCACTGCGCTTAATTGGATGCTTCTGCTGCTTGTTAAATATCCATCAATTCAGAGCAAACTTCAAGAGCAGATTGATAAGGTTGTGGGTCGTGACAGACTCCCGTCAATAGAAGATAGATGCAATCTGGCCTATCTGGATGCATTCATCTACGAAACCATGCGCTTTACCAGTTTCGTCCCCGTCACCATCCCGCACTCCACCACCTCAGACGTCACCATTGAAGGTCTCCACATCCCCAAAGACACCGTGGTCTTCATCAACCAATGGTCGGTCAACCACGACCCTCAAAAGTGGAGCGATCCGCACATCTTCAACCCGTCCAGATTCCTGGATGAGAACGGAGCTCTGGATAAAGACCTGACCAGCAGCGTGATGATCTTCTCCATTGGGAGGAGGAGATGCATTGGCGATCAAATCGCAAAAGTGGAAGTTTTCCTGATTTCTGCCATTTTGATCCACCAGCTGACTTTCGAGAGCGACCCATCGCAGGACTTGACTTTAAACTGCTCTTATGGTTTAACACTGAAGCCATTCGATTATAAAATCTCTGCCAAACCCAGGGGAAGCATTGTAAATTGAGCATTAATTAATTTGTGCTGTCTAACCCACTGCCTATGATCTACTACACTATGCAGAGTCAGGTATGTGCTTCACATGAAACATAGTAAAAGCATTAAGGTACTGTAGATTATACATATAGTCCACCATGTAGTTAATAATGAAGTGTGAGTGTAACTAAATCAAAATAAATAACCTAAATAGAAACAAAATTGGCATCATGAGCAGTTCTTTGAACTTTGAGACAATCATTGTGCATTATGTATTTGTCAAGACCAAAATTATTCATACCTCAGGCAAATTCTGACTTAAAGTTGAGCTCAAATGTAAAAAAAATCTGAGAAGTATTTGGTCGCACTTTATATTAAGTGGCCTTAACTAATATGTACTAACACAGGAGTTAATAGTTTGTTACAATGTACTTATTGTGTAAATGCATGTATTTACTGTGTACTTATGCTTGATTAAATACATGTATGTAATTACATCTGTAGTTAACTTTTGTAACTACATTTGTAAATACACTGTTGACCATCCCTTACACCTTAACCCACCCTTAAACCTACCCACACCACCAAACCTGTCCATAACCCAACCTCTATCCCAACTCAAAAGCACCACAAGTGTTCTCAAATACATTATAAGCACAGTAAGTACATTGAATTATTTTTTTGATGTAAGTACATAGTAGTTAAGGACACTTAATATAAAGTGGGACCAAATATTTTGCTCTACAATAATGCCTCTTGTACGTCTTCATTTTATCTTTTGGGAGAAGCTTGTGTCATTTCCAGTCACACAAAACAACTTGCTTGCAAGTAGCTTTAAGTCAGAATTTGCCAGGGCTTATTAATTAATAATTTCAGGCTTGACTGTAGATGCAAACAAACAAAACACGTTTAAACATTGAAAACCTTTCTATGCATCCAAGGAGTCCAAAAATACTAACTTGTTTTTCTAGAGCAAAAAATACATCTTCAACCCGTCCAGATTCCTGGATAAGAACGGAGCTCTAGATAAACACCTATTCAAACAGCGTGATGATGATCTTCTAAATTTGGAAGGAGATGCATTGGGGATCATATCGAAAAAGTGGAAGTTTTCCTGTCTTTCAAGAGCGACTCAACACAGACTTTACACTGCTCTTATGGTTTAACACTGCCAAACACTGCCAAAGCCAGAGAAGGCATTTTAAATTGAGCATTAATGCATGTGTACTTTAAAACCCACTGCCTATGATCTACTACACTATGCAGAATCAGGTTTGTGCTTCATATGAAACAGTAAAAGCATTGAGGTACTCTACACTCTCAGAAATAAAGGTATGAGCTGTCACTGGGGTGGTACCTTTTTAAAAGGTACACATTTGTACTTAAAGGGTCCATATTAATACATCAAGGGTACTAAAAAGTACAAAAGTGTTCCTCTTAAAATTATTAGGAACTAATATATACTTTTGAGGTACCAATATGTACGGAACCCCGAAAGGGACGTAGTGGAGGAGAAAAAAATTGGCTGGGTGAAAACAAAATAAAAAATGGGTGGGAGGAAAATATATATTTGTAAGTTTTTGCGTTCTCTCGCAAAGTTTTACGTTCCCTCGCAAATATGTTTTGCGTTCCCTCGCAAAACTGTTTCTCCTCAAACACTTCCTGTTCACTTCACTCACGTTAACCCTCCCGTTTTTGCCGAAATTCTCCCGTATTTTACCATTCTATCCCACTTTCTTTACATTACCGTGCATCGATCGTCGCCTTTCATATGCTACCTCTGAACCAGTGAATGCATGTATAAGCGCTGACTGACAGAGGCGCTTCATACAATAAACTTCTGTTATCAAACAAGTGAGTTTATTGTATGTCAGTCAGCGCTTATACATGCATTCGCAGGTTCAGAGGTCGCAAAGTGAAAGGCGACGATCGACGCACAGATTTACTGTAAAGAAAGTGGGGCAGAATGGTAAAATATGGGAGAATTTCGGCAAAAACTGGAGGGTTTACATGAGTATAGTGAACAGGAAGTGTTTGTGGAGAAACAGTTTTGCGAGAGAATGCAAAACATCTTTGCAAGATAACGCAAAACTTTGCGAGGGAATGCAAAACTTTGCGAGGGAATGCAAAACATCTTTGCGAGGGAACGCAAAACTTTCCGAGAGAATGCAAAAACTTAGAAATGTTTATTTTCCTCCCACCCATTTTTTTCTTTCACCCATTTTTTTTTTCACCCAGCCAATTTTTTCCCCTCCACTACGTCCCTTCCGAGGTTCCGTTAATATGGACCCTTTAAGTACAAATGTGTACCTTTTGAAAAGTTGGCACCCCGGTGACAGCTCATGTACCTTTACTTCTGAGAGTGTACATTACAAATATAGTCCACTATGTAGTTATTATTAAAATGTAATATGTAATAATAACCTAAATAAAAACTAAATGGTATCTTCAGCAGTTTACTGTACTTTGAGACAGTCTTTGTGTATTATGTATTTGTTAATCTACAGTTTAACTCTCACTTAAAGTTGTGCTCAAATGTAAATAAAAGCTGCGAAATATTGTGTTCTACAATGACTCTTGTCATTTTAAATTGAGCATCAATTCATTTGTGCTGTCTAACCCACTGCCTATGATATACTATATGCAGAATCAACTATGTGCTTCATGTGAAACGTAGTAAAAGAAATTAGGTACTCTAGATTATGAATATAGCCCAATATATACATCATTTTAAAGTGTAACTAAATCAAAATCTCAAATCAGTTTTGAAATGGTTGTATGTTGTTTTGACATAAAGGAGCCTGCTGGATTGTTGACTTCAGGAATTGTGTAGTTCATAAAAAAAATACATGTTTACTGTAAAGCTGCTC
The DNA here is from genome assembly GCF_049306965.1 of Danio rerio. NCBI lineage: Eukaryota > Metazoa > Chordata > Actinopteri > Cypriniformes > Danionidae > Danio > Danio rerio. The sequence goes on from NC_133192.1 coordinate 2,158,852, forward strand.
TGAAAACATTCAACTTTTTCCAGGTACATCTTGGTGGACTGGTCTTGTAGAAAAACACCCCAAACGTATATTAATAAACCCCTTCTGTAGGTCTTGTAAATTGCAGGTCTAAATGTATTTGCTCATTTACTTTTCCACTGCAGAGGTGGTGGAGCCTAAATAGCATCTCTTTCTTCACTTACACACTCACACACATGCGCACACACACACACACACACACACACACACACACACACACACACACACACACAAACTTTAAAACACTGTAAAAGCGTCTGCTAAATGACTAAATGTAAATGACAACTTGAGTCCAAAATATTGTAAAGTATTTCATCAAGATGCAAACGATATTGTAATCTTCCGTTCATTCAAAATACAAATGTAAATAATGGTCTTATATGCTGAAACTGTACAGTGTCTACAAGGTTGCAGGTTCGATTCCCAAGAAGCATTAAAAAAACTGATCAAATGTGTGTCCCTTTAAATAGAAGTGTCTGCCAAACACAAAGTAATCCACCTTTTTATTAAATGCAAATAAACTGCAGAATCCAGCAATATTTCCTTCAAAATGTCCATGCATGCTTGTTAGGATGCTCTATTATATTAATTTTTTCCAGGCACACCTTGCAAAAAAAAAAACACACACATAAAAAAAAAACTCTCTGGAGTAAATTGGAGCTCTAAACGTATTTGCTAATTTACTTTTCCACTGTAGAGGTGGTGGAGACCAAATCAATCTCTTTATATGCACACATGCGCGCACACACACACCAACTTTAACACATTGAAAATGACAACTTCTAAGGAGTCCAAAAATATTGTAAAGTATTTCATCAAGATACAAAAGCTATATAATCTACTGTTCATGAAAATTAAAAATGTAAATAATGGTCTTATTTGCTGAAACTGTACAGTGTCTACAAGGTTGCAGGTTCGATTCCCAAGAAACATTGAAAGAACTAATCACATGTGTGTCCCTTTGAAAAGAAGTGTCTGCCAAAAGCATCCATGAAAATGTAAACCCACTTTTTATTCAATGTAAATAAAGTGCAACATTCAGCATTATTTATTTGCTTAAAAAAATCCATGCATCTTTTCTCGGTTGACCTCTGTAAAAAAAAAAAAGAAAACTCTGGCTAGGTCTTGTAAATTGGAGCTCTAAATGTATTTACTAATTTACTTTTCCACTGCAGAGGTGGTGGAGCCTAAGGGTGCTTTCACACCTACACTTTTGTTTCAGATTGTATCTCGTTTGCCCAGTTAGCGCGGTTCGTTTGGCATATGTGAACAGGGCAATCGCGCTCTGTTTCGCGCCAAAGTAATCGCTCCGAGATCGCTTGAATGAGGTGGTCTCGGCTCGATTGAAACGAACCCTGGAGCGGACTGATTGCAGTGAGAAAGCGATCCGATCCGAGCGCGGTTATATCACAGTGTTTTATGGATATGTAATAGGCTTACATATGAAGAGAAGAGAGAATTATGAGTAGGGCGGAAAGTTTCGCGAATCTCCAGATGCCCACAAACGAGTGATAATCCTCCCGGCAATCTTGCGTCTCCCTCCCGGTCCTCAAATAGGCATCGTCGCGCACCCTTCTCACCCCTCCCCACCGCGTCTCTCCTCAGACACATCGCTCGCGCGCACACACCCTCAAACCACCACCTCTGCTTGAGCAGCTGAGCGGGACGCTGCAAAATAAACCCTGACACTCTGACCAATGTGAGGAGAGTTTACTCACACGTGACTTGTTTTAGCTCTTTTGGTCCGATTAGAAACTTTGCAGTGTGAAAGTGAACCGCTCCAAGAGCAAAGAGCAACAATGTAACAATTGTAATCTCTGTTTCAGAACAACTGAATCCATTCACAGGTGTGAAAGCACCCTAAATAGCACCTTTCTCTTCTTTCTCTATCTCTCTCTCTCTCTTACACAGAAACACACACACACACACACACACACACACACACAATTTTATAAATTGAAAAACTCCCTTTGGATAAAGTGTCTGCCAAATGCATATAAATGTCAATGTAAATAAAACGCAATGTTGACTTCATAATCCAGAATTGTGCAGTCCATATCCATACACCTTTCTCTTACACACACACACACACACACGTGTGCAGGAGCAGAGCTGGTTTGCAGGCCACATGCGCGCGGGGAGTCTCAGAGGGAGTCTTACATTTACACTGGCTAATTGATAGCAGACACACACACACTGCTTTCCTCTGCGCTTCCGGTCCCGACACCGCAGCGCTCTGGAGGGTATCCACAGTACATGCCCCTGATTTACGGCCAACCACACACGCAAGCACACTCACGCGGGACACGTCTTTCTGATAAACCTCCTCGTTTTTACTCCAGGACGCCCCTCTCTGTGGCCTCTACATTCGGCCTCAACACAAATTGTGCCGTCAGATGGTTTCACCTCTGTTTTTACCAGCCCTGACCTCAAGCGCAGATGAGCCCATGTCACGGAATCATGTCTGGCTCGTATTTCAGAAAGGAAAGAGAACTGTTTGATATTTGGGACAATGAGATAATATGATTTCATGCAAATGTCAACCATGCCATGAAAAAATAAGTTTTCACCAAAATAGCAACGTGTGTGTGTGTGTGTGTGTGTGTGTGTGTGTGTGTGTGTGTGTGGGCTTGTATTTTGCAGTACTGTAAAGTCAACAATGTCTCAGTCAATGTTTTCAAATAAATATATTTGATTTGCCAGAGTCACACAAGTGCCAATTGCACGTCCATCTAGACTTGTTGCGATGGTCAATATATTGACTTCTTGCACGACATGAAAACGAGGGTGGTTAATTTTGGAGGGACGATATATTGTCTATTATACACTTACTGGCCACTTTATTAGGTACACCTTAGTAGTACCCGACTCCCTTCAGCTTTCAGAACTGCCTTAATCCTAGGTGGCACTGATTCAACAAGGTACTGGATTTTGCTCCATATTGTCATGATAGCATCACACAGTTGCTGCAGATTTGTCGGCTGCACATCCATGATGCCAATCTCCCGTTCCACCACATCCCAAAGCTGCTCTATTGGATTGAGCTCTGGTGACTGTAGAGGCCATTTGAGTACAGTGAACTGTACTCAGTGAACTCGAAATTATTTAAAGGGCACCTATGGTGAACTTTTCAAGCTATTTGGACAAACATATGTGTGTATATAGTGTATAGACCATCATATTGGGGTGATACAAACACACCCAGTCCTTTTTTTTCAATTAAACAACATAAAAACGGTGGACCAATTAGAGCGGTTTTCAGACCGACCGCAACTTTACGTAGGTGTGCGATCCCCCCGCCCACCAAATTGATTGACAGCTGCGCGCATTAACATGTTCCGGTAGTCGCGTGAATATATGTCAACAAGACCAGGCAGACATACGCAGAGCAACCGGGAATAAAAGCTCTGTTCTGTTCGCTAGGATCAGCAATCATCATCACATGTGATTAATGCCGAGTTCAGACTGCATGATTTTCAAACTAGTCGTGTCACAGATGTTTTCACACTGCTTGACTATCTGGGCTAGCGTTTCGTCGCTGCTTTGTTTACACTGCAAGATGGTTCGGCGACATGGACATTCACATTGCATGACTTTACTATAGGGAGAATCGCCGACAACTTCGTCCAAACTACGTCTCACAGTCAAAAACACGTCGTATATCTTTTTGTTATTAACTACATAATGAGAAAGAAGCCTTTAATGGGGTAGAACATGTACATGTTTGCTCACCTGGGTTTAAAGGGAATTAGCCATTTCTCCTCAACGTTGATAATAAACTAATTTCTTTCTATATGAAACGTCAAACAGACACGGTTGCTCCTGAGTCCTGTCAAACCTCCACTAGTTTTTCCTCCATTTCGTGGGTCCAAATAAACCGAAAAAGAGCGCTTTTAACTTCTCCCCCAGCCTCCCGCTGACCTGCAGCAGGTATACACACACACACACACACGCGCGCGCACACACAAGTGAAAGCTGCTCTCTCATTGGCTGTAGGCGATCGCTGATGTTATTTTCAGTCATGACTCAATTCACACGGCATGATTTGAATCGCCGACAGCTCCAGATATTCAGCACGCCAAATATCTCGCAGGCATCGGCGACTCATCGGCGATTCTCTCAGATCGCGTCTTTGATCGTTCACACTGTGTGATTGTCACTCACGTGCACGAGCAGCGATTTGCCTGTGATTTCAGGCATTTGTCGGCGATTTCTCAAAACCTGTCGGCGAGCCAAAATCGGGGCTAAAATCACGCAGTCTGAACTAGGCATAAGAGTGAGTTTCACATGTTTAAAGTGTTTTAAAACAGAGCACGTGTATAATGAAGTACAGTGATTCACTTCAGCTTTACTTCATCAGCACAGCCGCATGTCAGAACATTTCTAAAAGAAGACGCTTGAATCCCGGTTTGTGGAAGTTAAATCAGGTTTATTTTGTACATTAACATCACAGATATCCACACAGCACTGAAGGTTAGCCTGTATCCTGACACATTTGAGGGCAAAAACAGTCCTAAGAACTCTGCCTGCCTGCCTGGCTTTCCAGGCTTTTTTCTCATGCTTTCCATCGTTGCAGATGTGAAATGTTGTTGTGCTGATTTTAAAATCATGTCAGTCCGTCATCACAGTGCTTCAGTATTACTATTCTTTTTCTATTATTATTCCCTCCAGAACTTTGAGCATCTGTCTGCACTCCCGTCTCACGCCTCCAGAAGCCACCGTGTTCATTGCATTTGGTCTTCGTCTTCTGAGGCGCAACTCATTTATTAAAGAAGAACAAACACCACATTGGCGAATTTGTTGTTTGTGTCTTTGTGATTTTTGCAGGGCCTGCATGATTGCAGATTGGTGGGGGGGTCATCTCACCTGAGACTTGGCCTGCGTACGATACCGCCTACTACTCAGTACGTACTGCATTTGAATTTAAGCGTACTTCTTAGCCGTTAGAAATGTACGTTCTATAAAGTATGAACATGAAAAGTATGAATGGAATTCGGACGTACTACATCCGCCATTTTGTCATGGTCACGTGACCTACCTGCGTCAATTGCGTCGCTTCACTCCCATTCATGAATTCGCTCGCGGGGCATCATGGGATAGCGCAGCATGCATGGGATGCGCACTCTAGAATCTCGCCGGAAGTAGTAGGTTATCCAGGTACTTCTCGCACACTGATTTTCGAATTCTATGAATTCCGACATACTACTCGGCTCGCATACTGATTTTAGTGTACTATATAGTATGGAAGTATGCGGTTTCGGTCGCAGCCCCATTGTGTGGTGTCTATAAAGACTCCGGCATTCTGTCTGAGAGAGAGCTCGATTGGCCGGACGTCTCTTCCTGGCGTTTTTGATTTATTTTAGCTTGTTTTGGATCATGAGCTCAGTACACTATCATACACATGCTTTTCACTACTGACAACCATTTATACTGACTTTGATTGCTTTAAATACTTTCGGTAATTATACGTTTTGTTAATAAATCATTTCTCTTTTCAGTTTACCTGGTCCGTATTGTCTCTCTAATGCTGCAACATTGAGCCGGTTGTTACAGAAAATATTATTCTCTTTCACTCATTTTTTTTTTTTGGGTGGGGGGGGGGGTATAGGGGGGTATGGGGGGGTGTTAGGTTCCATGTGGGACTTGTTTGTTGTTTGTGTCTTTGTGATTTTTGCAGAGTTTGCATGATTGCAGATTGGTGGGTGGATCATCTCACCTGAGACTTGGCCTGCGTCCGAAACCGCCTACTACTCAGTAGGTACTGCATTTGAATTTAAGCGTACTTCTTAGCCGTTAGAAATGTACATTCTATACAGTATGAACATGAAAAGTATGAATGGAATTCGAACGTACTACATCCGCCATTTTGTCAAGGTCACGTGACCTACCTGCGTCAATTGCGTCGCTTCACTCCCATTCATGAATTCGCTCGCGGGGCATCATGGGATAGCGCAGCATGCATGGGATGCGCACTCTAGAATCTCGCCGGAAGTAGTAAGTCATCCCGGTACTTATCGCACACTGATTTTCGAATTCTATGAATTCCGACATACTACTCGGCTCGCATACTGATTTTAGTGTACTATATAGTATGGAAGTATGCGGTTTCGGTCGCAGCCCCATTGTAGGTGTCTATAAAGTGTCTGGCATTCTGTCTGAGAGAGAGCTCGATTGGCCGGGCGTCTCTTCCTGGCGTTTTTGATTTATTTTAGCTTGTTTTGGATCATGAGCTCAGTACACTATCATACACATGCTTTTCACTACTGACTGCCATTTATACTGACTTTGATTGCTTTAAATACTTTCGGTAATTATACGTTTTGTTAATAAATCATTTCTCTTTTCAGTTTACCTGGTCCGTATTGTCTCTCTAATGCTGCAACATTGAGCCGGTTGTTACAGAAAATATTATTCTCTTTCACTCATTTTTTTTTTTTTTTGGGGGGGGGGGGTATAGGGGGGTATGGGGGGGTGTTAGGTTCCATGTGGGACTTGTTTGTTGCTTGTGTCTTTGTGATTTTTGCAGGGTCTGCATGATTGCAGATTGGTGGGGGGGTCATCTCACCTGAGACTTGGCCTGCGTACGATACCGCCTACTACTCAGTAGGTACTGCATTTGAATTTAAACATACTTCTTAGCCGTTAGAAATGGACGTTCTATACAGTATGAACATGAAAAGTATGAATGGAATTCGGACGTACTACATCCGCCATTTTGTCATGGTCACGTGACCTACCTGCGTCAATTGCGTCGCTTCACTCCCATTCATGAATTCGCTCGCAGGGCATCATGGGATAGCGCAGCATGCATGGGATGCGCACTCTAGAATCTCGCCGGAAGTAGTAGGTCATCCAGGTACTTCTCGCACACTGATTTTCGAATTCTATGAATTCGGACATACTACTCGGCTCGCATACTGATTTTAGCGTACTATATAGTATGGAAGTATGCGGATTCGGATGCAGCCCCATTGTAGGTGTCTATAAAGTGTCCGTCATTCTGTCTGAGAGAGAGCTCGATTGGCCGGATGTCTCTTCCTGGCGTTTTTGATTTATTTTAGCTTGTTTTGGATCATGAGCTCAGTACACTATCATACACATGCTTTTCACTACTGACTTCCATTTATACTGACTTTGATTGCTTTAAATACTTTCGGTAATTATACGTTTTGTTAATAAATCATTTCTCTTTTCAGTTTACCTGGTCCGTATTGTCTCTCTAATGCTGCAACATTGAGCCGGTTGTTACAGAAAATATTATTCTCTTTCACTCATTTTTTTTTTTTTGGGGGGGGGGGGGGGGTGTAGGGGGTTATAGGGGGGTATGGGGGGGTGTTAGGTTCCATGTGGGACTTGTTTGTTCTTTGTGTCTTTGTGATTTTTGCAGGGTCTGCATGATTGCAGATTTGTGGGTGGGTCATCTCACCTGAGACTTGGCCTGCGTCCGAAACCGCCTACAACTCAGTAGGTACTGCATTTGAATTTAAGCGTACTGCTCGGCCGTTACATAAGGACGTTCTATACAGTATGAACATGAAAAGTATGAATGGAATTCGGACGTACTACATCCGCCATTTTGTCATGATCACGTGACCTACCTGCGTCAATTGCGTCGCTTCACTCCCATTCATGAATTCGCTCGCAGGGCATCATGGGATAGCGCAGCATGCATGGGATGCGCACTCTAGAATTTCGCCGGAAGTAGTAGGTTATCCAGGTACTTCTCGCACACTGATTTTCGAATTCTATGAATTCGGACATACTACTCGGCTCGCATACTGATTTTAGCGTACTATATAGTATGGAAGTATGCGGTTTCGGTCGCAGCCCCATTGTGTGGTGTCTATAAAGTGTCTGGCATTCTGTCTGAGAGAGAGCTCGATTGGCCGGACGTCTCTTCCTGGCGTTTTTGATTTATTTTAGCTTGTTTTGGATCATGAGCTCAGTACACTATCATACACATGCTTTTCACTACTGACTTCCATTTATACTGACTTTGATTGCTTTAAATACTTTCGGTAATTATACGTTTTGTTAATAAATCATTTCTGTTTTCAGTTTACCTGGTCCGTATTGTCTCTCTAATGCTGCAACATTGAGCCGGTTGTTACAGAAAATATTATTCTCTTTCACTCATTGAATGGAAACTCCCCTATTTTTAGTAATATAGTATAGTAATAGTAATTACACTAATTTTATGTCACAAAGAATTACATCTCATCCCAACCCAAATTTCTTCTTAATTTCATTTTCCTCACCAAATGATTATAGCACCTTGACATGTCTTGTTTTTGTACTTTTTGTACATTTGTCAAAACAAAATGATAGATATGGGAGGCAAAGGAACTTAAAATGTAATCACTTCTCACATGCATATGTGAGAGGTGTAAGGTCTGTCTTCGCATGAACAATTGACTGAAACTGCTATCACACCTTTCACAAAGTGAAATAAAAAAGACTACAATGATTAAGGTAAAAAATAGAGACAAACTGCCTGAAATGTTTTATTTTATCAAAATGTTATGGGCAAACTTTTTTGGAGCTAAATTGAACTAGCTTTGAGCACAAAACCAAAAGGTTACCACAATGCCTGATATATGGTATAAAAATGGATCTTCATAGGATTAATAAACATCTCAGTTCCAAAAAATGTGAATATTCTGAATATTTGTTCATGTGTCAGTTTAAACCAGGGTTAAGAATCATTATAATCAAATACTTAAAAACTTATATGGGGGAATTTTTTAATCAAAATATTATTTTCTATTTTGTCTAAAACATATTCAGTAGGCCCACACGGAATCTGCGTGCGCAAAAATCCAGTTTTCAGATTTTTAGCCCATCATTGAGTCTATGTATTTAATTGTGTAAATGTGTGTACATTTATATTTACTCAGTTTATAAATTAATTTCACTAATATTATTGTCATATAATAATAGTAATATTAAAATGTTCATATGATTTATTTACAGTTGGTAAAGTAGTATTTTCTGCCTTTTAGTAGAAACATTAATAGATATATGAGAGACTTGCTTCGTTTACCAAATAAGTGGATCTAATTTGATTTGCATTGTAAACATTAAATAAAACTGAAGATATAATTTTTATTCCATAATATATATATATATATATATATATATATATATATATATATATATATATATATATATATATATATATATATATATATATATATATATTGTTTTTTATATATATATATATATATATATATATATTGTTTTATATATATATATATATATATATTGTTTTATATATATATATATATATATATATATATATATATATATATATATATATATATATATATATATATATATATAGTTTTTATAAGTTTTTAGTTATGATAATCCTAAAATCATTTCGCAGATTTTTTACAAAAGTCCCAGCAGAAATAGCAAAAATATTTAGCAGATTCTGTCTGGCCCAAAATATTTAGGTATGTACTTTTAAACATACATTTTGTTATTACTCTTATAATTATATTACTCTAAGTTACTACTCTTATAACTTTTGAGCTCAACTGTAAGTATGATTTGACAGTTTATTTTGATAAAACTTTTACATGAACTTTACATTTGGATGCGTGACTGCATGTTATTGTTTTAAATGATTTTTAATTAAAACGTGTGTGCCAACGAATGCAATTCATTCCAATAAACCCTCTCGTTTTTGCCAAATTAATTCTACCATATTTTACCATTCTATCTGCTCTTCTGTGTGTGTATTTTCCCGTATTTCTCCCGCATTTGTAATGTTTCTATAAAAAGTGAAAGTAGCAGCTACACAGAGTCGATCTCATGTGATATAATTGCAAGAACTGTTTAAGAGAATTAAGCTTTCGCATTATTTTGGATTGACAGCACGATGAAATTAATGTAAAAACGGCCGCATTCACGTCTTTTCCAGTAAAGCTTTATGCGTCTATTGCAGCCCTTATGCAGCCTCTGAATCCATATAACGGTGCTGAGTGACGGACGCGCTCCATAGTGATAAAGACGGCTTCTATACACACGGTTTAAAGATGCATGAAAGCGGATACTTTGAGATTCGGGTGTGTGAACAAACAAACACACTTAATAATATGTAAACATGTTTTGTTTTAAATACAACTAATATTATCTTAAATTAGCATAAACAAAACTAATTATTACTGCATTTATGTTAAGTATAAGCCTATGCAGAGACTGAGTGGGGATAATGAATAATTTATGATATGGCAGCCCGTCACTCCCAAAAAACATTAGAAGTTGATTAAAAGTATGGTAATAATGGTGTGGGTTAAGCTTACCAATCCCTTATCATCCAATTTGTCATGGCAGTTTTTATTTTAAGGCATTGTTTGTTCTCTTTTTGTTTTCTATTTTGCATTCCACTTGTCTTTACTCTTCTCTCCATTTTGAACATGTGACTGTAACCGAGCAACGGATCAATCAAAAGGTCAACGAAGAGGGAGGAGTGGTATAATTTTGTATTTAATAAAATACAATTTTATATTCATGTAAAATGCAGGATAAAAATTTTTTTCAACCAAAAATATGTATTTATTTTGTTTAATATGTATAATAATATGGATAATTTCAAAAATAGTTTTGGCACAATGGCGCCCCCACCATGTGTGGCGCCCCTATGCGCCGCATACACTGCATACCCCCTTTTTGCGCCACTGGTTGTGCACATAACACATCTTCTGAATGTGCACAAACACGTGTTGTTTTGTCAACTTAAAACACAGGTGTCAAACTCAGTTCCAAAAGCTCTGCACAGTTTAGTTCCAACCCTAATTAAACACACCTGATCAAGTTAATTGAGTCCTTCAGGCTTGTTTGAAACCTACAGGTAAGTGTGTTGGAGCAGGGTTGGAACTAAACTGTGCAGGGCTTCGGCCCTCCAGGAATTGAGTTTGACACCCCTGACTTAAAACAAAACAGAAAGAAAAAAAAACACTGTTATTTCCCACCACATCCAGTATAATCCAACCATCATCTTGTACGCATCTCATTTTAATTAAATCAAGCAGGAATATCCTCTGAGAACATTAAGGCAGTGTATGACAAGCCTGCAAGTTATCTTTGGTAGTGTGAAGCAGCGCCAGTCACGCAAACTCTTGCCAAAACCAGCAAGAAAACTGTGCCAGAATGCAGTGACTCAACACTTGTGCTCTGAGAATTATCACACATCCAGCGAAGCCCTAAATCACGGCTCTGACGATGAGGAAATTCACATGGGAAGTGGCTTTTGGACTCAAAGCGAAGCCCAAAAGACTGAAGCCAATGAATTGGACAACTTAATAGATAGATGTGCAACAGTGAGCACACAATTATTCTGCAGCTGCAGGAGGCAGATAAACCAGCTTTTTCTGGGAAGTGAACACATTTTAGGGTTTTTCTGGATTTGGGAAGCCAAGATACACACTCTCGAACTGATTCAAAACAGAGCAGAGATGCTTTTGAGCAACTTCGAGTAAATGTGTGAACATTATTGTTATTTCAGTACTTTTGCTAGCTGGCAACACTGTTAAAAATACTCGTAAATTAGCAGTTTGCCATATTTAGTGTTTCATGTTTGTATTTGAACACATACACTCACCGGCCACTTTATTAGGTACACCTTACTAGTACGAGGTTGGACCCCTTTTGCCTTCAGAACTGCCTTAATCGTTTGTGGCAGAGATTCAACAAGGTACTGGAAAGATTCCTCAGAGATTTTGCTCCATGATAGCATTACACAGTTGCTGCAGATTTGTCAGCTGCACATCCATGATGCCAATCTCCCGTTCCACCACATCCCAAAGCTGCTCTATTGGATTGAGCTCTGGTGACTGTGGAGGCCATTTGAGTACAGTGAACTCATCGTCATGTTCAAGAAAGCAGTCTGAGATGATTGAGCTTTATGACATGCTGCGTTATCCTGCTGGAAGTAGCCATCAGAAGATGGAGACACTGTGCTCATAAAGGGATGGACATGGTCAGCAGCAATACTCAGGTAGGCTGTGGCGTTGATGCTCAATTGGTACTAATAGACCCAAAGAAAATCTCCCCCACACCATTACACCAACACCACCAGCCTGAACCGCTGATACAAGGCAGGATGATCCATGCTTTCATGTTGTTGAGGCCAAATTCTGACCCGACTATCCAAATGTGGCAGCAGAAATTGAGACTCGGACTCATCTTCTATTGTCCAATTTTGGTGAGCCTCTTAACTTTAAGTCTCTTAAATCCCCTTTCTTCCCCATTCTGATGCTCAGTTTGAACTGCAGCAGATCGTCTTGACCATGTCTACATGCCTAAATGCATTGAGTTGCAGCCATGTGATTGGCTGATAAGAAAATTTGCGTTAACAAGCAGTTGAACATGTGTACCTAATAAAGTGGCCGGTGAGTGTTTGTAAAGGTTGTAAACAAAGATATTTTTTTATTCAAGTAGTTCATTTTGCTTCTTTGGCAATATATGCATGTAGGCACATGTGGTTGCATGTGTTACCATCCCGCGAGTTAACAAATATGTGTTACACATTCATGCAACCAAACTTAAAAAAATGTATTAATTAAAAACGCACCCTTTCGGTTACAGTTAATTGGTTATTAGGAACATCCCCACATTCCTACAGATTATACTTGCTATGACAATATCGCACATGATTATCTGCTATATATATATATATATCATATATATAATTGCTATATATATATATATATATATATATATATATATATATATATATATATATATATATCATATACATAATTTGGGAAAAAAATAATATTTTATATATATATAAAATATTATTTTTTTCCCAAATTATGTTTAACAGAGCAAGGAAATTTTCACAGTTTGTCTGATAATATTTTTTCTTCTGGAGAAAGACTTAATTGTTTTATTTCGCCTAGAATAAAAGCATTTTTTAATTTTTAAAAAAACATTTTTGGGACAAAATTATTAGCCCCTTTAAGCTAATTTTTTTTTCGATAGTCTACAGAACAAACCATCATTATACAATAACTTGCCTAATTACCCTAACCTGCCTAGTTACCCTTATTACAGGGACGCTAATAATACAGGGGGGCTAATAATTCATCTGACTTCATCTGTATATGTATATATATATATATATATATATATATATATATATATATATATATATATATATATATATATATATATATATATATATATATAAAATCTATTGTAAAACTAAATATTTTTAGGGTGTATCTTCTGTAAATAATTGCCAAAAAGGTATTAAAGTAGACATGTATTAAACACTATTAGAAAACAGGGTAAAAAGAAGAAGAAAATGATTAGGGAAAAAAATATTTTTAAAATGTAAACTGATATCTGCTCATAAAAATGCATTATACTTTTATTTATTTCTTTATCCACCTCATTTACGTCTTTGACCTAAATGCATGCAGGACTGATCAAATATGTGTGCTAGAAAACAAGACAAATATACTAAGGAACATTTTAACCTGAACAAGTAAACAACTATTTAGAAACAAGCCAGATGAAAACCCTAGCAACCCTCAAAACAAATATCCTGTGGAATAAACGTATCTATTAATTTGTTAGCTTTAGATAATTCAATGGCGCACCAATAAATCCAGCCTTTGAAAAAATAAGTCTAAATGCGTTTGATAGCAGAGCAAAAACAGTCGCTCAAGATTGGGTCTCTAATCTAAATGTTTGCATGATTTCAGTTTAAATGTTTTCCCCTGACATTAGAGGGCAGGAGCCCATAAATGCAAACACACACACTCATAAACAAATATACAGGCATGAAAAGTGTCCGTTCACACGCATCTTTACCTGCGGAGCCTCGAGCAAACTGAGTTTATGTGTGTGAGAGAGAGAGTTGTGCATTAGTTATGCGCCTATGCAGGTCCAAACGCTCACACACTGCTTATACACACAGGATGTACAGCAACACACAAATATCTTTACATATGAAAAAAAAAAAAAAAAAAAAATATATATATATATATATATATATATATATATATATATATATATATATATATATATATATATTTTTTTTTTTTTTTTTTTTTTTTTTTTTTTTTTGCCGACCCCTGACCTAACCCTATGCCTTCAAGCTAGTGAGAACTGGGACACCTCGACCCCTTCAAGAGAACGTGCAAGACAAGGGGTAAGGGGGAGGGCTAAGGGATTGAAAAGGTATTGGGCCTTAGGCCCCGTTTACACTAGTGCGTTTTAGTTTTAAAACGGCGTTGTAGAATGAAAACGATCCGCGTCCACACTTGCGTTTTACCCAGCGTTTCTGAACAGCTCTCCGTCCACACCAAAACGCTGAAAACGCACATCACGTGACCACACACACACACTCTCGGGCAAGCGCTCCAGCATTTCTACCCAGATGAGAGCTCTGCTTGTCGGACTGCTCATCAAGCATCTCCCGCTGGATCTAACCTCACTATATTTGCTAATCGTGATATTTCATTCATCTTGTTGTCTTTATCTAACGACATAGGCCAATTCCCTGACTTTGGTCATTGGAATCTATTAAGTTACTTGTTCACGGGTAACATGTTTTGGTTAGTGCAAAGATAAGTTAATGATTAATCCAGGTACATTGACTGATCGCTTGCCTTTATTTCCTATAATGTATACACTTATTGTATGTTATACTTTTATAATGGCCATTATCGATTATTAAAACTGATATTCAGCAAAAGAGAGGGTGTGTTTCGTATTTTCACTGAAATTGAAAGGAGGCAGTTGTTATCGGCTCTGTTTTGTTATAAATATCCACACAGTGAAGATGACGCTCATATATGCAGCACGACGCCTCAACATTTCTGCTGTCTGTTAAGTTGCTAATATTAAAAAGAAAATAGGCAGTTCCTTAAATCATGTTTACATTTTATTGTTGAGAAAGTGAAACAACGTAGCCAAGGTGATGTGAATGAAGTTATAAAGTACACTGTTCCCTTTGAAGATTTACCCGTGTCCTCGGTATGTTTTCCATATCAAACTGAGAAGGGAGAGACTGCAGCCTTGATCAAACTTGCGAAGTCTGAACTTACAAGAAGAGGATGCGAGACTGAACTGTGTGTGTGGGCTACTTAATATTCAGGAAAAGCCCCAATCAGATAGGCGAACGTTTGCAGCCCCGCCTCCGTTTTCAGATGTCTCCGTTTTCCATCCACACTGAGACGGAGCAGCAGCGTTTCAGAATGAAAACGGCCTCTCCAGCGTTTTCAAAAAGCTCTGTTTTCGGCGCTCGAGAACTCCGGCGTAGTGTGGATGGATGGCTTAACCGTAGCAAAACTTATGCGTTTTCAAACTAAAACGCACTAGTGTAAACGGGGCCTTAGAGAGAATGAATAAGTTATGTATTAGCCTGTTACAGAGTCAGTGGTCAGTCAGAGACAACTGCTAAGAAAAACTATTGCAAACCATCTGAATGAATGTACAGTTATGAATTGTATTTAATAATTTTTATATTATCATAATAATAATAATATTTTCTCTTCCATTATCTTTTCAATCCTCATATTAGTCTGTCTTTTTCTTATTTGTTTATGCATTTATTATAATGTATGTTTATATGTATTATATAATCACTTTATGATTTTATTCATTGTGTATGCAATCTGCAATGCTTTGGCAACACTTGACAAGTCATGCCAATAAAGAGAGAGAGTTAGAAAGAGAACTGTAGACCAATGACTATCAGACACACAGTTCACAATGAAATTCCCCGGACTACAAACAAATCAAGTGCACATTTATTCAATAATGCGCGTTTGTTTCTCATCAGTTTTATACGCACTCTGATCTGTCAGAGACATTCAGCACGCCAAACACGTTTGAATGACGTCTTTAGAAAAAGCCTTTTCAACAGTTACAATACCAGGAGAGTCAGTATAATGCAATGTACAGGAATGGAGATCCTATTTCATGGTTAATTATAATCACAACTCAAAATTGAGGATTCTGCAGTGTGACTATTGCATATTTGCACATTTCGATAATGATGCCAAATAGTGTTGCAAAAACCTGATATTGCGATATTTTATTTTTCTGCAATAAATATTGCAATGGAGTTTAAAAAGATGGTCTTTAATTTATCTATTTGACGGTTTT